>NW_028145522.1:167500-245000 GCF_977016875.1 Pavona decussata
AGTACCAGTACCAGCACCTGTGAAAGACCCACCTACAGGAGTAGCAGCAGCGACTAGAAGCAGACGTCAGATTAAGTTACCTGCTAGTTTCAAGGACTTAAAGATGACCTAGTTTTACTCAGAGACATTGAACTTTTCGTTTTGTTTTGTTGCAACTCAGGAACGTTGAACTTTTGCCCATTTTGCTGCCATTGTTGATTGGGCTCACAGTTTTCTTAATGCATTGTTGTGTTTACTACTTAGAAGGACATTTTTGAGACCATTACTCGTAACTTCATTGTAGCATAAGTTCTATCTTTATTTTCTTTACAAAAGGAAGGGTGTAACGTTACGTGATAGTTGTTATCCAATAGGATGCGAGATTTTACATGTGCTCGCCATCTTGTACAGGAGTTCTTAAGTGATCCGTCTCATGGATTAAAATATCACTTGTTTACGTTTAAAAGAACTCTGTTTGTTGCTGTACAAAGCCACAACGTTACAATTCCCATTACTAAAAGCTTTTCTCTTCTTTCAAGTAATTCTGCAACCTCAGCTTAATTCGTTAGTTATTTATAACAAATAATTTATTTTATTACAGCGTGGGTTGTAACAAGTGCTCCATGTAAATATAATCACGAATTCATGATTTTAACGCTCAATTTCAGTAGAACTGAAAATAAAAGAAGTCTGTCACTGAAGTTTTCTAATGTCTCAAATTTGCGTGGCTTGGGACTTTCTGATAGTCATTTTATAGAGTGGCTAGTGTACAAGAAACCTGTAGAGCCCCATTCTTGGAGACCCAGGAGCGAGACTTGGTGCCACGCCAGCATAGGTAGCCTAATCTCTGTGAGCATTTGGAGCGTTTGGACGTCACGTTGTAATTTGTGTGTCACAATCTGAGTCACGTAATGGCGTAAATTATAAGGGTTTGTATGGAAATTTGCTAACGTGTTTAGGAGTCGGACTAAGGCATGAATTGAACAAAAATGCCTTTCCTTATCTCCTTGATACCCAAAACCCACTGGAATCGCGCTGAAACGGTACAATACGCCACACAAACACTGTCAAGGTATCAAGGAGAGAAGGTAAGCCATTTTTGTTCGATTCATGCTCTTTATTTCCGACTCTTAAACACGTTAGCAAATTCCCATACAAACCCTTATAATTTACGCCATTGTGTGACTCAGATTGTGACACACCAATTACAACGTGACGTTACAAAGATCCAAACGCTCACAGAGATTGGTTTGCCTGTGCTGGCGTGGCACCAAGTCTCACTCCTGGGTCTCCAAGAACGTGGTTCAATTGGTTTTTTGTACATTAGCCACCCTATAAAATGACTATCAGAACGTCCCAAGCCACGCAAAATTTGAGACATTAGAAAACTCGTGACGGTCTCTGCTTCTTGTATCAACTTTCCTAAATCCCCATACAAACTCTTATAATTTACGCCATTGCGTAACTCAGATCGTGACACTCGAGGTTACAAAGATCTAAACGCTCACAGAGCTTGGGTGACCTGTGGCACCAGACAGTCTTGTGGTTCTTGCCATGTGCTTTCGTGTTTGTTTCAGCGTCAGTGAATTCCAGCAGTCCCCACCCCCTCCCCCCTTCGGGGCATTAGTGGGACATTTTTCCATGTTATCCCGTACCGAACTCTTCTCCCCTCCCCCCCCCCCACCCCAGTAGGAATATGCTACTTAGTAATATTAGCTGAATCAGTCACCTCACCATGAGAACGAATATGATGGTGTTTCATTGATTGAGGATGTACACTTCCTAACAGTTTTCCTCCGGCATGTTACAGGGTTTTCTACCCAAGTTTACCTTGTTTTGATCCTTCCATTTTTTTAGATACAAATACTTTCTTTGCAAAGAAATGCATTCCTTCGTACTCAACAGATAGGAATGCATTCTTTTGCACAAGGCTTCCCTCCACGAGGTTTGGTCAATGTTGTTTAAAATTTATCAATTACATCCTAACATGGTTCAGTAAATCGGTGCCCACACTCTACGCTAGCAATTTTTTTCCATGATACTTGCTGAACAACTAGGCGTTCTCTTCTTAACAGAATTCGTCAGCCTATCCGATTTAGCTCCATCTATTTTTGCAGTTTCTTAATCTTGTAATAGCTTAAATACAACTCATGTTCTGATAAAAGTCCTTCTGGAAGAGCTGCTTGCAAACGGCTTTTAGATAAGGGCAGCTGGCACACACCACCCCCCGGGGGATACTCCCAAAAATGATCGATAGGGGTGTGCCGCGAAGGTTCTCGAACCCTGACCCAATTTAAAGGTAAAGGAACGGAAAACGGATACCCTTTATAACGAGTCAAGTCCAAGCAACAACCGTGGACGATAATCCTGCTGGTATACGTTGGATCAATTGTTGATCTGATCGGCTTAATAAATACAAATGATAAAAGAAGCAGAGACCGATACAACGTAGAATTACGGTTTAAAGGTTACTATATTTCGGCTGGCCAAACCAGCCTTCTTCAGGTATAATGAAAATTTACATTGGGACATACGCTTATAAAGCTGACAAATATTTGCGCAATAGCGGAACTACGTAAAACTAAATTGATTGACAGTATAAAATCTGAAGCAAATGAAATAATAATAATAACAAAAAATAAAAAAATAATCCTTTATAAATGATCCTTTATAAGGACCGAACCCGAAAATTGACACCCTATTCAACAGACCCAAACAACGGCTAATGTACGGGAATAAACACAAACTTTCTCTATGAAAATCGCTTTTCTAGTACTTCAGCGGACACTTCAGTTAAAAAAAAAAAACTTTTTTCATAAAACGTGGCCCTTACAAGCTTCAATTCAACTGATACAATTTAGGTACCCTCTGTAAGGACTAATCAAGGAACACGTTGCTAAATGAGGAAAAAATGATACCTTTTTAAGGACTAAGAACCTCAAAAACCATACCCTATCTCGTGCCACGTACGTACCTATATAGCCCATATATGGAAGAACCCCCCTCCTCCTCCTTGTGCCCACGTGCCGACCAAAAAGCCTGAGGACTCTGAGGACAAGATTGGATTTACAAACTTTACAAATGGAGCAAATATGAGGCCTCTTTAGTCCATTTCACTTGCGTTTACCGGAGCCTTTTGATGAAAAAGGCAATGGGCGCTTCTGCTATCAGGAGCTCATTAACTGGTGCAAATAAGTAGCCCTGCATTGCCTGACTTTGACGACTGTGTTTTGTATTTTAGATATTTCTAGCTTTAAAAAAGAAAAAAAAAATCTTTTTAACCGCAGTCCTCAGGTTCTTTGGAATTTTGCCAGCGGCTGCCTGCTGTGTTGTCTTGGGTACGAGATTCGCAGGAGGTGGACCTAGGAACTAGTATTACATTCTTGTTCCCAGTGTCTCTCCGTCTTCCGGTCGCTAAATTCCAACATGGCGGGCAGTTTACAACCGGGTGCGACTGTGAATTACGGAATTTTTGCGTAGACGTCGTATAATGAGCATCCTTACAAGAGCTTGGGCAAAATATCAACAGCTTCTCATAACAAATCCTTGGAAAACACAAACAATAGGGACAGGTAAGATCGATAAGACAGAAAAACCTTATAAACAACAAACACGCATTCAGCACAATCATGTGCATGGGGTTTTCGGTTTCAAATTTAAAAGCTTAATCAAAGTTGAATGGTGGACATCCATTTTAGGGTATACAAAACGTAGCTAGATTGATGGCATTTCCTTTGTAAACTCTACACAAATACAACAGTTGTCTGTTGTAAATTATAAAAATGTCGTCAAAATCTAATTGTTCTGGAAATTAATATTTTGTCAAACTTACTTTTTACATGTACATAATGCGTCAGTTGGTTCCAGTAGTGCCCAAACCTACCTCGGGACATTTGTCGGCCTCGTGATTCTCACCTCAAAACACTGTCACTTACTTTCACTTATAATTTCTTAGGCAAAGATGATAAATTTGTGATTAAGTTTGTCTAAATCGGATAAAAATGAGACGATAGATTGGAGCATTATTTCAGAATACCCGTCCACCTGCAAGGTGCACTACTCTAAAATCTGTGGTCTGTGCTACCGTGCTCAACAGATGAATAAGTAATTGATCTAAGTATTAAACTGGAGTGCTACTGCGGTCCGCAGTCCTCTAGTGGATGAATAAGTAATTGATTTAAGTATTAAACTGGAGTGCTACTGCGGTCCGCAGTCCCCTAGTGGATGAATAAGTAATTGCTCTAAGTATTAAACTGGAGTGCTACTGCGGTCTGCAGTCCCCTAGTGGATGAATAAGTAATTGCTCTAAGTATTAAACTGGAGTGCTACTGCGGTCTGCAGTCTCGTAGTAACGCTTACAGAACAAGGCAAACACTATGCAAATTAAATGACTGCGGGACTGCTGTAGCAGGTTTTTAAGTTCGACATTTTAGAGGCCGGGTATTCTAGAATCTAGCCAATAGATCCACAGAATGAATCGTCACTGAGGTGCAATGCAGAGAAATAAGACAAATGCCCGGATCAGATGCCGTACTTCACACGAGCCACATCAAATTTGAATTTAGATCCACCCAACTTACACTGTAATTTATCCCAGCTGAATTGATTAACATGCTGAACTTAATTCAGCTGTACATGTACTTCACACAAGCCACATCAAATTTCAATTTAGGCCTACCCAAATTAATTTCTCCCAGCTGAATTGATTCAGACGCTGAACTTAATTCAGCCGTACTTCGCATCAGCTACATCAAATTTGAATTTAGGCCTACCCAAATTAATTTCTCCCAGCTGAATTGATTTAGACGCTGAACTTAATTCATCCCTACTTCGCATATTAGCTACATAAAATTTGAATTTAGGCCTACCCAAATTAATTTCTCCCAGCTGAATTGATTCAGACGCTCAACTAAATTCAGCCGTACTTCGCATAAGCTACATCAAATTTAAGTTTAGGCCTACCCAAATTAATTTCTCCCAGCTAAATTGATTCAGACGCTGAACTTAATTCATCCCTACTTCGCATAAGCTACATCAAATTTGAATTTAGGCCTACCCAAATTAATTTCTCCCAGCTGAATTGATTCAGACGCTGAACTTAATTCATCCCTACTTCGCATAAGCTACATAAAATTTGAATTTAGGCCTAGCCAAATTAATTTCTCCCAGCTGAATTGATTCAGACGCTGAACTTAATTCATCCCTACTTCGCATAAGCTACATCAAATTTGAATTTAGGCCTACCCATATTATTTTCTCCCAGCTGAATTGATTCAGACGCTGAACTTAATTCATCCCTCCTTCGCATAAGCTACATAAAATTTGAATTTAGGCCTAGCCAAATTAATTTCTCCCAGCTGAATTGATTCAGACGCTGAACTTAATTCATCCCTACTTCGCATAAGCTACATAAAATTTGAATTTAGGCCTACCCAAATTAATTTCTCCCAGCTGAATTGATTCAGACGCTGAACTTAACTCATCCCTACTTCGCATAAGCTACCTCAAATTTGAATTTAGGTCTAGCCAAATTAATTTTTCCCAGCTGAATTGATTCAGACGCTGAACTTAATTCAGCCGTACTTCACATAAGCTACATCAAATTTAAGTTTAGCCCTACCCAAATTAATTTCTCCCAGCTAAATTGATTCAGACGCTGAACTTAATTCATCCCTACTTCGCATAAGCTACATAAAATTTGAATTTAGGCCTACCCAAATTAATTTCTCTCAGCTGAATTGATTCAGACGCTGAACTTAATTCATCCCTACTTCGCATAAGCTACATAAAATTTGAATTTAGGCCTACCCAAATTAATTTCTCCCAGCTGAATTGATTCAGATGCTGAACTTAATTCATCCCTACTTCGCATAAGCTACATCAAATTTGAATTTAGGCCTACCCATATTATTTTCTCCCAGCTGAATTGATTCAGACGCTGAACTTAATTCATCCCTACTTCGCATAAGCTACATAAAATTTGAATTTAGGCCTAGCCAAATTAATTTCTCCCAGCTGAATTGATTCAGACGCTGAACTTAATTCATCCCTACTTCGCATAAGCTACATAAAATTTGAATTTAGGCCTACCCAAATTAATTTCTCCCAGCTGAATTGATTCAGACGCTGAACTTAATTCATCCCTACTTCGCATAAGCTACCTCAAATTTGAATTTAGGTCTACCCAAATTAATTTTTCCCAGCTGAATTGATTCAGACGCTGAACTTAATTCAGCCGTACTTCGCATAAGCTACATCAAATTTGAATTTAGGCCTACCCAAATTAATTTCTCCCAGCTGAATTGATTTAGACGCTGAACTAAATTCATCCCTACTTCGCATATTAGCTACATAAAATTTGAATTTAGGCCTACCCAAATTAATTTCTCTTACCTGAATTGATTCAGACGCTGAACTAAATTCAGCCGTACCTCGCATAAGCTACATGAAATTTGAATTTAGGCCTACCCAAATTAATTTCTCCCAGCTGAATTGATTTGGACGCTGAACTTAATTCATCCCTACTTCGCATATTAGCTACATAAAATTTGAATTTAGGCCTACCCAAATTAATTTCTCTTACCTGAATTGATTCAGACGCTGAACTAAATTCAGCCGTACCTCGCATAAGCTACATGAAATTTGAATTTAGGCCTACCCAAATTAATTTCTCCCAGCTGAATTGATTTGGACGCTGAACTTAATTCATCCCTACTTCGCATATTAGCTACATAAAATTTGAATTTAGGCCTACCCAAATTAATTTCTCCCAGCTGAATTGATTCAGACGCTGAACTTAATTCATCCCTACTTCGAATAAGCTACATAAAATTTGAATTTAGGCCTACCCAAATTAATTTCTCCCAGCTGAATTGATTCAGACGCTGAACTTAATTCATAACTACCTCGGATAAGCTACATCAAATTTGAATTTAGGCCTACCCATATTAATTTCTCCCAACTGAATTGATTCAGACACTAAACTTAATTCATCCCTACTTCGCATATTAGCTACGTAAAATTTGAATTTAGGCCTACCCAAATTAATTTCTCCCAGCTGAATTGATTCAGACGCTAAACTAACTTCAGCCGTACTTCGCATAAGCTACATCAAATTTGAATTTTGGCCTACCCAAATTAATTTCTCCCAGCTGAATTGATTCAGACGCTAAACTTAATTCATCCCTACTTCGCATAAGCTACATAAAAATTGAATTTAGGCCTACCCAAATTAATTTCTCCCAGCTGAATTGATTCAGACGCTGAACTTAATTCATCCCTACTTCGCATAAGCTACATCAAATTTGAATTTAGGCCTACCCATATTATTTTCTTCCAGCTGAATTGATTCAGACGCTGAACTTAATTCATCCCTACTTCGCATAAGCTACATAAAATTTGAATTTAGGCCTAGCCAAATTAATTTCTCCCAGCTGAATTGATTCAGACGCTGAACTTAATTCATCCCTACTTCGCATAAACTACATAAAATTTGAATTTAGGCCTACCCAAATTAATTTCTCCCAGCTGAATTGATTCAGACGCTGAACTTAATTCATCCCTACTTCGCATAAGCTACCTCAAATTTGAATTTAGGTCTACCCAAATTAATTTTTCCCAGCTGAATTGATTCAGACGCTGAACTTAATGTAGCCGTACTTCGCATAAGCTACATCAAATTTAAGTTTAGCCCTACCCAAATTAATTTCTCCCAGCTAAATTGATTCAGACGCTGAACTTAATTCATCCCTACTTCGCATAAGGTACATCAAATTTGAATTTAGGCCTACCCAAATTAATTTCTCCCAGCTGAATTGATTCAGACGCTGAACTTAATTCATCCCTACTTCGCATAAGCTACAGAAAATTTGAATTTAGGCCTACCCAAATTAATTTCTCCCAGCTGAATTGATTTAGACGCTGAACTTAATTCATCCCTACTTCGCATAAGCTACATCAAATTTGAATTTAGGCCTACCCATATTATTTTCTTCCAGTTGAATTGATTCAGACGCTGACCTTAATTCATCCCTACTTCGCATAAGCTACATAAAATTTGAATTTAGGCCTAGCCAAATTAATTTCTCCCAGCTGAATTGATTCAGACGCTGAACTTAATTCATCCCTACTTCGCATAAGCTACATAAAATTTGACTTTAGACCTACCCAAATTAATTTCTCCCAGCTGAATTGATTCAGACGCTGAACTTAATTCATCCCTACTTCGCATAAGCTACCTCAAATTTGAATTTAGGTCTACCCAAATTAATTTTTCCCAGCTGAATTGATTCAGACGCTGAACTTAATTCAGCCGTACTTCGCATAAGCTACATCAAATTTGAATTTAGGCCTACCCAAATTAATTTCTCCCAGCTGAATTGATTTAGACGCTGAACTTAATTCATCCCTACTTCGCATATTAGCTACATAAAATTTGAATTTAGGCCTACCCAAATTAATTTCTCTTACCTGAATTGATTCAGACGCTGAACTAAATTCAGCCGTACCTCGCATAAGCTATATGAAATTTGAATTTAGGCCTACCCAAATTAATTTCTCCCAGCTGAATTGATTTGGACGCTGAACTTAATTCATCCCTACTTCGCATATTAGCTACATAAAATTTGAATTTAGGCCTACCCAAATTAATTTCTCCCAGCTGAATTGATTCAGACGCTAAACTTAATTCATAACTACCTCGGGTAAGCTACATCAAATTTGAATTTAGGCCTACCCATATTAATTTCTGCCAGCTGAATTGATTCAGACGCTGAACTAAATTCAGCCGTACTTCGCATAAGCTAGATCAAATTTGAATTTTGGCCTACCCAAATTAATTTCTCCCAGCTGAATTGATTCAGACGCTAAACTTAATTCATCCCTACTTCGCATAAGCTACATAAAATTTGAATTTAGGCCTACCCAAATTAATTTCTCCCAGCTGAATTGATTCAGACGCTGAACTTAATTCATCCCTACTTCGCATAAGCTACAGAAAATTTGAATTTAGGCCTACCCAAATTAATTTCTCCCAGGTGAATTGATTCAGACGCTAAACTAAATTCAGCCGTACTTCGCATAAGCTACATCAAATTTGAATTTTGGCCTACCCAAATTAATTTTTCCCAGCTGAATTGATTCAGACGCTAAACTTAATTCATCCCTACTTCTCATAAGCTACATAAAATTTGAATTTAGGCCTACCCAAATTAATTTCTTCCAGCTGAATTGATTCAGACGCTGAACTTGATTCATCCCTACTTCGCATAAGCTACATAAACTTTGAATTTAGGCCTAGCCAAATTAATTTCTCCCAGCTGAATTGATTCAGACGCTGAACTTAATTCATCCCTACTTCGCATAAGCTACATCAAATTTGAATTTAGGCCTAGCCAAATTAATTTCTCCCAGCTGAATTGATTTAGACGCTGAACTTAATTCATCCCTACTTAGCATAAGGTACCTCAAATTTGAATTTAGGTCTACCCAAATTAATTTTTCCCAGCTGAATTGATTCAGATGCTGAACTTAATTTAGCCGTACTTCGCATAAGCTACATCAAATTTAAGTTTAGCCCTACCCAAATTAATTTCTCCCAGCTAAATTGATTCAGACGCTGAACTTAATTCATCCCTACTTCGCATAAGCTACATCAAATTTGAATTTAGGCCTACCAAAATTAATTTCTCCCAGCTGAATTGATTCAGACGCTGATAACTTAATTCATCCCTACTTCGCATAAGCTACATAAAATTTGAATTTAGGCCTACCCAAATTAATTTCTCCCAGCTGAATTGATTCAGACGCTGAACTTAATTCAGCCGTACTTCGCATAAGCTACATCAAATTTGAATTTAGGCCTACCCAAATTAATTTCTCCCAGCTGAATTGATTTAGACGCTGAACTTAATTCATCCCTACTTCGCATATTAGCTACATAAAATTTGAATTTAGGCCTACCCAAATTAATTTCTCTTACCTGAATTGATTCAGACGCTGAACTAAATTCAGCCGTACCTCGCATAAGCTACATGAAATTTGAATTTAGGCCTACCCAAAGTAATTTCTCCCAGCTGAATTGATTTGGACGCTGAACTTAATTCATCCCTACTTCGCATATTAGCTACATAAAATTTGAATTTAGGCCTACCCAAATTAATTTCTCCCAGCTGAATTGATTCAGACGCTAAACTTAATTCATAACTACCTTGGATAAGCTACATCAAATTTGAATTTAGGCCTACCCATAGTAATTTCTGCCAGCTGAATTGATTCAGACGCTGAACTAAATTCAGCCGTACCTCGCATAAGCTATATGAAATTTGAATTTAGGCCTACCCAAATTAATTTCTCCCAGCTGAATTGATTTGGACGCTGAACTTAATTCATCCCTACTTCGCATATTAGCTACATAAAATTTGAATTTAGGCCTACCCAAATTAATTTCTCCCAGCTGAATTGATTCAGACGCTAAACTTAATTCATAACTACCTCGGGTAAGCTACATCAAATTTGAATTTAGGCCTACCCATATTAATTTCTGCCAGCTGAATTGATTCAGACGCTGAACTAAATTCAGCCGTACTTCGCATAAGCTAGATCAAATTTGAATTTTGGCCTACCCAAATTAATTTCTCCCAGCTGAATTGATTCAGACGCTAAACTTAATTCATCCCTACTTCGCATAAGCTACATAAAATTTGAATTTAGGCCTACCCAAATTAATTTCTCCCAGCTGAATTGATTCAGACGCTGAACTTAATTCATCCCTACTTCGCATAAGCTACAGAAAATTTGAATTTAGGCCTACCCAAATTAATTTCTCCCAGGTGAATTGATTCAGACGCTAAACTAAATTCAGCCGTACTTCGCATAAGCTACATCAAATTTGAATTTTGGCCTACCCAAATTAATTTTTCCCAGCTGAATTGATTCAGACGCTAAACTTAATTCATCCCTACTTCTCATAAGCTACATAAAATTTGAATTTAGGCCTACCCAAATTAATTTCTTCCAGCTGAATTGATTCAGACGCTGAACTTGATTCATCCCTACTTCGCATAAGCTACATAAACTTTGAATTTAGGCCTAGCCAAATTAATTTCTCCCAGCTGAATTGATTCAGACGCTGAACTTAATTCATCCCTACTTCGCATAAGCTACATCAAATTTGAATTTAGGCCTAGCCAAATTAATTTCTCCCAGCTGAATTGATTTAGACGCTGAACTTAATTCATCCCTACTTAGCATAAGGTACCTCAAATTTGAATTTAGGTCTACCCAAATTAATTTTTCCCAGCTGAATTGATTCAGATGCTGAACTTAATTTAGCCGTACTTCGCATAAGCTACATCAAATTTAAGTTTAGCCCTACCCAAATTAATTTCTCCCAGCTAAATTGATTCAGACGCTGAACTTAATTCATCCCTACTTCGCATAAGCTACATCAAATTTGAATTTAGGCCTACCAAAATTAATTTCTCCCAGCTGAATTGATTCAGACGCTGATAACTTAATTCATCCCTACTTCGCATAAGCTACATAAAATTTGAATTTAGGCCTACCCAAATTAATTTCTCCCAGCTGAATTGATTCAGACGCTGAACTTAATTCAGCCGTACTTCGCATAAGCTACATCAAATTTGAATTTAGGCCTACCCAAATTAATTTCTCCCAGCTGAATTGATTTAGACGCTGAACTTAATTCATCCCTACTTCGCATATTAGCTACATAAAATTTGAATTTAGGCCTACCCAAATTAATTTCTCTTACCTGAATTGATTCAGACGCTGAACTAAATTCAGCCGTACCTCGCATAAGCTACATGAAATTTGAATTTAGGCCTACCCAAAGTAATTTCTCCCAGCTGAATTGATTTGGACGCTGAACTTAATTCATCCCTACTTCGCATATTAGCTACATAAAATTTGAATTTAGGCCTACCCAAATTAATTTCTCCCAGCTGAATTGATTCAGACGCTAAACTTAATTCATAACTACCTTGGATAAGCTACATCAAATTTGAATTTAGGCCTACCCATAGTAATTTCTGCCAGCTGAATTGATTCAGACGCTGAACTAAATTCAGCCGTACTTCGCATAAGCTACATCAAATTTGAATTTTGGCCTACCCAAATTAATTTCTCCCAGCTGAATTGATTCAGACGCTAAACTTAATTCATCCCTACTTCGCATAAGCTACATAAAATTTGAATTTAGGCCTACCCAAATTAATTTCTCCCAGCTGAATTGATTCAGACGCTGAACTTAATTCATCCCTACTTCGCATAAGCTACATCCAATTTGAATTTAGGCCTACCCAAATTAATTTCTCCCAGCTGAATTGATTCAGACGCTAAACTAAATTCAGCCGTACTTCGCATAAGCTACATCAAATTTGAATTTTGGCCTACCCAAATTAATTTCTCCCAGCTGAATTGATTCAGACGCTAAACTTAATTCATCCCTACTTCTCATAAGCTACATAAAATTTGAATTTAGGCCTACCCAAATTAATTTCTTCCAGCTGAATTGATTCAGACGCTGAACTTAATTCATCCCTACTTCGCATAAGCTACATAAACTTTGAATTTAGGCCTAGCCAAATTAATTTCTCCCAGCTGAATTGATTCAGACGCTGAACTTAATTCATCCCTACTTCTCATAAGCTACATCAAATTTGAATTTAGGCCTAGCTAAATTAATTTCTCCCAGCTGAATTGATTTAGACGCTGAACTTAATTCATCCCTACTTCGCATAAGCTACCTCAAATTTGAATTTAGGTCTACCCAAATTAATTTTTCCCAGCTGAATTGATTCAGATGCTGAACTTAATTTAGCCGTACTTCGCATAAGCTACATCAAATTTAAGTTTAGCCCTACCCAAATTAATTTCTCCCAGCTAAATTGATTCAGACGCTGAACTTAATTCATCCCTACTTCGCATAAGCTACATCAAATTTGAATTTAGGCCTACCAAAATTAATTTCTCCCAGCTGAATTGATTCAGACGCTGATAACTTAATTCATCCCTACTTCGCATAAGCTACATAAAATTTGAATTTAGGCCTACCCAAATTAATTTCTCCCAGCTGAATTGAATTAGACGCTGAACTTAATTCATCCCTACTTCGCATAAGCTACATCAAATTTGAATTTAGGCCTACCCAAATTAATTTCTCCCAGCTGAATTGATTCAGACGCTGAACTTAATTCATCTTTACTTCGCATAAGCTACCTCAAATTTGAATTCAGGTCTACCCAAATTAATTTTCCCCAGCTGAATTGATTCAGACGCTGAACTTAATTCAGCCGTACTTCGCATAAGCTACATTAAATTTGAATTTAGGCCTACCCAAATTAATTTCTCCCTGCTGAATTTATTTAGACGCTGAACTTAATTCATCCCTACTTCGCATATTAGCTACATAAAATTTGAATTTAGGCCTACCCAAATTAATTTCTCTTACCTAAATTGATTCAGACGCTGAACTAAATTCAGCCGTACCTCGCATAAGCTACATGAAATTTGAATTTAGGCCTACCCAAATTAATTTCTCCCAGCTGAATTGATTTGGACGCTGAACTTAATTCATCCGTACTTTGCATATTAGCTACATAAAATTTGAATTTAGGCCTACCCAAATTAATTTTTCCCAGCTGAATTGATTCAGACGCTAAACTTAATTCTTTGCTACTTCGCATAAGCTTCATAAAATTTGAATTTAGGCCTACCCAAATTAATTTCTCCCAGCTGAATTGATTCAGACGCTGAACTTAATTCATAACTACCTCGGATAAGCTACATCAAATTTGAATTTAGGCCTACCCATATTAATTTCTCCCAACTGAATTGATTCAGACACTAAACTTAAAACATCCCTACTTCGCATATTAGCTACGTAAAATTTGAATTTAGGCCTACCCAAATTAATTTCTGCCAGCTGAATTGATTCAGACGCTGAACTAAATTCAGCCGTACTTCGCATAAGCTACATCAAATTTGAATTTTGGCCTACCCAAATTAATTTCTTCCAGCTGAATTGATTTGGACGCTGAACTTAATTCATCCGTACTTCGCATATTAACTACATAAAATTTGAATTTAGGCCTACCCAAATTAATTTCTCCTAGCTGAATTGATTCAGACGCTAAACTTCATTCATCCCTACTTCGCATAAGCTACATAAAATTTGAATTTAGGCCTACCCAAATTAATTTCTCCCAGCTGAATTGATTCAGACGCTGAATTTAATTCATCCCTACTTCGCATAAGCTACATCAAATTTGAATTTAGGCCTACCCAAATTAATTTCTCCCAGCTAAATTGATTTAGACGCTCAACTTAATTCAGCCGTACTTTCCGTAAGCTACATAAAATTTGAATTGAGGTCTACCCAAATTAATTTCTCCCAGCTGAATTGATTTAGACGCTGAAATCAAGTCAGCGGTGCTTCTCATAAGGTACATTAAATTTGAATTTAAGTCTACCCAAATTAATTTCTTTCAGCTGAATTAATTCAGACGCTGAACTTAATTCAGCCGTACTTCCAATGCAATAAGCTACATAAAATTTGAATTTAGGCCTACCCAAATTAATTTCTACCTGCTGAATTGATTCAGACGCTGAACTTAACTCAGCCGTACTTCGCATCAGCTACATCAAATTTGAATTTAGGCCTACCCAAATTAATTTCTCCCAGCTGAATTGATTCAGACGTTGTACCTAATTCATCCCTACTTCGCATAAGCTACATCAAATTTGAATTTAGGCCTACCCAAATTAATTTCTCCCAGCTGAATTGATTGAGACGCTGAACTTAATTCATCCCTACTTCGCATAAGCTACATCAAATTTGAATTTAGGCCTACCTAAATTAATTTCTCCCAGCTGAATTGATTTAGACGCTGAACTTAATTTATCCCTACTTCGCATAAGCTACATAAAATTTAAATTTAGGCCTACCCAAATTAATTTCTTCTAGCTGAATTGATTCAGACGCTGAACTAAATTCAGCCGTGCTTCGCATAAGCTACATCAAATTTGAATTTAGGCCTACCCAAATTAATTTCTCCCAGCTGAATTGATTCAGACGCTAAACTTCATTCATCCCTACTTCGCATAAGCTACATCAAATTTGAATTTAGGCCTACACAAATTAATTTCTCCCAGCTGAATTGATTCAGACGCTGAACTTAATTCATCCCTACTTCGCATAAGCTACATCAAATTTGAATTTAGGCCTACCCAAATTAATTTCTCCCAGGTGAATTGATTTAGACCCTGAACTTAATTCATCCCTACTTCGCATGAGCTACGTAAAATTTGAATTTAGGCCTACCCAAATTAATTTCTCCCAGCTGAATTGATTCAGACGCTGAACTAAATTCAGCCGTACTTCGCATAAGCTACATCAAATTTGAATTTAGGCCTACCCAAATTAATTTCTCCCAGCTGAATTGATTCAGACGCTCAACTTCATTCATCCCTACTTCGCATAAGCTACATAAAATTTGAATTTAGGTCTACCCAAATTAATTTTTCCCAGCTGAATTGATTCAGACGCTGAACTTAATTCATCCCTACTTCGCATTAGCTACATCAAATTTGAATTTAGACCTACCCAAATTAATATCTTCGAGCTGAATTGATTTAGACGCTGAACTTAATTCAGCCGTACTTCTCATAAGCTACATAAAATTTGAATTTAGGTCTACCCAAATTAATTTCTCCCAGCTGAATTGATTTAGACGCTGAACTTAATTCATCCCTACTTCGCATGAGCTACATAAAATTTGAATTTAGGCCTACCCAAATTAATTTCTCCCAGCTGAATTGATTTAGAGGCTGGACTTAATTCATCCCTACTTCGCATAAGCTACATAAAATTTAAATTTAGGCCAACCCAAATTAATTTCTCCCAGCTGAATTGATTCAGACGCTGAACTAAATTCAGCCGTACTTCGCATAAGCTACATCAAATTTGAATTTAGGCCTACCCAAATTAATTTCTCCCAGCTGAATTGATTCAGACGCTAAACTTCATTCATCCCTACTTCGGATAAGCTACATAAAATTTGAATTTAGGCCTACCCATATTATTTTCTGCCAGCTGAATTGATTTAGACGCTCAACTTAATTCAGCCGTACTTTGCATAAGCTACATAAAATTTTAATTTAGGCCTACCCAAATTAATTTCTCTCAGCTGAATTGATTTAGACGCTGAACTCAAGTCAGCGGTGCTTCTCATAAGCTACATCAAATTTGAATTTAGGCCTACCCAAATTAATTTCTTTCAGCTGAATTGATTCAGACGCTGAACTTAATTCAGCCGTACTTCGCATAAGCTACATCAAATTTGAATTTAGGCCTACCCAAATTAATTTCTCCCAGCTGAATTGATTCAGACGCTGTACTTAATTCATCCCTACTTCGCATAAGCTACATCAAATTTGAATTTAGGCCTACCCAAATTAATTTCTCCCAGCTGAATTGATTCAGACGCTGAACTAAACTAGCCGTACTTCGCATAAGCTACGTCAAATTTGAATTTAGGCCTACCCAAGTTACTTTCTCCCAGCTGAATTGATTCAGACGGTAAACTTAATTCATCCCTACTTCACATAAGCTACATAAAATTTGAATTTAGTCCTACCCAAATTAATTTCTCCCAGCTGAATTGATTCAGACGCTGAACTTAATTCATCCCTACTTCGCATAAGCTACATCAAATTTGAATTTAGTCCTACCCAAATTAATTTCTCCCAGCTGAATTGATTTAAACGCTCAACTTAATTCGGCCGTACTTCCAATAACCTACATAAAATTTGAATTTAGGCCTACCCAAATTAATTTCTCCCAGCTGAATTGATTCAGACGCTGAACTTAATTTATCCCTACTTCGCATAAGCTACATAAAATTTGAATTTAGGCCTACCCAAATTAATTTCTCCCAGCTGAATTGATTCAGACGCTGAACTTAATTTATCCCTACTTCGCATAAGCTACATCAAATTTGAATTTAGTCCTACCCAAATTAATTTCTCCCAGCTGAAATGATTTAAACGCTCAACTTAATTCGGCCGTACTTCCAATAACCTACATAAAATTTGAATTTAGGCCTACCCAAATTAATTTCTCCCAGCTGAATTGATTCAGACGCTGAACTTAATTTATCCCTACTTCGCATAAGCTACATAAAATTTGAATTTAGGCCTACCCAAATTAATTTCTCCCAGCTGAATTGATTCAGACGCTGAACTTAATTCATAACTACCTCGGATAAGCTACATCAAATTTGAATTTAGGCCTACCCATATTAATTTCTCCCAGCTGAATTTATTTAGATGCTAAACTTAATTCATCCCTACT
This sequence comes from Pavona decussata, assembly GCF_977016875.1. NCBI lineage: Eukaryota > Metazoa > Cnidaria > Anthozoa > Scleractinia > Agariciidae > Pavona > Pavona decussata. Next base: position 184,854 of record NW_028145522.1, read on the forward strand.
TTGCATAAGCTACATAAAATTTGAATTTAGGCCTACCCAAATTAATTTTTCCCAGCTGAATTGATTCAGACGCTGAACTTAATTCATCCCTACTTCGCATATTAGCTACGTAAAATTTAAATTTAGGCCTACCCAAATTTATTTCTCCCAGCTGAATTGATTCAGACTCTGAACTAAATTCAGCCGTACTTCGCATAAGCTACATCATATTTGAATTTCGGCCTACTCAAATTAATTTCTCCCAGCTGAATTGATTCAGTCGCTAAACTTAATTCATCCCTACTTCGCATAAGCTACATAAAATTTGAATTTAGGCCTACTCAAATTAATTTCTCCCAGCTGAATTGATTCAGACGCTGAACTTAATTCATCCCTACTTCGCATAAGCTACATCAAATTTGAATTTAAGCCTACCCAAATTAATTTCTCCCAGCTGAGTTGATTTAGACTCTCAACTTAATTCAGCCGTACTTTGCATAAGCTACATAAAATTTGAATTTAGGCCTACCCAAATTAATTTCTACCTGCTGAATTGATTCAGACGCTGAACTTAACTCAGCCGTACTTCACATAACCTACATCAAATTTGAATTTAGGCCTACCCAAATTAATTTCTCCCAGCTGAATTGATTGAGACGCTGAACTTAATTCATCCCTACTTCGCATAAGCTACATCAAATTTAAATTTAGGCCTACCCAAATGAATTTCTCCCAGCTGAATTGATTTAGACGCTGAACTTAATTCATCCCTACTTCGCATAAGCTACATAAAATTTGAATTTAGGCCTACCCAAATTAATTTCTCCCAGCTGAATTGATTTAGACGCTGAACTTAATTCATCCCTACTTCCATGAGCTACATAAAATTTGAATTTAGGCCTACCCAAATTAATTTCTCCCAGCTGAATTGATTGAGACGCTGAACTTAATTCATCCCTACTTTGCATATTAGCTACATAAAATTTGAATTTAAGCCTACCCAAAGTAATTTCTCCCAGCTGAATTGATTCAGACGCTGAACTTAATTCATCCCTATTTCGCATAAGCTACATAAAATTTGAATTTAGGCCTACCCAAATTAATTTCTCCCAGCTGAATTGATTCAGATGCTGAACTTAATTCATAACTACCTCGGATAAGCTACATCAAATTTGAATTTAGGCCTACCCATATTAATTTCTCCCAGCTGAATTTATTTAGATGCTAAACTTAATTCATCCCTACTTTGCATAAGCTACATAAAAGTTGAATTTAGGCCTACCCAAATTAATTTTTCCCAGCTGAATTGATTCAGACCCTGAATTTAATTCATCCCTACTTCGCATAAGCTACATCAAATTTGAATTTAGGCCTACCCAAATTAATTTCTCCCAGCTGAATTGATTCAGACACTAAACTTAATTCATCCCTACTTTGCATATTAGCTACGTAAAATTTGAATTTAGGCCTACCCAAATCTATTTCTCCCAGCTGAATTGATTCAGACGCTGAACTAAATTCAGCCGTACTTCGCATAAGCTACATCAAATTTGAATTTCGGCCTACCCAAATTAATTTCTCCCAGCTGAATTGATTCAGACGCGAAACTTAATTTATCCCTACTTCGCATAAGCTACATAAAATTTGAATTTAGGGCTACCCAAATTAATTTCTCCCAGCTGAAATTATTCAGACGCTGAACTTAATTCATCCCTACTTCGCATAAGCTACATCAAATTTGAATTTAGGCCTACCCAAATTAATTTCTACCTGCTGAATTGATTCAGACGCTGATCTTAACTCAGCCGTACTTCGCATAACCTACATCAAATTTGAATTTAGGCCTACCCAAATTAATTTCTCCCAGCTGAATTGATTGAGACGCTGAACTTAATTCATCCCTACTTCGCATAAGCTACATCAAATTTGAATTTAGGCCTACCCAAATTAATTTCTCCCAGCTGAATTGATTTAGACACTGAACTTTATTCATCCCTACTTCGCATAAGCTACATAAAATTTGAATTTAGGCCTACCCAAATTAATTTCTCCCAGCTGAATTGATTTAGACGCTGAACTTAATTCATCCCTTCTTCGCATGAGCTACATAAAATTTGAATTTAGGCCTACCCAAATTAATTTCTCCCAGCTGAATTGATTCAGACGCTGAACTAAATTCAGCCGTACTTTGCATAAGCTACATCAAATTTGAATTTAAGCCTACCCAAATTAATTTCTCCCAGCTGAATTGATTCAGACGCTAAACTTCATTCATCCCTACTTCGCATAAGCTACATAAGATTTGAATTTAGGCCTACACAAATTAATTTCTCGCAGCTGAATTGATTCAGACGCTGAACTTAATTCATCCCTACTTCGCATAAGGTACAGTACCGCCTAGAACTATAGACCCATTTACCGCGTCGTTGCCGCGGGACCTACTCGCGGGTTTCCCTCGGTATTCCCGCAGTAGGACGTTTTTTTTCCTCGGTTCGGTTGCGGTATGGCTCCAAAGTTGCCGCGGGAAAGTTCACCTAGGTAAAACCTCGGTAAAGAAAAGACGCGGTAGATTTTAAATACGCTTTTGTCTCCTTTGCTTTGTGTTTTGGTTTGTCAGCTTCTAGTGGCAAAATCGCACCAAAGAACATTAACTAGGGATGACGAACATGTGCGATACACATACGATTCTCAGCCCTTGAAGGCTTGAACCATTTGAAAAAAAATGAGAATCCGTTTTCGAGTATCCGACCACATTTGAAAAATCCTTTGAGGAGGATTCTGATTTAATATCTCAAAACTCGGTATACCCAAAATATTTGAAGACTTCTTGTGGACAATGCACTTGTACATGTAATATTCACTATCAAAGCTTCGAAGCGTGCAGATTTGCTCAAGAAAAAACAAGCAAACTTGAATTTTCGACACAGTCTGTGGAGTTCCGTTTGCCGGATCTTTTAAAATCATTTATAAATTGAAAACAAATAATATTTTGGCATGTTTTGTGCCGCTCAGCGCCCGAATAATTGCAATTCCAACACATTGTCGGTCATTGTCACCCGGACTCCTGACGTGACAAGCTGTTTGATGCAACACGGCAGTGTTCCAGAATGTTAGTCCGCTGTTTACCTTGTATTTTTTGCCAAGTTATTTCAATTTTAATTTAGGAGAAGCAAAAGAAAAAAACTGACCCACGAAATTTACGGATTATAAAAGATATGTTCGCGCATGACGATGTTATTGTAACTTGAAACCCTTAGCTTGTGTCGACTTCGCAAATTTTGTCGCTTGTGTCTACAGTCTATTTTAAACCTCTTCCTTTTAAAATGAACTTGGCACTGCAACAAGAATAATATTCCCTCTCAATATCCGATTTTTTAGAACACAAGCTTGCTCCAAAATTCAGGTGATATTTCTAGCAGCTGTTTGGTCGGACACGTACAAAAAAAGCTGACGAATCAGAAGCAGCGGTTCCCACGAGTGCAAAACAAACGTCAAACTTGCTCCTATGCAAATTACGGTTAATTTACAAGACGTTTGCCCCGTCGCTTGTATCGAAATGAACAAATTAAGAAAACTAAATTATAAAAAAGGGATTTTTTTACGACAATTCAGCGAACTCTCTTTCGTAAACTTACACTGAGTGTTTTGAAAAGCAGGTAAATCAACGTACATGCACGTATTTCACTGCGTATTTAACATACCCTCGGAGACACATGTAACAAGCTTCTTTCAAGTGTTGGATTGTTAGTTACTTTTATTATCTCTGAAAAGACGGAATACAAACATTTGCCGAGGCAAAGAATCAGGATTTCAATATTTGAATTATTACGCGAACTATACCCAACGCCATTTTGACTTCAAATTACTCCTTCGATTAAGCACCGATTCTTCGCACCTCGAACACTTGCAGTATAAATGTGTTCACTCACGCTAATGCTTATTTTAGAAATGCAACCAGTCCCCATTGTTCTTTCCCGCGGCACGCCTCGTCTTTTCACCCGCGGCAAATTTACCGCGGCACACTGTACCTCGTCTTCACCGCGGAACGACCGTGTTTTCACCTAGGTGGACGCGCGGCCACTACCCACGGTAAAGACGAGGTATGCCATAGTTCCGATGGGTCAATAGTTCCAGGCGGTACTGTACATCAAATTTGAATTTAGGCCTACCCAAATTAATTTCTCCCAGCTGAATTGATTTAGACGCTCAACTTAATTCAGCCGTACGTTGCATAAGCTACATAAAATTTGAATTTAGGTCTACCCAAATTAATTTCTCCCAGCTGAATTGATTCAGACGCTAAACTTCATTCATCCCTACTTCGCATAAGCTACATAAAATTTGAATTTAGGCCTACCCATATTATTTTCTCCCAGCTGAATTGATTTAGACGCTCAACTTAATTCAGCCGTACTTTGCATAAGCTACATAAAATTTTAATTTAGGCCTACCCAAATTAATTTCTCTCAGCTGAATTGATTTAGACGCTGAACTGAAGTCAGCGGTGCTTCTCATAAGCTACATCAAATTTAAATTTAGGCCTACCCAAATTAATTTCTTTCAGCTGAATTGATTCAGACGCTAAACTTAATTCAGCCGTACTTCCAATAAGCTACATAAAATTTGAATTTTGGCCTACCCAAATTTATTTCTAGCTGCTGAATTGATTCAGACGCTGAACTTAACTCAGTCGTACTTCGCATAAGCTACATCAAATTTGAATTTAGGCCTACCCAAATTAATTTCTCCCAGCTGAATTGATTCAGACGCTGTACTTAATTCATCCCTACTTCGCATAAGCTACATAAAATTTGAATTTAGGCCTACCCAAATTAATTTCTCCCAGCTGAATTGATTCAGACGCTGAACTAAATTTAGCCGTACTTCGCATAAGCTACGTCAAATTTGAATTTAGGCCTACCCAAGTTACTTTCTCCCAGCTGAATTGATTCAGACTGTAAACTTAATTCATCCCTACTTCGCATAAGCTACATAAAATTTGAATTTAGTCCTACCCAAATTAATTTCTCCCAGCTGAATTGATTCAGACGCTGAACTTAATTCATCCCTACTTCGCATAAGCTACATCAAATTTGAATTTAGTCCTACCCAAATTAATTTCTCCCAGCTGAATTGATTTAAACGCTCAACTTAATTCGGCCGTACTTCCAATAACCTACATAAAATTTGAATTTAGGCCTACCCAAATTAATTTCTCCCAGCTGAATTGATTCAGACGCTGAACTTAATTCATCCCTACTTCGCATAAGCTACATCAAATTTGAATTTAGGCCTACCCAAATTAATTTCTCCCAGCTGAATTGATTCAGACGCTGAACTTAATTTATCCCTACTTCGCATAAGCTACATCAAATTTGAATTTAGTCCTACCCAAATTAATTTCTCCCAGCTGAATTGATTTAAACGCTCAACTTAATTCGGCCGTACTTCCAATAACCTACATAAAATTTGAATTTAGGCCTACCCAAATTAATTTCTCCCAGCTGAATTGATTCAGACGCTGAACTTAATTTATCCCTACTTCGCATAAGCTACATAAAATTTGAATTTAGGCTTACCCAAATTAATTTCTCCCCGCTGAATTGATTCAGACGCTGAACTTAATTCATAACTACCTCGGATAAGCTACATCAAATTTGAATTTAGGCCTACCCATATTAATTTCTCCCAGCTGAATTTATTTAGACGCTAAACTTAATTCATCCCTACTTTGCATAAGCTACATAAAATTTGAATTTAGGCCTAGCCAAATTAATTTTTCCCAGCTGAATTGATTCAGACGCTGAACTTAATTCATCCCTACTTCGCATAAGCTACATCAAATTTGAATTTAGGCCTACCCAAATTAATTTCTCCCACCTGAATTGATTCAGACACTAAACTTAATTCATCCCTACTTCGCATATTAGCTACGTAAAATTTAAATTTAGGCCTACCCAAATTTATTTCTCCCAGCTGAATTGATTCAGACTCTGAACTAAATTCAGCCGTACTTCGCATAAGCTACATCAAATTTGAATTTAGGCCTACCCAAATTAATTTCTCCCAGCTGAATTGATTTAGACTCTCAACTTAATTCAGCCGTACTTTGCATAAGCTACATAAAATTTGAATTTAGGCCTACCCAAATTAATTTCTACCTGCTGAATTGATTCAGACGCTGAACTTAACTCAGCCGTACTTCACATAACCTACATCAAATTTGAATTTAGGCCTACCCAAATTAATTTCTCCCAGCTGAATTGATTGAGACGCTGAACTTAATTCATCCCTACTTCGCATAAGCTACATCAAATTTAAATTTAGGCCTACCCAAATGAATTTCTCCCAGCTGAATTGATTTAGACGCTGAACTTAATTCATCCCTACTTCGCATAAGCTACATAAAATTTGAATTTAGGCCTACCCAAATTAATTTCTCCCAGCTGAATTGATTTAGACGCTTAACTTAATTCATCCCTACTTCCATAAGCTACATAAAATTTGAATTTAGGCCTACCCAAATTAATTTCTCCCAGCTGAATTGATTGAGACGCTGAACTTAATTCATCCCTACTTTGCATATTAGCTACATAAAATTTGAATTTAAGCCTACCCAAAGTAATTTCTCCCAGCTGAATTTATTCAGACGCTGAACTTAATTCATCCCTATTTCGCATAAGCTACATAAAATTTGAATTTAGGCCTACCCAAATTAATTTCTCCCAGCTGAATTGATTCAGATGCTGAACTTAATTCATAACTACCTCGGATAAGCTACATCAAATTTGAATTTAGGCCTACCCATATTAATTTCTCCCAGCTGAATTTATTTAGACGCTGAACTTAATTCATCCCTACTTTGCATAAGCTACATAAAATTTGAATTTAGCCCTACCCAAATTAATTTTTCCCAGCTGAATTGATTCAGACCCTGAATTTAATTCATCCCTACTTCGCATAAGCTACATCAAATTTGAATTTAGGCCTACCCAAATTAATTTCTCCCAGCTGAATTGATTCAGACACTAAACTTAATTCATCCCTACTTTGCATATTAGCTACGTAAAATTTGAATTTAGGCCTACCCAAATTTATTTCTCCCAGCTGAATTGATTCAGACGCGAAACTTAATTTATCCCTACTTCGCATAAGCTACATAAAATTTGAATTTAGGGCTACCCAAATTAATTTCTCGCAGCTGAAATTATTCAGACGCTGAACTTATTTCATCCCTACTTCGCATAAGCTACATCAAATTTGAATTTAGGCCTACCCAAATTAATTTCTCCCAGCTGAATTGATTTAGACTCTCAACTTAATTCAGCCGTACTTTGCATAAGCTACATAAAATTTGAATTTAGGCCTACCCAAATTAATTTCTACCTGCTGAATTGATTCAGACGCTGAACTTAACTCAGCCGTACTTCACATAACCTACATCAAATTTGAATTTAGGCCTACCCAAATTAATTTCTCCCAGCTGAATTGATTGAGACGCTGAACTTAATTCATCCCTACTTCGCATAAGCTACATCAAATTTAAATTTAGGCCTACCCAAATTAATTTCTCCCAGCTGAATTGATTTAGACGCTGAACTTAATTCATCCCTACTTCGCATAAGCTACATAAAATTTGAATTTAGGCCTACCCAAATTAATTTCTCCCAGCTGAATTGATTTAGACGCTGAACTTAATTCATCCCTACTTGGAAGAGCTACATAAAATTTGAATTTAGGCCTACCCAAATTAATTTCTCCCAGCTGAATTGATTGAGACGCTGAACTTAATTCATCCCTACTTTGCATATTAGCTACATAAAATTTGAATTTAAGCCTACCCAAAGTAATTTCTCCCAGCTGAATTGATTCAGACGCTGAACTTAATTCATCCCTATTTCGCATAAGCTACATTAAATTTGAATTTAGGCCTACCCAAATTAATTTCTCCCAGCTGAATTGATTCAGATGCTGAACTTAATTCATAACTACCTCGGATAAGCTACATCAAATTTGAATTTAGGCCTACCCATATTAATTTCTCCCAGCTGAATTTATTTAGACGCTGAACTTAATTCATCCCTACTTTGCATAAGCTACATAAAATTTGAATTTAGCCCTACCCAAATTAATTTTTCCCAGCTGAATTGATTCAGACCCTGAATTTAATTCATCCCTACTTCGCATAAGCTACATCAAATTTGAATTTAGGCCTACCCAAATTAATTTCTCCCAGCTGAATTGATTCAGACACTAAACTTAATTCATCCCTACTTTGCATATTAGCTACGTAAAATTTGAATTTAGGCCTACCCAAATTTATTTCTCCCAGCTGAATTGATTCAGACGCTGAACTAAATTCAGCCGTACTTCGCATAAGCTACATCAAATTTGAATTTCGGCCTTCCCAAATTAATTTCTCCCAGCTGAATTGATTCAGACGCGAAACTTAATTTATCCCTACTTCGCATAAGCTACATAAAATTTGAATTTAGGGCTACCCAAATTAATTTCTCGCAGCTGAAATTATTCAGACGCTGAACTTATTTCATCCCTACTTCGCATAAGCTACATCAAATTTGAATTTAGGCCTACCCAAATTAATTTCTCCCAGCTGAATTGATTTAGACTCTCAACTTAATTCAGCCGTACTTTGCATAAGCTACATAAAATTTGAATTTAGGCCTACCCAAATTAATTTCTACCTGCTGAATTGATTCAGACGCTGAACTTAACTCAGCCGTACTTCACATAACCTACATCAAATTTGAATTTAGGCCTACCCAAATTAATTTCTCCCAGCTGAATTGATTGAGACGCTTAACTTAATTCATCCCTACTTCGCATAAGCTACATCAAATTTAAATTTAGGCCTACCCAAATTAATTTCTCCCAGCTGAATTGATTTAGACGCTGAACTTAATTCATCCCTACTTCGCATAAGCTACATAAAATTTGAATTTAGGCCTACCCAAATTAATTTCTCCCAGCTGAATTGATTTAGACGCTGAACTTAATTCATCCCTACTTCCATGAGCTACATAAAATTTGAATTTAGGCCTACCCAAATTAATTTCTCCCAGCTGAATTGATTGAGACGCTGAACTTAATTCATCCCTACTTTGCATATTAGCTACATAAAATTTGAATTTAAGCCTACCCAAAGTAATTTCTCCCAGCTGAATTGATTCAGACGCTGAACTTAATTCATCCCTATTTCGCATAAGCTACATTAAATTTGAATTTAGGCCTACCCAAATTAATTTCTCCCAGCTGAATTGATTCAGATGCTGAACTTAATTCATAACTACCTCGGATAAGCTACATCAAATTTGAATTTAGGCCTACCCATATTAATTTCTCCCAGCTGAATTTATTTAGACGCTGAACTTAATTCATCCCTACTTTGCATAAGCTACATAAAATTTGAATTTAGGCCTACCCAAATTAATTTTTCCCAGCTGAATTGATTCAGACCCTGAATTTAATTCATCCCTACTTCGCATAAGCTACATCAAATTTGAATTTAGGCCTACCCAAATTAATTTCTCCCAGCTGAATTGATTCAGACACTAAACTTAATTCATCCCTACTTTGCATATTAGCTACGTAAAATTTGAATTTAGGCCTACCCAAATTTATTTCTCCCAGCTGAATTGATTCAGACGCTGAATTAAATTCAGCCGTACTTCGCATCAGCTACATCAAATTTGAATTTGGGCCTTCCCAAATTAATTTCTCCCAGCTGAATTGATTCAGACGCGAAACTTAATTTATCCCTACTTCGCATAAGCTACATAAAATTTGAATTTAGGGCTACCCAAATTAATTTCTCACAGCTCAAATTATTCAGACGCTGAACTTAATTCATCCCTACTTCGCATAAGCTACATCAAATTTGAATTTAGGCCTACCCAAATTAATTTCTACCTGCTGAATTGATTCAGACGCTGATCTTAACTCAGCCGTACTTCGCATAACCTACATCAAATTTGAATTTAGGCCTACCCAAATTAATTTCTCCCAGCTGAATTGATTGAGACGCTGAACTTAATTCATCCCTACTTCGCATAAGCTACATCAAATTTGAATTTAGGCCTACCCAAATTAATTTCTCCCAGCTGAAGTGATTTAGACACTGAACTTTATTCATCCCTACTTCGCATAAGCTACATAAAATTTGAATTTAGGCCTACCCAAATTAATTTCTCCCAGCTGAATTGATTTAGACGCTGAACTTAATTCATCCCTACTTCGCATGAGCTAAATAAAATTTGAATTTAGGCCTACCCAAATTAATTTCTCTCAGCTGAATTGATTCAGACGCTGAACTTAATTCATCCCTACTGCGCATAAGGTACATCAAATTTGAATTTAGGCCTACCCAAATTAATTTCTCCCAGCTGAATTGATTTAGACGCTCAACTTAATTCAGCCGTACGTTGCATAAGCTACATAAAATTTGAATTTAGGTCTACCCAAATTAATTTCTCCCACCTGAATTGATTCAGACGCTGAACTTAATTCATCCCTACTTCGCATTAGCTACATCAAATTTGAATTTAGGCCTACCCAAATTAATTTCTCCGAGCTGAATTGATTTAGACGCTCAACTTAATTCAGCCGTACTTTGCATAAGCTACATAAAATTTGAATTTAGGTCTACCCAAATTAATTTTTCCCAGCTGAATTGATTTAGACGCTGAACTTAATTCATCCCTACTTCGCATGAGCTACATAAAATTTGAATTTAGGCCTACCCAAATTAATTTCTCCCAGCTGAATTGATTTAGACGCTGGACTTAATTCATCCCTACTTCGCATAAGCTACATCAAATGTAAAGTTAGGCCTACCCAAATTAATTTCTCCCAGCTGAATTGATTCAGACGCTGAACTAAATTCAGCCGTACTTCGCATAAGGTACATCAAATTTGAATTTAGGCCTACCCAAATTAATTTCTCCCAACTGAATTCATTCAGACGCTAAACTTCATTCATCCCTACTTCGCATCAGCTACATAAAATTTGAATTTAGGCCTACCCATATTATTTTCTGCCAGCTGAATTGATTTAGACGCTCAACTTAATTCAGCCGTACTTTGCATAAGCTACATAAAATTTGAATTTAGGCCTACCCAAATTAATTTCTCTCAGCTGAATTGATTTAGACGCTGAACTCAAGTCAGCGGTGCTTCTCATAAGCTACATCAAATTTGAATTTAGGCCTACCCAAATTAATTTCTTTCAGCTGAATTGATTCAGACGCTGAACTTAATTCAGCCGTACTTCCAATAACCTACATAAAATTTGAATTTTGGCCTACCCAAATTCATTTCTACCTGCTGAATTGATTCAGACGCTGAACTTAACTCAGTCGTACTTCGCAGAAGCTACATCAAATTTGAATTTAGGCCTACCCAAATTAATTTCTCCCAGCTGAATTGATTCAGACGCTGTACTTAATTTATCCCTACTTCGCATAAGCTACATAAAATTTGAATTTAGGCCTACCCAAATTAATTTCTCCCAGCTGAATTGATTCAGACGCTGAACTAAATTTAGCCGTACTTCGCATAAGCTACATCAAATTTGAATTTAGGCCTACCCAAGTTACTTTCTCCGAGCTGAATTGATTCAGACGGTAAACTTAATTCATCCCTTCTTCGCATAAGCTACATAAAATTTGAATTTAGTCCTACCCAAATTAATTTCTCCCAGCTGAATATATTCAGACGCTGAACTTAATTCATCCCTACTTCGCATAAGCTACATCAAATTTGAAGTTAGGCCTACCCAAATTAATTTCTCCCAGCTGAATTGATTTAGACGCTCAACTTAATCCGGCCGTACTTCCAATAACCTACATAAAATTTGAATTTAGGCCTACCCAATTTAATTTCTCCCAGCTGAATTGATTCAGACGCTGAACTTAATTCATCCCTACTTCGCATAAGCTACATCAAATTTGAATTTAGGCCTACCTAAATTATTTTCTCCCAGCTGAATTGATTCAGGCGCTGAACTTAATTCATACCTACTTCGCATAAGCTACATAAAATTTGAATTTAGGCCTACCCAAATTAATTTCTCCCAGCTGAATTGATTCAGACGCTGCACTTAATTCAGCCGGACTTCGCATAAGTTACATCAAATTTGAATTTAGGCCTACCCAAATTAATTTCTCCCACCTTAATTGATTCAGACTCTGAACTTAATTCAGCCGTACTTTGCATAAGCTACAGAAAATTTGAATTTAGGTCAACCGAAATTAATATCTCCCAACTGAATTGATTTAGACGCTGAACTTAATTCAGCAGTGCTTCGCAGAAGCTACATCAAATTTGAATTTAGGCCTACCCAAATTAATTTCTTTCAGCTGAATTGATTCAGACGCTGAACTTAATTCAGCCGTACTTTGAATAAGCTACATAAAATTTGAATTTAGTTCTACCCAAATTAATTTCTCCCAGCTGAATTGATTCAGACGCTGTACTTAATTCATCCCTACTTCGCAGAAGCTACATGAAATTTGAATTTAGGTCTACCCAATTTAATTTCTCCCAGCTGAATTGATTCAGACGCTGAACTTAATTCATCCCTACTTCGCATAAGCTACATAAAATTTTAATTTAAGCCTACCTAAATTAATTTCTCCCAGCTGAATTGATTCAGACGCTGAACTTAATTCAGCCGTACTTTACATAAGCTACATAAAATTTGAATTTAGGTCTACCCAATTTAATTTCTCCCAGCTGAATTGATTCAGACGGTGAACTTAATTCATCCCTACGTCGCATAAGCTACATCAAATTTGAATTTAGGCCTACCTAAATTAATTTCTCCCAGCTGAATTGATTCAGACGCTGAACTTATTTCAGCCGTACTTTGATTAAGCTACATAAAATTTGAATTTAGGTCTACCCAAATTAATTTCTCCTAGCTGTATTGATTTAGACGCTGCACTAAATTCAGCAGTGCTTCGCATAAGCTACATGAAATTTGAATTTAGGCCTACCCAAATTAATTTCTTTTAGGTGAATTGATTCAGACGCTGAACTTAAATCAGCCGTACTTCGCATAAGCTACATCAAATTTGAATTTAGGCTTACCCAAATTAATTTCTCCCAGCTGAATCGATTTAGACGCTGAACTTAATTCAGCCGTACTTTGCATAAGCTACATCAAATTTGAATTTAGGCCTACCCAAATTAATTTCTACCAGCTTAATTGATTTAGACGCTGAACTTAATTCAGCCGTACTTCGCAAAGGCTACATAAAATTTGAATTTAGGCCTACCCAAATTAATTTCTCCCAGCTGAATTGATTCAGACGCTGAACTTAATTCATCCCTACTTCGCATAAGCTACATCAAATTTGAATTTAGGCCTACCCAAATTAATTTCTCTTAGCTGAATTGATTCAGACGCTGAACTTAATTCAGCCGTACTTCGCATAAGCTACATCAAATTTGAATTTTAGGCCTACCCAAATTAATTTCTTTCAGCTGAATTGATTCAGACGCTGAACGTAATTCAGCCGTACTTTGCATAAGAGTAGTGATAGATGTTAAAAATTAACCCCATCACTGCCTTCCCCTGCCTTCCCCTGCCTTCCTGCATACTAATAAGTGTCGAGGTTTACTAATGAGCATCACTCTAGTACAATGAAAACACTAGGCCGGCCTAAAGTTGCCCGTTAATAATTAACCCTGATTGGCTTATGAAAAATCTATATTTATATATTTAAAATAAAAGCGCCAATTTTAACGAAAGCGTCATTTCTTCATTTAACTTGAACTCGCTGGGAAAACTTTTTTCGATTTTCAAAACATTAGTACTGTTGAAGATGGCTTTTTTCACCAATGTTATTGATCTTCAAGCTGCCTTGAGCGCTTGTTTAACTGTCCGCGACTGGGAGACCAAACCCCTTTCTCCTATCTATCTCGAGGAAATGAAAAACTATTTAAGTCACGCATTGTTAGTCAGTTAATTATGCGGGTCCACGAGCCTAAAGTTGCATATAAATAAGTTCAGTTCTGCTGAAAAACCCCAAGGGACGCATTAGTATATAATCAATTTTATATAACTTAACAAGGATCAATTAAAACACGCGACTTATAATAATTATAAGTTGCGTGCAATTATTGCTAGCAATAGAACCAGTCAAGAGATACCGTTTTAAAAACTTTATTAAAAAACAATGACAAAGAGTCAAATACACAGTGATTTGAAAGGAAAAGGAATGAAAATGAATCATTTGACTGACTATTACAAATGTGTTTTTGTTTTTCGTTTTATTTCGAGCAATAATAATTATTCCTTCCGTGTCTACACAATTTTCCTATGGCCTCTAAGGCAACAGTGCGACTTTCTTTGTTTCTTGCGGTTTGTCTTGTTCTTTGTAGTCGGTCTTTTAGTTTTTGCTTTAAAAGAGGCTTCATTTCTCCGATGTCTTGACAGTTCGTACACCGTTTCTTGTGTCTGTACTGGATTGTGATAGTGATTTTTTCCGGAATTATCCGCTTCACTTTCGTAAACTACGACTTTAACTTCAGGTTGCAGTTTCGCCTCTTGTAAATACTTATCTTTCTGTTTGTTCAAATTAAAAATATTGCATTACCGTCTTTGTAGAAATAGAGCTATCTTGAGATCCTTTGAAAGATTTTTAAAGTTTTGGAGTGAAATAAAGTTTTATTCATCTTTACACCGCGTCAGTCACTAATTATGTTTAACAAATCTTTGACTGGAGCTCTAAAATTTGCATGTGAATTATCTCGTGTGTCTTTTGTTTGAGAAACAATAAGTCATATCCAACACCTACTCTGATTGGGTATTCCCAGAGTCAGTGTCTATAACAATAACTGAACTGGCTACACGCAAGCTATTTTATGCGCAATCTTCGTCCACTTCGATTTTCAGACCGTCAGTTCCTTAACAACATGGCCAGCAAGTTTACTGTTGGAACCCCAAACACCCTCGGAAAAGTGAAGAATAGTGATATTGAAATAGAATATCGGAAACTATTAGCGACCTGTTTCAAAACCCTGAACGGAACAAGGGAATTATCACAGAGAGCTTATAAGGCAATTAAAACTTAGCGACGCGCGACACTCACGTGTGTGTCTGAGAAAAATAAAGACACATGACTAGAAATGGCCTGTTTGTCCCCTTTTGTCCCTTTTGGTGTGGTTTTGGCCTTTCAGACCTGGTTACGGCCTTTCAGGCCTGTGTTTGGCCTGGTTATGACCTTTCTGATCTTCTTTTATTTATGAAGGAGAACGCATAGTAACCCCGCCTTCATCAATTTTCTTTAAAACAGACGCGTTACTTTCTGAAGTTTAGTTTCCTGTCAGAACGCGTGCGGTTCAAACCAAAGATGACGAGCACAAACTATACCTTATACCTGCAACAAGGTGCTGGAAATTATGAAGACAGTGAAGAAAGCGACTTCTCCCAAGAAAGCGATTTCTCTCAAGAAAGCGAAGTCTCTAGTCAAGGAACAGAGTCTTCAAGAGAAGAAGAAGAAACAGAAAACTTAGAGCCGTGGTCACGCATTGTTGATGAAGCCGAGAACCGCCACAAGACCCAGCTTAACGCTTTGATCAATCAATACCAAGAAAACGGCGATTCAGAAAATGTGGCTCGTAGTAAAGCCGTAAACGCTTTCGTTCCTGTTTACAGAAAGGAGCTGAGAAAAGTGCTCTTAGAGAATCTACAATGGATGCGTGCAATGAAAAAAGATCCCACCTTCAAAAAAGTGATGGAAACTCAAAAAGAGCTTAAAGACACAGAAGGATTTGATTGGTTGGAAACGACGGAACTTGCTATCGATAAGCGAAAATTCTTACTCAATCGATTATACGAAAAGTAGCCCATTCCGCAAGATCAAGACTAAACCTACTATGAATGTTATGGAATTTTTTTTAATTTCCTGGACCTTTGTATTGTTGCATTTCAATAAAACTGTAAACAAGCAAACTTTACGTGTGTTGATTGATGACTTGAAAATAATAACAATAATAGTAAACTTGTACAAAAAAATTAAAAAAAATCTGAAATTTGAAATACAAATTTCTAAAGCAAGATCAAAACTTTTTAATTTTAAAAACACTGTTATTTGTGATGACACTTTTGAATAAAGATGATGATTCCAAAGTTGAGAGCTGTTGCGTGACTAGCGACGCGCGACACCCACGCGTGTGTCTGAGAAAAGTAATAATAATAAAAAAAAAACATATAACTACAAATGGCCCGTTTGTCTCCTTTTGTCCCTTTTGGCGTGGTTTTGGCCTTTCAGGCCTGGTTATGGCCTTTCAGGCCTGTGTTTGGCCTGGTTATGGCCTTTCTGGTCTGTGTTTGGCCCTTCTGACACTCTATATAACCTGACTATTTGCGAAAAAGATTTTATTTGTGTTCAGTCACCAAACTGTCAACATGGTTTACAAGAGAGTTTGCAGAAACTGTCCGATTCCATCTTGCGGGGCGAAGTACCTTGTCAGATTAGCTAACCATCTCGCGGATGTTCATCAGTTAGATCACATACAGCAAAGACAGTATTTACAAGAAGCGAAGCTGCAACCTAAAGTTAAAGTCGTAGTTTACGCAAGTGAAGTGGATAATTCCGGAAAAAATCACTATCACAATCCAGTACAGACACAAGAAACGGTGTACGAACTGTCAAGACATCGGAGAAATGAGGCCTCTTTTAAAGCAAAAACTACAAAGAACAAGACAAACCGCAAGAAACAAAGAAAGTCGAACTGTTGGCTTAGAGGCCATAGGAAAATTGTGTAGACACGGAAGGAATAATCATTATTGCTCGAAATAAAACGAAAAACAAAAACGGATTTGTAATAGTCAGTCAAACGATTCATTTTCATTCCTTTTCCTTTCAAATCGCTGTGTATTTGACTCTTTTTGTCATTGTTTTTTAATAAAGTTTTTAAAACGGTATCTCTTGTCTGGTTCTATTGCTAGCAATTATAAGTCGCGTGTTTTAATTGATCCTTGTTAAGTTATATAAAATTGATTATATACTAATGTGTCCCTTGGGGTTTTTCAGCAGAACTGAACTTATTTATATGCAACTTTAGGCTCGTGGACTCGCATAATTAACTGACTAGCGGTGCGTGGCTTAAATAGTTTTTCATTTCCTCGAGATAGATAGGAGAAACGGGTTTGGTCTCCCAGTCGCGGACAGTTAAACAAGCGCTCAAGGCAGCTTGAAGATCAATAACATTGGTGAAAAAAGCCATCTTCATGATAACCGTTTCGAAATCGAACAAAGTTTTCAAGTTTCCTGCTAGTTCAGTATCAATCACTATGAATGTTAATATTTAACATTCAGCGAGTTCAAGTTGAATGAAGGAATGACGCTCTCGTTAAAATTGGCACTTTTATTTTAAATATATAATTCTCGGTTTTCACTGTCACGCCATTGAAAAAAAAAATCGAAACCATTCCATGAATGAAGTCAAGAAATTGACATGGTATAGAGGATAAATAAATAAGGCATCTGTCCAAGTGTCAGGTCTGTGCGGCACTCCGTACTCGAGTTATTTGACAAAATATTCCACATAAATTTATAGAGCTTAGTATGGAGACGCCATGTTTGTGTCCCTCTGAGGGGCACAAACATGGCAGCCAGAAATACGAAAAAACATCTGGAGTTCACTTTTGCTAGAAAAGAGGTTTGTTTGCCCTTGTGAATTTTCGAATGTTTAGATTAATATTTCTCCTCAAACTTAAATTGTTTAGAATGCTGAAAATCACCCAAAGAGTCATTCTTAAGATACGGAAAAGCTCTGTCACGGCCGTCCTCCTTATGTCACGCACGATGGAAACTCGGAAATTGAAACTGTTCTATTTTCAAAAGGAAGCACGACATCGAGCTAAAAAATTGTGAACAGACATATTTTTAGGTAATCTTTCCTTGAATGAAGGTAAAAATTTTGAAGGCCTCCCAGTTTTAAATTCTAGAATTTAGTGACGTCAAGTGAAAACCGAGAATAGATTTTTCATAAGCCAATCAGGGTTAATTATTAACGGGCAAGTTTGGGCCGGCCTATTGTTTTCATTGTACTAGAGTGACGCTCATTAGTAAACCTCGACACTTATTAGTATGCAGGAAGGCAGGGGAAGGCAGGGGAAGGCAGTGATGGGGTTAATTTTTCACATCTATCACTACTCATAAGCTACATAAAATTTGAATTTAGGTCTACCCAAATTAATTTCTCCTAGCTGAATTGATTCAGACACTGAACTTAATTCAGCCGTACTTCGCATAAGCTACATCAAAACTGAATTTAGGCCTACCCAAATTAATTTCTCCCAGCTGAATTGATTCAGACGCTGAACTTAATTCATCCCTACTTCGCATAAGCTACATAAATTTTGAATTTAGGCCTACCCAAATTGATTTATCCCAGCTGAATTGATTCAGATCTATGCTGAACTGAATTCAGCCTAAATAGATTCACTGAAACATACTTTGACTGAAGACTGGAGAGCAACCACCTCCCTGGTTATTGAGCTATAGTTTGACATTGAGCCCTCACTACAGCTGCTACAACACTGTTTCTGAATATCCAGGATGTGCTTCCGAAGGAGTAAAACAAAAAGTTATGGAGAGACATGTAATTACCTGAAGTGGTACCTGCAAAAATTTTAGCCTGGTACATGTACATTGTATCTTCTAGGTATGCGTGTATGCTTTCCTTGCTGATTTAAGAAATTATTGATTAATAAAGTAAAACACAGTCATGAAGTGATTGCCAATTTAAAGCAAATACTGTAGCACCAACTTGGCTAATAATGAGTTCTGAAAAGTACAATGAGACTGTGTGAAGCTGCAAGAAAATGTATCAATTGAAGACCCGGATGGAAGCAAGCGTAAGTGACGATTTGACCTTTAAAATTCAAATTTCTCCAAAAAACTTTTTACTTTGGTCCATAAATTTGTGGTGTTAGAAAGTTTTGTTTAGCTTTAAACAGAGAAAAAGAAAAATCAGTTCAAGCATCACTTCAGTTGGTTTAGTCCTCAGGCTAAAGTCATAAGCTTGTTGGACAAATTCAAACCCTCAAAATTATTTAATGAGAATGTAAATATGAACTGTGTTTCAGACACAATAACCTGTCTGTATGCCAAATGAGAAATGGTTTATAAAAGGTTTTCGAATTGAAGGGCACAATCTGAGACTATTTGTTCTACATCAGTTATCATGCCAAAAACATACTGTAGTACTGTCCCATATTTATGTTGTCACCAAAAGGGTTGAATTAGATGAATTGCCTTACGAAATTTTGCTAAAAACTTAAGAAACAAAGCCCAGATATGTGGTTGATTTCTTTATTTCATGTGTTGATTCAGTTTTTAGGCATACGGACTGTAAGTGTTATTGAGCTACCATGATGGAAATCGAGCCCTCAAAGCACAAAATAACCATTAAACTACATTTCTGAGATGTTTGCCTTGGCTTAGAATTATCTAGAGCATAATTATTCGGAGAACTTTCGTCATCACTTGTGCTCGTTTTACAATGAGCCCTTCAAATAAGTAATGAGTGGTACATGTACAGAGTATAATATTTTTATTACCTCTAATGTGAGAAGAGAAAAACTCAGATTACAGCTGCAATATTCTGTACTGAGTATATTATGTTGTTACTTAACTCATACTCCATTCTCTAACTGAAATGTTCTGCCCTTGTACATTAGGTGTCCTTGTAGCCACTGGTGATGTTGTCACTCAGCAGCTTGTTGAACACAAAGGAACTGACCATGATTTTGTCCGAACTGCTCGTATGGGTGTGGTGGGCTTGATTATTGCTCCTGTGCTTAGAACATGGTATCTATCCATTGACAGGATTGTGCCTGGTGCAGCCAAAACTGCGGGCTTCAAAAAGATGCTCTTAGATCAAAGCCTCTTTGCTCCTGTTATGATATGCTTCTTTTTTGGCGTCACGGAGACACTCGCTGGGAAAAGGCCGGATGAAATTAAGAAGATGCTTCAGGAACGCTACGTGGAGACTTTGATTACAAATTACAAGATATGGCCTCTGACACAAACTCTTAACTTTACTTTCGTTCCAATTCAGCACCGCATCGCTGTTGTCTAGTTAGTGGCAATATTTTGGAATGCGTATTTGTCTTGGATGGCTAATAAGCCAATGCCTGAGGATTTGATGCAGAAACCTTTGAGCTAAAATTGCCTCTACTTTGCTCAGTCAGTCAACCCTTGATAGACCTTTGTATCACAGAGAATCACAAGAAAATAAGCCATGTGTACAGAAATGTACCACAACGTACAGCGCCGTTTACTGCTCATTTAACCCTTCGTTTAGGTAAGGATGTTTACATGGAAGGAGGAAGATCCTAGAAGGCGGATCATCCTAGCGCCATGTTTTCTGTATTCAGTTTACATGCAAAAGGTTGTACTTAGAGTTAGTGCTTGGATCTTTGGAATCAAGGTCTTCCTCTTAAATCCTAGCTGAGAGATAGGAAAATCCTAGCACAAAGTAAACTACATTGTACATATGTACCTTCACTTGGAAGGTGCTAGTACTAGGGACAAGAAAAACAAACATGGTAGTGGTAGGGCATTCAGCTTCTAAAGAGCAACAATTTTGTCTTTCTTTTCTCCCAATGTGGTAAGCACCCTAACCAAAATACTGCATGTAAACCAAACAAAAAAGTTGTTTTGCCGTCGAGGATCTTTCTACTAGTAGGATCTTCCTTCCTTCATGTAAACAGTCCCCAACATTGTAGTTTCATTATCTGAGAAGTTTTCCAAGCAGACCTCAAGGAGTGCCTTTCCAGATAGAATGTAGACTTAACTCCGCTTGCTTTGACTAATTAGAAAAGGACTGTTAATGTAGCCAGCAACCTGAAGTAGCCCTTTAAGGAAGGTGCCTACTAATACTGAAGTATTTTTGTATAGTTTATGACTATGCAAGAAAAGCAGATCTTAGCAAGAGCTATTAGAATCCAAAAAGAAAATATGGGGTAACCACACATTTTTTTAGGGATAATTAAGCAACAGTTATTCTAAAAAGCTGTAAAACACAAAGCAATGTTTGGCAGTTTTTTCCCAGATTGAAGCTTTATTGTCTAAAAAATACATGATTTCCCCCAATTTTCTTTTTAGATACCAAGAGCACTTGCCGAGTTCTGCTTACATCACCTAGTTTTAAACCGCCAAAAGATATCCCTGTGTTAGCAGGCACCACCCCTGGAAACCCGAGTATCTCCAGATGTGCAGAACATATGTGCAATAGCAGAACTAGGCACAGCCATAAGTCCCATGATCAATATACATGTACTTATTCTTTTCACTATCCTCTACCATTTTCTTATGTAGCAGACTTGGTTACCAATTAACACGCAACTCACATGTACGACCTTCAAAAGGGTCGCATAAAGTTGCATTTTTATTTTTGCTGGATGTCAATCAAAGGGAAGCCATTGAAATTACATGTATTTAAATTTTGACAAGATCCAAGGGCAAGAAACTAAGAATTTAACTTTGCTAAGAATATGTAAAACTTTATTTAAATTGATTTCCTAGCTAGATCAAGCGAAAAGAAAAGGCTTTTGAATTTCACTGCATGTGATCATTTTCTAACTCATGATCGATTGCATGCATTGTTGGTTTTGCAAAAAAACAATATCCTGAAAATGATGCCTTATCTTTTAGATAAAAATGGCTTGGAAATCAACGTTGATAAAGTTTACCATCTGTCAGCAGATAAAATTGTCAATTTCTTGGTTCTGTTGCCTTGAAATCTTGTCAGAATTCTTGAATCATTGGCAAACACCAAAAAACAACTAAGTTTACCCAACTCTTTTGAAGGCGATACAGTGTACAGCTGTACAGTTGTAGGTTGCATGTTATTGGTAACAGCGGTAAGAAGTTTAATCAATGCTTATCATTTGTCGTTATTCTTGTTATCCATATATTTGATTGAAAGGGGAAGTGCCAATGGTTTTTGTTTTTAACTTTAACTTTTCTTTTAAAAAATGGTGTATTAAGACCTTCACTTAGCTACAAAATAATAGAACAAGGAGGGGAGAGGAATCAACTAAATTCTTGAAAGGAACAGCCAACTGTTTTAGCACATTTTGCAAACAAAAGTGTGAGATCTTGAAAAACGTTTAGCTTAGCCTATCATCTTTCAAGTTTCAATCCATTCTGACCTAGTCTGTCGCTGGCCACAGGTACTAATCAAGAGTTTCTTGCACTGGGATGATAATTTATAGCAAACCTAGACAATTATTGTTATTATTTTTTTGTTTTGTTTCTGTTGACAGACAAACATTTTGGGTTTTTTAAATGACATCAAATTTGCATGAAAATTCCCCTTCAACAGTGATGTTGTATGAAAAAAAGTCCAGTTTGGAATTTAATACTGGGTTAGCCTCAACCTGAAGCAAAATATTCACAAATGTTAGCAGGAAAGTGCTGAATCCTAAAATAAAACCATACACAGAGTTGTGAAAAGTTCATCTTCTCACTGGTATTTGTGAATATTTTACTTCAGATCAAGGGTAACCCTGTATACATGTAAATGCATCTCTTATCCTTTTATCTTGGTGAATTCGAAACAGGACTATTGGACATCTGTCACCATGGAGTACTTCTTATAGCAACTAAATTTTGTCTTCAATTATTTTTGTGGGTACTACCGTAAAGTGTATAGACAGATTTTTTTTTATTTGCTTGATCAAATGGTATTGTTGTTCTGGTATAAAAATTGAAAAAAAAAATATCAATTTTTCTTCTTCATGTTTGAGGCTAGTGTCCCTCACAGCAGTTCTGTCTCGTCACGCAACTTTCCTTCCCACAGGAGCGTAGCGTGACGAGACAGAACGGCTGCGAAAGAGCCTAGTTTGAGGCGTATAAAAGCATCAAATAAGTTTACTACCCATTGGGTACAACACCATGCAAGATGGAAGACTAGTGATAGTTAGGCTGTGACATCAATACATGAATGCTTAGTCTCATGGGTAATCTCTATTTTTTAGTCGTTTCATTCATTCAACAATCCCATTCATATTTTCATCCACGCAGGTTTTCTTCCTCTGCATTCAAAAAACAACTGAAGAATAGAGAAATTGCGAGACTAGCATTTCTGTATTGACAACACAGCCCTACTATGCCCAGTCTCTTGTCTTGCACAGTACTGTACTCAACCGGAAGTGAAATTTGACACCTTTTTATTCCTCAAATGAGGAAAAGAAAAAATTGATAAGGTCTTATTCCCGAACGCAATAATTGGGCAACCGCTAGACGTTATGGAATCCAAAATGGCGGCGCGCAGAAAAAATGGAAATAGGCGACCAGTAAAATCCAATTTTTTTGTGGCTTTGAAATTTATATACTATTTCCAACAATTTAACGTCAATTTGTTTCAAGATTGGAGGTTCCCTTTAAAGTAGCAAAACATTTTTTTCTTTGTTTTTTGACCTCACACGATGAATAAAAAAAAAACCAACGTAAGCGACCTGTGCTGATATGATCAACAAAGGTAAAAAAAAAATATGTTACTTCACTGAAAACATATATAGGTAGCGGGTAACTGAGAAGGAATATATTTGAGTGCCGTTCAGATCTATTAACATCACACGTGCAAAGGGCAGGGTTTTTTTTTTTTTTTTTTTTTTTCCATTCGACAACCGTAATGAAAGTATTGACGCAACGTAATTTAAATTTTGTTAACAAGGTTTTCTATTTCAACAGTAGAAGGACAAAATGATGTTAACCCTTTAACCCTAACAGTGATCAGCATCAAATTTCTCCTTGTAATATCAATACTTCTTGAACCCCTAAGGTTATGAGAATTAAGGATATGACCACCCA
Source organism: Pavona decussata (assembly GCF_977016875.1). Taxonomy (NCBI): domain Eukaryota; kingdom Metazoa; phylum Cnidaria; class Anthozoa; order Scleractinia; family Agariciidae; genus Pavona; species Pavona decussata. The sequence goes on from NW_028145522.1 coordinate 208,691, forward strand.
AGGTAAATTTTCTTGATATTTTGATAACTTCTCCCCAGTACTTTTATAAGAAATGTATGGGAAAAAGATAGGAGAATTTGTTCTTTGATATTTGGGGTTAAAGGGTTAAACATTGAAAAATAGTAATTACTTAATCACCCACAAGGCTAACTGTATTTTTTTGTTCATAAAAATATTTAAAGTAATATAATATTTATTAAAGTACTAGCGCGCATTTAAGAAAAAAATTCTGAAAACGGCCCATCGGAGAAGTGTGTGTTAGCAACATGGGAAAAATATTACACAATAATGGCCACATGTCAAATTAATTCTCAGAAATGCCATCACACAGTCAGTTGCAACTGAATCAAAATTAAATGCTATCATTGCATTATAAAAAAGAATCATCCTTAGAAAACATAGTCAAAATTATATTTTCATTAGAATTAAAAAAGTGAACTTATAGGTAGCTAAACTTATAAATTATTTAGATATAAATTAGACAGTAAGCAAGACACAAGACTGCATCACATTTCAACAATAACATTCAAATAATTAAATATTTGTTTTTAATCCTTTGAATGAAAAGATGTAATTGTCACATATATATACGTGTACACAGTGTACACAGTAGAAAGTTAGAAGTCGCTACTTATTTTTTAGGGTAGGGCAAATGTATTTCAGAGGAATATTTTCTTCATTCATCAATATGGAACGACTTTTTTCTTTTAAATGCAAAAACAAGCAATTGTCCGCTTGTTGAAGTTAAGTTATGCGAAAAAATTAACAGCTGCTTCTCTTGAGGGGAATTAAAAAGAAACTGGTTCAATTTTTTGCTCATTTTTTTTCTATAATCAACATAATTACTAGTTTTTAAGCAAACTCTCTCTTGAATTAAGAATTAAAAGCAAAATTCTACCGCAGAAGTCGAGTGAAAATTTCATGTAATTTGTTATCGCAAACCACAGCTGGACAGGGCTGTACTTTTTAAGTGCGTTCTGTGTTGCCCACGCTTGTAATCCTGAGGAACAACTTCTTGCAGAGAGAATCGATTGTCATCAGTCATTCAGTCATTCAGGTAAGTAAAATTATAGTTGTTGTTCCTTTTTATGTATCAACTGTCCAATTTAACCGTTCAATTAATATTTAGCTATCGCATCCAGCTACTGACGCAAATACAGGTGAAACATTGGCGCGAAGAAATAAACACAACACTGCGCACTTTCATATTTCACAATAAACACTAATGAATATCATGTGAGCCGATCTTAAACTTCGTCAACAAAACGTACCCATTGGTTTGAGCCATTGGTGAGAGTGACCTGCTTTCTAGTACTTTTGTCGCAAAAATACACCATAGAAAAAAAGCCCAGATGACTATTTTGCATACCGCATAATTATTACTAAAAGCTACCCAAAAGTTAGAAGAATACATCACAGGAAAAAGCGTATTACGAGTTTTGATAATAACGGATGCGCTTCACCAGCAAACAATTACAATTTGCTCTTTACAAACAAATTTTTTCTTTAGAAAATAAAATTAGCATTGCAAGATGCGAAATTGCTGATTATGCTGATTTTCTCAAAGGTTTTCTTAAAAAAAGTTAAAATTAGTTTTGTTGAGTTTTTCTTTTTACGAAGTAGAAAACTTCTTGTAAATGATCATTCCAGATTTTTACTAGTTAACTGTTTTCAGTATTTCAGTTGTAGCCATCATTATATGAAAAGCCGGATCAATGTGTTTGAATAACTAACTCATAAATTTGTGTAAGGCTCTGTACGTGTTGTTATAGCGAAATTGCATGTCCGGCGTAAAATCTGATTAAAATGTCCGAGCTACCAGATGCCGTTTTCTTTATTTACTTCAGCAATGACTTGAGAGAGGGCTACGTTCAATTCTTTTACGATACTTTGGGTCATCTGATAGTTTGGGAAAAAAAAATTATCATGAATGTTTCATGAATGTTTATTGCCAAAAATTTTTAACATCAACTTTCTTCTTGTGTTTTTTATTCCTTTGCGAAGCATACAATACCGACAATTAAACTCGTAATTATGGACTTCGTCAATGTATCGTTAGAGCGTTTTAGTAAATGCTGGTAAAAGCAACATTTTAAGGATTGAGTTCAGCAGGGCAAATACTAGTTTCCGTCTGTTTAGGTGAATTATACAACCTGGTTAGCTGTCCGAGTGGTCCAGTTTTAAGTCATCTAGAATGACTCTACCAGCAGTCTCTACCAAAGCGAAAAAGTATCACATTCAACACACAATATAAATTCTATTTGAACCAGGACAAATTAAAACTTACGGGGATTTTTTTTTTCAAGAAGTGTACATATATCTTATATTTAAAAGAAATTATACATAAGTAAATATAAATATGGTAATGCAAGACTTATGTCACTTCAACAATCAATCACACCATTATTCGTTCAGAGAACTCTTTAATCAAAACTCTCCTGTTCCTTTGCATCTTCTTTAAAACACTGAACCTTTTAAAAAATTAAACTTAAATGTCAGAAAAGGTAGCCATAAAAGTGCTATGGAAAAGATTCAAAATTGGGTCGTTTAAATGTGAAATATAAATTATCCTTACATCTTACAGCAAGCACATGGCCAATGACAAAAGCAGCTGTAAATCTATTGAAGAATTTAAGCAGGTCAACATTGAGTCATTAAACTTTGTCATTTCCAGAAATAAAACTTGTATAACACACGGTAGCTGTCAGTTAAACTGTTATCCTCTCAGGGTTATAAATATTACAAGACAACTGGCCTTAACTCAGTTTGGTTCCGTGAGACTTAATTTTATGTATTTTATAGTTGATTATTTACTAGTGAATGAATGCGCCTTACGCGGTAATAATTCATCAATTCTTGTGGTTATTACTGCCTATTATTTAACCTTGTTTTTTGGTGGCAGCGCAAGCAAAATTTTAATGTTATCAATGGTTGAGATGTTGCTATCTTGCAGGCATGCGATTATTTTTATTATGTCTTTTTTGGTTAACACGCTGACAATAGTTGGCGTCTTGGTGTGTTCTATAGTGAGAAATTATTTAAGTTGGCATGCTTAATGATTTTCTGATTCTCATCTGCACCTTATGCAGTCTTGGGGTGTAATGGGGGCGAAAACTAGACCAGTGAACTTGGTACCTAACTAGGAAGCAATATGATAAAATGATTGATTGACTTCCTGTCTCCATGACAACAACTTTGTCTCAAGTTTTGATTTTCTTTGTGAGAAATATTAACTTTTTTATCGTAACGTACTCATTTTTATACCATTTTTAGCCTTATTTATTAACGTCATCAGTCCACTTTGCGGACACAAAGGAAATAGTTTGGTACATACTATCTTATAAAAGTCTCATTGCCTTACCTTTAATGGCCTTGAAATTCGGAATAGTATTAAGCTATACAGTGGCGTCTGTGTGTTTAGTGGCCTATACTGGCTTTTAAAAGGTGTTCTTCCATTCATGGAGTCAATTTGACTACATTAAGTATTTTTTTACGGGTTTCTAACGTGGCATGTTCCCAACGTTTTTAAGAGTTGGTATAATAACAGTTAATGTCCTTGTGCGCCAGATAAATTCAATATGGGTAACAACTATGATGTGCCTTATTTCATGCTTTTTGCCAGGAGCGGTGAAAGATGTTCCGTTGTAATCTCGTACAAAAGTTTCCTTTTCTTTTGTAAGGCTCACTGCGACTTTCCAGGAAATAATTGTTTGTCATATTAATGAGGTTACGTTAGTCTTTTGTCATCATCTTTCCAAACACGAGCACGTTACTTCGAAGAGCACATGATGGCCCTCTACTTATAACAATAATCTCACAAAAAGTCGTCTCAGATTTTGTTGTATTTTTATTCCGCAGCGTGAAATCTACTTCATGGTTCATTTTAACTTTAAAATTACCAAGGTTACCAATAAGACTTTGGTATCTTCAATTGTGAAAAGGCAATACTGTTAACGCGCAATACGAAGACAAACTTAAAGCAAGATGTCGCACCTCAGCCGAGTATCAACCTTTGTTTTCCTGTCATACGATATAAACAGTCAATAAATATAAATTACTTCAGATTGACACTTGAGATTAGTGAGGTAAATTGACAGATTTTCTTTGGTAAGATAAGGCAGTAGTAATCTAGGACAGTGTTTTTAATAACTCACTTTATTAGAGCAATTGATTCTGTTTACCCGCAGGAGTCATTACTCCAATAAAGATCAGTAATTTGAGCAATTGCGATGGTGTATAAACACTTCTCCAGCATGGCAATGCTTACCTTGCTATTTGTGCTGTTTTGGAACGAGAACGGCGTTCTCGCCAGCCAAGGTAAGTTCACTTAATGCTTCTTTTCTTTGCTCCAGTTAAATTATACACGGACAACCGTGGTATTACAGGCCTTATTGCCATGTGATATGTAAAATGTACTTAACTGTCACTTCTGGTAGGCTGTGCAGTATGTCTTAATGTCATAATTTTCTGTTCAGTAATTGCATCTGCTTGTTTGTGCACACCTGTGTGCTTGACGTTGATTAAATTTTGTCTTTAACAGAATGTGGTTCAGCGGTAAACAACTCGCTTTCAAGTCCTGGATATCCAAACAACTACCCAAATAATATGAATTGTAGTTATTCGGTTCCACTTCCAGACGGCATGACGCTGGTTACTTTTGACTTCTTTGACTTAGAGTGGCATGAAAAATGTCGGTAAGTAATTTAACTCTATTATCATAATATTAGGGGTAAGTGAAATGGTTCAAGTTTAACCCTATGTCTCTTAGAGCCGGAGAGGGGGATTTCCCCACCCCTCCATAACTTCGAAATTATAAAAGCATTGACAATTAAACTTGGAGGATTGATATAAGATTGAATGATGTTTCGTTTGACCTTCACAATCGGAAGTGAAGACGTCATTTAAGGTGGTAATATATAATGGCGTCATGATTTCAAAATGGCGGCCATCTCTTGGATTTCTGGATTTCCTTAAAACTTCAGGAAAGCACTGAAATTAAGCGAAAAGTATTCAACACGATCAAAGGAGCACTAATATGAGGTAGAAACACACAATTTACATTAAGAAAAGTAACTTTCTTCATTTTAAAATGAGGTTTTCCTTTTTCTGAAAAAAGAAAACAACAACAACAACAACAAAAAAGCAAAACAACGGCCGGTCAATTTATGATATCAGAAAAGTCGATAAACACTAAACGACCGCACAAAATATTCCCCAGATAACTTTTTGAAAAGGTGCTGAGGTTTCATGGCGTTTACGGAAATGTTAAAAAAAATAGTCAGGTTCAAAGTCCCCGCGGCAGAATCCAAGTTCTTGCTTCGGACGCACCGTTTACTATTTTTATCAATGTTTTGTCGCGTGGTGGCATAAAGCTTTACAGCGCTGGTGAATCAGATAATTTATAAGCAACATTTGTTTTAATGAATAAAGGCCGTATCTTTCTATTAATTACATGTTTATAACGATCAGTATTCTCGTGTTGCGCGCTTGGTGAAGCCGGCAGCACACCTGAAGATTTTATACGCCGATCGCGGCGAATTTGATCGAAAGCGAAAATCGCCAGCGATTTTCGCCAACGATTGGTGCAAACACACTTGGCGATTTTTTTTGCCGATCGAGGCGATGTGGCAGTTTTAAAAATTCATGTGATAAAATCACCCAACCTGCTGGGTTGACTTTACTGGCGATTCGCAGTAATGACCGTAAAAAATCGTGGGAACGGGCACATTTAATTGGCGAATGCCGGCGAATTTAATTGCCGGTATCTGACATGCCAGATATCGGTGATTTTATACGCCGATCGAAGCTACAGGCGAAAATCGCAATCGCTGCACCGGGCACACCTGGCGAGTTTCGCGGTTAATCGCCAATTAAAGTGTGTCGCCGGTTTAAGCGGTTTTCCTCCTTGGCTGAGTGTTTCACGAAGTGCCTTGAACAGCTCAATGGTTTTAAAAAATTTTGTCCTGTACTCGCAATGAATCCTCGTAGAATTAAGAATAAATCCTTAATTAATCCTTAACTCTACTCGGCCTCGAACAATTAAATATACCTATTTTCCACTCATGCGCAATTTGTTGACATTCATGTTGTCCTAAAAACGACGTTTCAATTAATGAGACGTATAAATCGTTGAAAGAAGATTAGATGCAAAAGGCCTTGAACACATTTTGTCTCAAACAAGTACTAAAAAATAAAACAAAACAAAACAAAAACTATGTTAGAAAGACACTTTAAATAAATTGTCTGTCATTTCTGGGGAAAAAACCAGGAAAGATTTATTGCTCGAAGGTTCGGGGTCATCGTGACCCCATTATAAAGAAACTAGTTAAAAAGCATGAGGTACAAGATAAGCATAAATAAGAATAAACGGCCTAAAAAAACACCTTGGCGAGGATGGAATCCGTTTGTACGTTCAGTGTTGGTTTACGCTTGCGAATGTATGAGCATTTCTTTAACGAGGCAATCAAATTTGTCGCTACATTTCGCGATGACGTGAAAATTGCTCGATGAAGCGTTCAGGCATTTTACTATTGTGTTGGAGGTGTTCTGATTTTCTGTTTAAGATAGTATTGAAAAAAAAAAAACCCAAAACAAAACAAAACAACAAAAAAAAAAAAAACAAAAAAAAAAAAACCAAGAGACCAGCTGTTAGACATTTTTTTTCTCTTTAAGCAACGTGTCTCATATTGCAGTTATCCGAGCAGAAGAAGCCTGATTCAGGATTGCTTGATTGTCGGTTGGAAAACGGAAAAGATAGCAAGCAAGGAATAACACACTTGAGTCAAAATAATAATAATAAAATAATAATAATAATAATAATAATAATAATAATAATAATAACAACAACAATAATGATAATAATAATAATAAGAAGAAGAAGAAGAATAACAATAATAATAATAATAATAATAATAATAATAATAATAATAATAATAGGGTAAAGGGTAGCAGCAAATCCTTTTTATTAAACGTTTGAAAGTGTCACCGAACACGAAAAAGATAAAAAAAATAAATGTTTCACTAGACTCTCATATCGAAAGATGGGACTGGCTCTAGACAAAGTGATCTATCGGCCACAGTAAAATAATTTTTCCATTTCCGCCACATTACTCTTCATAATTAGAAAAAAAATATTTTCCTTGCAGTTATGACTATGTGAAGATTACTAATGACAAGAAAGACTCTCTTGGCGTGTACTGTGGGGAGATGACTGGAAAGTCTGTTTCTGTATCTGGAGACCAAGCAATAATAACATTCTTCTCAGATTACAGTATTGTAAGGAGAGGATTTCGGCTATCCTTCTCCACTGGTTCACCAGGTAAGAACATAATAGGTGAAGAAATCGCGCAGGCATTAAAATTATAGCAAATAATAATAATAATAATGATAATAATAATAATAATAATAATAATAATAATGATGATGATGATGATGATGATGATGATGATGATGATGATAATAATAATAATGATAATCACAACAAAATAATAATAATAATAATCTTATAAAAAACGATTTGGAGTATATAAGTGAAAGAAACCGACGTTCCGGTTTCTTTCACTTATATTTCTTGTCTCAATTAAAATAATAATATTAATAATAATAATAATAATAATAATAATAATAATAATAATAACGATAACGATAACGATAACGATAACGATAACGATAACGATAACAATAACGATAACGATAACGATAACGATAACAATAACAATAACAAAAATAATAATAATAATAATAATAATAATAATAATAATAATAATAATAACTTACTTAAACTTGTTTCAAAGCTCATTTTGTTATTCCTAACTTTATAATAGTACAAATTTGCATGGAAAATTCCGTCAGACAAACAACTGTGATAACTGCTTCATCACTCGCAGAGAAAGCAAAATATATGCGGCTAAAAGATTATCCAATTTTATGAATCTTGCAAAAGCCAGGTTTGTATCCAGGTCTGAAGAAATCTTCAATGGCTGTGGTTTGCATCCCTACATTTCGTTGCTACACCTAGCTTCATTTTTTTCTTCTTTTAAAATTAAGGTTTAAATTTTTTGTACAAATACCACTTCCTAAATTCAGTCATGTCATTTTATTGCCAATGTTATGTCATCATTGACGGACGGTTTTCAATTTTATCATCGTCTTGTTAGTTGCGCCAAAGGTTGTGTCACCAGCTCCTGTTGTGCGAGCGGTGTTAAACGCCACGCGTACGTTGTGCACAGCCAACGGAGCCCTTCCTATATATATGGAGGTGATAAGGAACTCAACAACTCTTGTCAATGCAACAAACACTGCACGCATCCTTGTAAAGGAGGAGGGAAACTACACATGCCGGGGGACAAGCAAATATGGCACTGACGAGAGAAAGTTCATAGTTGTGGAAAGTGAGTAACGAAGATTATTTCTTTTAAAATGCGCTTAGAAACTCGCACTCTTGATGTTTTTTTTTTTTTTTTTGACCAGTTTTTCATATGTTACAAAATGCTTATTTATTTTTTCCTATTTATTTCTGATACTAGAACTCTTTAAGTTTGATAGTATTAAAGCAAGGAAAACTTAACATAGATCAATGATAGCTTGCTCAAAATGCTTCTATGAGATACTGATGTCACATTAAGTTGGATATGCGTCCAAACGTCCATGTAGCGACCACTTTTGATCCACCAGCTCCCCTTTTTATTATGTTTGCTGTTATTAAAAAGGTTTGTTTTTTTACGTATTTTTCTCAAAAGTTTAAAGGTAATCATAAGTGAATAATCGGCAAACATGTAATCATAAGTGAATAATCGGCAAACATCTCTGATTGGCAAAGCCGAATTTGTCAAGAGTCAGACCCCCAACCCCCCCCCCCCCACCCCCTATAATTATCCCTGGACACCAATTTCTTTTCTTTTTTTTTTTTGTTCGAGAACAAATAAAGATTATCCTTCAAGAGTCACCAAATTTGGTGGCTGTTTTAGGCCACGTTCACAGCGTACCAGACGATTTTTCGACCGGTTGAAAATTGGCGCGATTAGGTGTTCTATTGACACTGAACCACGCTAACCGTATGAAATTTAAACGTCTAGCTGTTCAAAAATTCGACCTCCAAATTTGAAGACGAGTTTTAAGCCGATACGGTCCGAAATTTCACCTTGACCGTCTAAATTTTGGTACGGCAAAGGCATGGTTACATTGATCAATGCGTGATAACTCAGCTGGAAAGATAGAGGAAGAAACTCTAGATTGCGAACATGGAAAGTGTCGTTTTAATACTCGCTTTGCTTCGAAGTAGTACGGTCTTAATGCAAACAATTGCAAGAGAGGATGAAGGACTCTATTCGTGCGAAAGTGCTTGTGTAATTTTCGCACCCTGTTATATTAATTTTCGCGCCAAGATCGCTTTAAATGATGTAATTTGCATGATCTGTTACATTGTTCCCTTGACAATGGAGTCATGATCACTCCAAAACGTCGGCTTTTATCGTTCGTTTTTGCTGTTATATGCTTGAGCAAATCTCTTATTATCATTATTATTATTATTATTATTATTATTATTATTATTATTATTACTATTATTATTATTATTATTATTATTATTATTATTATTATTATTATTATTATTATTATTATTATTATTATTATTATTATTATTATATCAGAAACTTATATCAGAAACTGCGCAAGCCAGAATTTAAATAGTGACTTTTTTGTCAGTCGTCTACTTCAGGATGGTTGAAAAGTTACAAACTCGCGTTATATGTGATTCGACTCTAAGAAATTTCCAACACTTTTTGTGAACAAAAAGTTAACATTTAGTTGCAAATAACCGATTTATGCTTGCTTTTCGGTATCATTTCAAAGAAAAAACTCAGTTTTACTCAGTAATCCGTTTCACAATTGTAAATAGGTTTTAATAGTTCTTTTTTATACTCTTATCTTGTAAATAAGCAATTTTTTGAAATATGTAAATAAAGAGATTCTTCCCATTATTATTATTGTTATTATTATTATTATTATTATTATTATTATTATTATTATTAATATTATTATTATTATTATTATTATTAATATTATTATTATTATTATTTTGTTAATGTCTTCATCGTGACTGATGAGTGGCGTGAAAACTTTCCAATGTCCAAGGCGAATTTCGTGAAAATTTGTGACAAAGTCAGACCTTTTTTGCAGAAGCAATCTACAACTACAGTGGAACCTCGATTTAACGAAGTCGCTGGGGACCGGCCAAATTTGTCCGTTAAATCGAGGGTTCGTTTTAAAGAAAACCTCGATATAACGAACTTGAGGGGAAACGATCAAAATATTCGTTATATCGAGGTCATAGTTAATGATTGATTTGTAACACAGGTGACTTCTGTCACACCATTCAATGCAATCTTTTTCACCCAGAAGTGACGCGTTTTGAGATGCAATTCATTAAGCATGGTGGCTTTAAGTAGCAATAATTTTCACTTTTGAGCAGACGCGCAGCTTTCGTTCACAAAAAAAACCGAGTCTTTCAGAAAAGCGACTTAAACTAAATGTTCCAACATAGAGGTTATACAGAAAATTGTCGAAGTAAACAAGGAAACGGGCTTTAGTGTTGATATGTTGCACTACCCAACATTTTCGAATTTCAAAGATTTAATGTTTTTGCTTTAATATCTGTATCTTTGTTTTAAAACACGGAGGACAAATCTCAGTGGAAGTGACTGGCAAACGGAAAAACAAGGGCATTGGACTAGAAATTCCGGTTACGTATTCGTTTTATCACAAGAAGCCTTTAAAAGTGAATAAGTTAATAGAACTAACAAAAGACAAAGAAGATAGAGCAGAAGTTAATTGATGTCGAAATACTATAGTGCCAATATCTAATATAATAAGCCGTTGACTGAAAGGTTGCTGTCTCTTTACCATAAGGATTAAAGGATTTGTTGACTGTTGATCTGTTCAGCGTGTTGCGTGTCGCGTGTTGACACTGTAACTCATTATATTGAGGTAGATTTTACGTTTGGGTTTCCCGATTATGTTCGTTATATCGAGGTTCTATTCCATACATTTTACTGTAACTTTGGCCGGGACATAGAATATCGTTCGTTTTATCGAGGACTTCGTTAAATAGAGGTTCGTTAAGTCGAGGTTCCACTGTATGAGATCCTCAATGAATGTTGAAAAACAAGTAGCTATAATATCTATCGGACGAGGGGAGATACCTAAAGGTTACTGATGCACTCGGACTAGGGAAATCAACTGTGTCTGAAACGCCTTCAGCCGTCGAATCTTTAACCTTTTTATCGCTACCAATGTTGGCCTCTCTTTTCTTCGACGCCATTTTGTATTTAGCAAAGTAGTGCCCTGCGCATGGGCAAATTATAAAACCACCGACAAAAGTTAAGGATACTTCCTGGGTTCGATAGGGTAAAAAAGGGAAAAAAAACATTTTTTTCGACCAAATAAAATTTGGGGATTTTATCTAACATTTACTGAAAAAAAAAAATTGAAAAATATTAAAAAGCGCGCGAGATATTTAGGAAAAGGTATTTCCATCTAAAAGTAAATAAATAAAAAAGGTGTCATAATCTTCTTAGTGCGAGACGCCCCAGAGGAATTTTCGCGGCAAACGCTTCATCCGGGAGCTCTTATTTCAGAAATAAGCATATTTTGTTTACATCTCGCCTGCAGAAAATTTCTCACTTCAAATTTTATATTCTTTGCCGGCGCTTCCCACCTGGAAAAGTCATCAAAAAACGAAAAGAGCCTGTGGATAAAATCCCGGAAGAAGCCAGGGCCTAAGAAAAAGGGAAAGATAGGTTTCAGCGAAGATCGAAAACGTGATCTTGCAGAGAGCAACAAAGGCTCTTGGTTCGACCAAGAAACTCTAGTCGACGTTGAAGGTTCTGTTGAAGGTGATCACGAAGAACTGGAGCAGCGGCCTTCAAATTAATCCACTGTTATTGGATCAAGTACACAGAGGTCGATTACCGTGCAAAAGTCCTGCAGGGTAACTTTGCAAGCGTCCTGTGAAAATATCAAATATCATATTCTGCATCCTCTGGGCCGATTTCTTTCTTCTGCAGCGAGATGAAACAAAATAACGTTTTACTGCGCGTTTGTAATGAAACATTGGAATAAAATCAGCAAGAATTAGACCGATGAAATAGAACTCACCAGAAGCGCATGAGCCCACGTGTAATACTGGAGATAGCGCGTTCTGCGTAGCCCTTTCTCTCGCTTTTTGCTCCGCTCCACGCTATCTTGAATATTTCTTACGAAGAAATCACCATCGTACCTAAATAACAGTAAAAATGCGATTTTCTTTCATTATACATTTCCTTTGATACGAAATGAATAATCGCTTTAGCTTGAAGCGTAAATTACATTACACTCAATGAAAACGAACAACCTACCCAATAGATTTCATCTCTGTTATCGGTGCACTCCTCCGAGGAGTGCACAGTTTGGCAAACTCTCCGCTGACGCGCTTCTGGTTTCGTTAGCCTTGGTTTTTCCCCGTTTTCCTGGTTGATTTTTACGTTTTCCTTTCGCCACTTTCCCCATCTCGCTCGATCACAACAGCGGAGTCTAAAACGTGTCTGCAACGCGATACATTTTCCGCGAAATTCTGTGCTATTGTTGTTGACGCCATGGGGTCCTGTTGCTCGATTGGCTCGCCACCTAATGAGGTGTCATAATCTCCTGTGGAGGCTTGTTTTTCTTGCACACCTTTATCGAGCGAAAACTCGCACTTGAATTTTTGGCAGAGTATGTCGACTTTGAACGAATTAATAGGGTATGTGGTTTTGACGGATTGTCGTGAAATTTGGCCAGAAGATTTGAGGAATAATGACAAACAAAAAGGTGTCAGGGAATTTTGATTTTCAAAATATTTTTCCCGTGGCGACTGTTTACGCAACACGCCTCAAATATTTTTTGCTACTCAAACTTTAGACGTGGATATCTAAATAACCAATCAGAATTTCGAAAAAGCCTGACACCTTTTTGTTGAATGATGCCTTGTGAATAACACTGTGCAGCGATTTTGTTCTTCGCGCGGCGTTCGATAACCGATTAATTCAATGAAACGACCATCGGTCGATTCGAGGTTCTACTGGCTCCTGGCACTTAAAAAAGGAAAAGATCGCTCAATTATATTTTTTATAGGAAACTACATTTATTAGGCTTTATAATGATATATAGTTTGTTAGCGGTTTATTAAAACTTGCGCGCGTACGATTTTTTTTTCCAAAGGACACCCGCGAACCCAGGAAGTATCCTTAACATTCAGAGCAGAGCAAAAATGTTGAACAGTTCCGTGTAAACAAAAAGTCCGGTCAAATGTTTCAACCGGCGGAAAATTTGTCCAGTACCTGGTGAACGTAGCTTCAGTTATGCATATGCAAAAAATCGTGTAAACGTCGCAAAGATCGAGTGTGCATAGTACCCACCTCCCTTCTAGGACTGGATGGGGTCAACTCGCTCTGAGGACTTAAAAGTATATAAATTCGCAGTTTTCAAAAGCTCTCTTATTTGAAACGATAGACGGATGGCTGGATGGATGGATGGATGGATGGATGGATGGATGGATGGATGAATGGATGGATGGATGGATGGATGGATGGATGGATGGATGGATGGATGGACAGACAGACGGACAGACAGACGGTGATCTACACTTTTTGTGTTCACGGAGTTTAAAAAGGACTGTTTACATCATAGCAGCATCATCAACAGAACAATAACATCGTGAGTGTGTGTGTGTGTGTGTGTGTGTGTGTGTGTGTGTGTGTGTGTGTGTGTGTGTGTTTCATATCCACATAGAGGAATAAAAAAAGTACATGTTAAACGCTCCTCTTTGATATTTACTTTCCGTTGACCTTTTTTAGCGGCTTGCCCGGAACCTTGTGTTTGTTCACCCTGGTGGTACGATCGCGCCTTGTTAAATGTTTCGTGTGTAGGGAAACAACTGACCTCAATTCCTGGACCATTACCAACCGATACTGGATTGCTGTAAGAACGCTCCTCTAGTAATAACACAATAACAACACAATCATAAGTGAAACTCGGACCCGAATGGCAATTCCACGCTCACCGTTCATTTGTTCTCATCTGGAAATGTTGCCATAATACAAAAGTAGTAATTTCAGTCCAGACGATTCAAATTCTACTCAGTTTCCTTCTGTTCTTGTGGCTCAAGAAAACTATGCAAACAAGCTAACCCACACCCCCCTCCCCTCCCAGCTAAACGCAGCAGGGTTATTAGCTCTCATACCTATCATTAAGTTTTTTACACGTGGTAAGAAAAAAGAAAGAAAGGAAAAAAAAATTGTAAAGAAGTAACACATATATCAGTTAAAAACATTTGTTTTTTATTTAAATTAGGATTTATGTGCATTATTAGTGACACGAGCTCTAATTTTTAGAAAAAAAGAACAAATCGCTATTCCCAATGTTTTATTATTCTGATAATAGAATAAACCGAGTTTATGTCTTACTCATTTCAATGAACGAATCCATTGTGGCATAAGCTGGTTATTACTTTTTCTCTTTCTTTTGCTTTGTTGTGTATGAGCTTCAGTTTGATAATGCGTTCCAAGCTCAACATAATAAGCTTTTCTTTTTTGTTTTCTTCTATTCCTTTTATGTCTTGCTGGGAGCGTTTCAAAACATAATGATAACGGCGTTTATGATCGACATACTCATAATCATGAGAAAAAGATTGTAATAATGTTGGTAATTATGCCTGTGTCCTTTAAGCATTTAATCGTTTTTTAAATCGACGATTATCCCTTATTGATTGTAAAGTAACGTTTACTTATGTCATTGGTCTCGTGGGGACTTGTCTGATAACAAAATAGTAGATGTATCTCTTGGCCTTCTCGTTAACATCACTCACCTAAAATCTAGAATCAGAAATCAATGCAACTAAGGAATTGATTGAAGATTTGGTTAGCCCAGGATTTGAATCCGATTTTGAACCGGCCGGCTGCCCTCACCACTCAGCCACTGAAACAACTACTCTGCCAACATGACTTTTTATTAACTTATATTGACAAGCTTCTGGTAGACATTTCAACAAATTTTCTGGAATCATGATCACCTCACTACACTCCCGCGAGATCGGTGATGCACGGCCAAATCAACAAAAGAAAATTTATTTCTATTCCGCACGCCCCTTAATGAATAGAGAGGGAGGGGACTAGAAATCTATTTCCTTTAATTGATGGTGGTGTTCATTAGAAATTTTCTGGAATGTTTACAGCTCCATCTTAACTCATTTCTATCTATTAGGAAGTATCTCACACAAAGGCACAAGTTACAATTCGTGCTAACAAATTAGACGACCTCATTGAAAAAGTAGCAAAGAAAGAAGCATTTCAAATACAAGAAAGAAGCATTGATCGCTTTAGATGACCAAAAGCCTAATTTCCACGACCATCCGACGTGCCGTCTTATTAATTAACCCTTCCAAGTCAGAATCGGTATAATAAGCGAACAGAGCCTCGATGAAATTATCACCTCTATCATATGGAGCAGTTCTTTATTAGCGGCCAGGGAAGAAACATGGACGACTGTTTCAGAAGAAGTCACTTGAGACCATCAGACGCGCGGTCTTACTAACCTTTTCGAAAAATTGGTATAATGCGCGAACAGATCATCGATGAAATTACCACCTCTATCACATGGAACAGTTCTTTATAAGAGGGCGTGACCGTTAATTTCCCACAACCAGAGAACAAACATGGACAACTGCTTCAGAAGTGGTCTCTCTCAGGCGACTTGTTAACAATCCCTGGAAAACCTTATTCAAGAAAAAAATAAGCCTATAAAATGGGATTATGCTTCAACGGTCATGTAGAAAAATCAAGGCAATTGAACTGCAACTTTGTTCAGAGAGTCTCTAAATCTCTTTATAGTCTTAGAATATTAGGGGTCTACCCTATATATTGTTTAAAGCCATCCGTGATAGCAGAAAACTCAAAAGTTAACATGAACCTATGATAAGTAAAAGAAGTTTGATTATGATCGACTTGTTGGTATAACATTTATTTATCTTTTGGCTCCTTTGAGGAAAAAAGAGTTTCAAATAAGACCTTGTGATTATTATTTATTTAGACAAAAAATAAATTGGTTAACCAACACTAGCAAAGATGTACATTTATAGCTTATACTACACAAGTAACATGATAGCCATATGCATTAAGGTATGATTATTTGTTCATAGGAACTTGACTGACAACGAGCTGAAGAAACTGTCCAAAGGAGTTTTTGCTAACAATACCCAGCTGCGGGGGCTGTAAGTATAACTTCTTCTTTGTCTGTGAAATAATAATCGAGGTACTGGTGTTGCTTGAAAAGAAATATTGTGTCTCCTATAATAAATTCGTTTTTGCAGCCTTTATTCATGAACTAGGCATGAATCAATTCTCAATCAAAAACTAAAAAGGAGTCTAAAATTTACTGGTCAGAACACGTGGTCGTTTAAAAGTATCGCCGTTTGTGTTGTAAACTTATTCGTGGAAGGGAAGGGGGGTCATGCTTTAGAAGAAAAAATGAGGAAATTTATTGAGTTACGAGAGCTACTTAAAGATCTTTGGTTATATTTGATGCATACGGAATGGATACGCCTTCCTGCAGTGGTCATCTTAACAGTATTTGGATGAAAAAATTATCACAAAAGGGTAAACGGGAGTTGGATGACGCCATTTATATCAATACAATGCTCTTTGTTTGCATTCGTTGGCTGATAAGCTGCAATTTAATGTATTCCGTAAGGACCGGTTTACAAGCTACTACCTGTCAGCGGATTTGGTGGCTCGACAGTATTGGAAAACGCATCTCCTGTGTATTTTGACAAACGATTTACAGCCAAAGGCGTCAGGATTCAGGAAATATGGTGAAGAGCACCAGTTTCTTATTAAATCGGGGAGACACTTTCGTACCGACCGCTATGTCAATAAAATTTGAAAAAAAATAAAATAAAACGTACACGTACGAAATACGCAGGGATACATCTGGTATCATGTGAGCCGGCCTTAAGTTGAAAGACACCGGCAATCTTAGAATTTTCTCAAACTTCGAACTTTGTACATAAAGTAGTTTTTGAGAAATTGACCTTTTAATGCGTCTAGCATTTACAAAGTATGTACGCCCTTGTGGCAACTCTTTCCATCCAGCTGGCGCAAGTTGTTTGAAATTTTTAACAGCTGGGGAAATCCTGTAACGTTAGGAGTGGCCAGCGTGTTAGACTCTAGAACAAATTAGGGAGGGTGGAGGGGAATCAGTCACGTGGGAAGCGAGGGATCCGATGCTAGGATCGGTAAGACAAAGATAAAAAGAAACACGGTACCGTAGCGCAACGTTCACCTCTATTGCAACATTTTTACTTGAAATATATTTACAATTTACAATTTACAATTATAAGCGTATAAAGTGTAACTGTCAGCTTGTTGGGTCCTTATTGGTCGTCCGATGTAATAACCTTTGATTCTGTAACGCGGGAATTTGAATGACGGCATATTTGCACTTATAACCGATGACAATAATGTAGGGGCCTTTGCGCGTTATATCTTAAAGTGGAAAGTTTTTTCCCCCATCCAAGGGACTTGTAAATTCCACATATTCCTGACAAAAACAAGGCTTAAAAACAAATCCCGCCATTTATAAGTGTTTCTGTGTCTACTCTTATGAAGTATGCATACTTACTGTCTCTTTGTTTTTAAGTAACAAGGAAGTAGTCGGAAGTAACGACTCTTTTGTCGATTCACTCATTCCGTAAACTGACGCGGTCGTAGTAGCCAAAAAAGTGTGTGGATATCATGTAAACTTACCAAGAACTTGGACAATCCGCATTTTTTTTTTTTGTTGGTAGGTACTTAAAATAACGACCAGCTGAAGGAACTGCCCAAAGGAGTTTTTGAACGTTTGTTTTGCCTTTCTGTTTTGCTTTTTACACAAGTCAAAAGACGTAGTCATCTAGAAAAAACAGTAGAAATTTATTGAGCTGTGAAAGCAATTGAAAGATCTTTGCTTAGGTTTGATACGGAATTTATAAGCCTTCCCGTAGTGTACACGCGAACAGTATCTGGATGATAAATTTGTAACAAGAGGGGAAACGAGAGTTCCATCACAGCATTTATGTTAACAGAAGAGTCTTTGCGGATACGAGTAAAAAGAGGGCTGTAACCAGGATAAGACATATTGGATTAAAAAGCGTTCTGTGGTGAAAAAGATGAAAAAAATGAGCTTTCGGCTATCAGTCTATAGTGTGTGTGCGGATGACGTCACAAAATTACTGGCGGCCATGTTGGAGGACTTACGTAATCAAAATGGCGACTGAAACAACAGGGGTAGAGCCTCTGATGCTCTCAAATTATAGCGAAAATCTTGAAGGCAAGGTAAAATATAGGTATCTCGATAAAATTTCGGAGATTGGTATAGATCCGCTTCTCATCCCAGCTAAAACGTTGAGCGAGAAATGCCTTCCACCAGTTGAATCCATGGATTTAAAACTTACTTTCGTATCTTGTGCTCGATACTAGATTTATTCCAACGCACAATTTAAAGCTTACAGAAGCCTTCAAGCTTACAACCAGATGGTTAGTGGCTTCATGTCCAGTGTCCTTGGATGTATGATTAACAAGAGGTGTGTGGGGTTGGCAAAAGTAAGACATTCGCAGAGACTGAATGAACCACTAGTGCAATTGCGGATTAATTATAACAAACGAATAAGGTACTGTGATGTCAGCACATTGTGCAGGGTGTATGGCTGGCCTGGGTGAGTGTTGCTCACATATAGCAAGTGTACTATTCTATCTTGAAGTTGTCACCAGACAAAACGGAAGGTTAGCGTGTACGCAGGTTAAGTGTGGCTGGATTTTGCCAAGTTATGTTGAAAAGGCTGATTACGCCAGAGTTAATGACATCAACTTTTCCTTAGCAAGAAAACTGAAGGCAGCCTGGAGAAGTCTTTAAACGATCTTAGTTTGTGCGGCAAGAATGATAACAGTGATCAATCCTCTACAGGGATAAAAGAATCACCTACAGTACAGGGGTCAGTGCAGCAACCAACTAAGGATGAACTTCAACAGTTGTACAGTTCTCTCAATGAATGCAAAGTCAAACCTGTTTGTCTAAGTTTAGTAGAAACATATGCAGATGAATTTATTTCAAAACGAGAGGGATACCATCTATCCGAGATTTATTTGATGAGAAATACATAAACCTTAATTATACTGAGCTACTAGAACAGTGCTACAAAGTTGAAATAAGCCTCACAAATGAGCGAATAGAAATAATTGAGAAAGAAACCATAAACCAAGCAAAAAGCAGTGCTTTCTATTATCACAGGGCTGGACGAATTGGTGCATCTCAATGGCATGCAGCATGTCACACTGATCCTGCACAGCCATCACAATCTCTTATCAAAACAATTTGTTATCCCGACGTGTTTAACTTCCCTTCTGCAGCTACAAGGCATGGCTGCAAACATGAAGAGTTGGCAACAGTGGCAATCGCTAAATATGAAAAGCAGATGAAGGCAAAACATAATAACTTTAAAGCAGTCAAGTGTGGTACATTCATAAACAAAGATTACCCATTTTTGCATGCCACTCCCGATTTCATTTGTTCCTATGACTGTTGTGGCCTTGGGTTGGGTGAGGTTAAGTGTCCCTACTGCATTGATGCGAAAGAGTTTGACTCTTATGTCAAACGTGGCAATGTTTACAGTGATCTTGAGAGTTTTAAAATTTTCAACATGAATCTAAGTTTGTTGAAATTAGAAGATGTTTAAAATACCTTACAGCAATATTTCTGATATCTGATAAAATAAGGGACAATGTCAATCAGGACATTATAGCATTGCATTAATGTTATGACCCTAGAATTATGAGCATTATCAATTACTTTTTCAATAAGCGTACCAAATTGAAATGCAAAGCCATGTTTAGTTCACTTACAAAGAGTGAGTTTTAGTCAAATGGTATGATTGCAGGGCACAGATTCACTAATGCAGAACATACCCTGATGATTCTATCAATCAAAGGGGTTTCCTTCTCTTCTTTTTTCCTGCATGTGAGGTAATCTGTAGGTAATGTACTTTGCAAAATAGTGTATTTTTGTCTCAAAACTCCAATCACCCTTTCCACGTGTATTCGTACGTTTGCAATTTTTCTTGTCTTCTCCACATCGATTGGATCTAACTGACTTTTCCCTTTGGTAAAAGCAGGGATATTTAAGCTTGCCTGGTAGTACCATACGCTTTCATGGACAGTGAACCCTCTGTCTGCAAGAACTAAGTCTCCAGGCAACAAGTTTGTAAGGAAACCAGAGTTTTCAGTTACAAACTTATCTGATGCCCTACCAACCCATGCTTTACTGACAAATGAAATTGATCCTTGGGGGGTAATGCCAATGAGCACCTTAACGGTGTTGTGGTGCTTATAATTAGAAAATGTTTGTGCCCTTGCCAGCAAATTGGTAGGCCTGTCAATGAAAATCTCAAAACAGTCGATAATCACAGTTGTTTTTAGACCAAATGCATCTATGAAACATTTCGGCATGGTTTTCTGGAGGTCTTTGCGCTCAGGCCACACTATCAAAGGAGACAAGCGAACATCCATTACCTCGATCCTTGAATTGAAGACTCTTGAAACAACAAATCGAGATACACCAAACCGATAGGCGAGATCCTGGTGAGCCTACGTTCAGCCGTAATTTCATAAGGACCATAATAAATTCTTGAAACTTGCTTAAGCGAGCACGGGAGAATTGCCTAGTTGCGTGAGGAGCAATAAAGGAAAATGTTTTTATCAAAATCTCGTATGAAGGCAATCCAGTGTAAAATTTGACCTTGTCATCATCATTACAAAAATACTCTTCATCATAAACTTGTCCTGGCGCCCCCTGCCGACCAGCTAGACAGGCAGATTCGTCTGTATTTGTGGCAACATGTTTTAATTTTAACTCTCTCATATCAGCTGTAACATCTTCGATGTCATCAATTAACGCTTCAACTGGCTCGCTAGCCTCCTCCAGTTTCATAACTTTCACTTTTTCCTTTTCTTCTCTTTCGGCTTTACGTTTTCTGCGCTCCTTGATTCTGGCACTACGCTCCAGATTAGCTTGTGATTTTGCTGTTTCGTCGATTGATTTTTTCTCGTGACCAAGGTGCACAGTTGGGATCCAATCGGGATTGAATCTATCCCAAAGTTGGGCTGCTCTGCCACTGATAAAATGTTTCCCACAAACTCTGTCGTTTTCTAAAATCTTTTCTGTCAAGTCATCTCTGCTGATTGCCGCTAACCAAAGAGTACGTCTTTCTGATGACAATCTTTCCGTTTGTTCTCCTTGGTTTGTTAAAACTTTCGGAACACGGCAAAACGCTACATTCGGACACTTGTCGCTTTTGTTCCCACAACCAACAATTAAACAAAACGACGGCATTATATCAACAAGACCAATTCACACTCTATAGTCCATGGGCCAGAAACTGAAACCCTCCCCCCATCTCGGGATTTTTGCAGACATGTATCATTTTAAACCTCTACCCAAGGGTATTCCAAAAATCGATGTTTGCACTCGATCGATTAGTGGGTGTGGCCGTACGGCACCATTCTTTATTTTAATCAAAGTGCCACAGGTTACCCATCCCAAAATTTTACAAACAATCTTCTTAAAAGCTATTATCCATGGAATTAACACACAAAACTACGCATACTTACTCTTCTCCATCCCCTCTGTTAGATGATAGCTCAACTATCACTTTTAAGCTTTAAAGTTGTCTACTTCGCATGTCACAAAGTTCATTCAGCCTGTGCAAGGGGTATATGTGAAGTGATGCATAAGAATTACTTATGTTTCTCTGCTGTAAATAAAACAGAGCAGTTAGGCACCTTTACAAGATTTAGTAGATTGCAACCTCTTCAGATTCACTGGAAACAATCAGTATGAGTTGCTTGTCTCACGATGTAGTCACTGGCTGTGGTCCGCTACGTATTGACTTCTTATTGCTAGTCTTCATCAGGTGATGGGGTCGACAGGTTACGCGTCACCATCGTCAGCAGACCATTGCGCTACAAGAGGTAAAAGTGATTAATGTTCGTCACCCAGTTTCTCCATGGTAAATTTAAGAACAGATCCGCGCTTTCCAATACAGCATCAGGCATGTTGTTGTAATCGAGACTGCTGTCATGTTCATCTTCGGGCGTGACCAAGGGGCTGGGTATTACATCTGCCAGTTCTTGAGGCATCAGATTGCCGGCAGTCCAGAAGATTTCAAGCTGTCCTTTATTGTCAATGGTCCAGGCATGCCCATCAGGTCCGGCCAGGGGAATATACTTGGTGTTGGGTCGTCTGCTTTTCTTCCATATAAAAGTTTGATAGTTAGCTCTTTGGATATGCATTCGTAGGCTCTCGTAAGGAGGAAGAAGACTTATATCCACTCCGTAGTAGCTTGTCAGCACTATTCCTGGCCTCGTAGTGAACCTCTCAATAAACTTCTCATGTCTTAGGTAGCTGATGTCAGCCGACTTGCTGTCATACATTAGGCACGTAAACTACTCCAGATCTTCAAATACGCTGTTTTCTACGTCAACAGATGTTCCCAAAGCATGAAGGAGGGAAGAAACTCTTGTTCCTTTATAAGGAGTTTCGGGGGCGTCATTTTCCCATTTCGTATGAACGCGCTGGTAGTATCGCAACCAGTAAATGCGTGCAGGGCTGCATGTGAGGGCAAGATTGACATCAACTCCGAGATCTCTTGCAACTGCATGGATATTCAAGAGACGTCGCTTGTCACCCGTCGCTTGTTTACTTCGTTGCACAAAAACCTCTTCCAGTCACGAGGAACTTTGGTAGACGGTCCTTTCACTAGGTGTGCCTTAGCAGAACCTCTTCGCGATCGTTCTACTCCTTTAATTGAACGGGGATGATAGGAGTCCGTCACAAAGTCAACACGCTGTGCCCGTGAGAGGTGATCAAAAACACATTCAGCTAGCTCTCCAAATGTGCTTGGAAGAGAAATCCTTGCCTGCTGCACCGCACTCCCGTCTATGATGTAGCAATCAAATGCCACGGTGGGTCTCTGTACCAAGTGCAATTTCTCTGCTAGGGAATGCATCAACTTCGACTTGTCAGTCTTTATCAGAGCACCATCTGCAGTAGCGAGTGCCCAAGGGACCTGGCCCAACGGATAACTCAGCACGTTTCCCAAGCTAACGCGATGCTCTAGCGCCAGTATCACCAGTTGCCCAAAGACGTTTCTCTCTGCTGTTATTTCTTTGTTTCTTCTTTCCTTTCCGCAGACCATTGATGATTTTGCTAGGGTAGCAAACGTTTTGAGATTCTGTTTCTTTACTGGAGAGGGAAAGATGGTCTTCTTCTCTACTAGTCTTTTCTGGACAAACTCCCGATGGGCCTTCTTTCCGATCGATGTCATCAGCCATCAGTATGTCACTTTCGACATCTTGGGGGCACAGGAGCGCCGAATGAAAGACAGTATAGCGCATCTTTGTCTTCGATGGTGAATGGATTAGTGAAATTACTAATGGCCTGTAAAACACTGCATGTGTCTTGCTCGCTCTTCACAATTTGCGATCCTCTCACCTCCTTGTGCGATGTAGCCTCCGGGCTGTCCATACTTGCAATCTCTTTGGTCGCTTGCAGATAGCTCGCTCTTGTGTGCCGTGTACGACACCATCTGTAGGACGCCGAATGATTCCTGCTAAAACCAACAATGCCGCCGTGAGATTTGGCTAGCGGTTGTTTGTTTGCTCGATGGTGATGTCAACATCGTTCCTGGATGATGGTACATACGATCTGTTGATCTGAAGCCATTGCGTTTCAACAATTCCTCCGCTCCGGGATGTGAATTTTCCAGGTTTAACATAATTACCAGGTAGAGTGTGGAGTACCTTTCATAGTTGGGATGATCGAAGCTGAAGAACAAGCTGCACATCTTCTGGAGGCTTGCAAGATGAAGCATTAGATTGTTCTGTTTGGTAATAAAAAATTGCTGGAAATAACGCCTTGAGGTTTGTTAGAAACCTCATACGTCATGTCGGTTGAGCGTATTCGATAGTTTTTTTCTGACATTCAAATTATCTCGAGAAAACCATTTTCCAAAAAAAATCATATGCATTTCAAGACGTTGAAAAGGACTGATTTATCGACTGAAGTGAGATTATTTACTATAATATCTAACTGTTATATTGACGTAATATATTTAATCAATCATAAAACATCTTAGCAAACGAGAGAAAGCAGCATCAGAGAACAAAAACTTACCTGTCCGCTTTTCCAAAATGGCTGATTAGAAATCCGAGTGTTAAACAATACCCTTAAGTAAAGGTTTAAAATGATATATGTCTGCAAAAATCCCGAGATGGGGGGAGGGTTTCACTTTCTGGCCCATGGACTACTAGTATTGCATGGATGGCCAAAAACATGGCAATACATCTTGAGAAGCCGCATAAAAAGTACTTGAGGCACTAAATTGTCGGGCGAGGTGTTTTTTGTGCCAGATCTCCCCCAAATCCCACGCAAACCTTGAACAACTGTAGTTTTGTTGAAATTTATTGGCATTGCCTAGAAAGCGTAGTAATCATCTCGGGTGCATATTTAAGACACCAATAGCCACGAACTATCGTGGAAAGCAGTTCCGGTGCTTAATAATGCTGCGTTGTTTACGAAATTTCCACATCTAATAAATTTGAGTGATTATGCAGAGTTTCTGTGCGACACGATCGTATACATAATCTTATACAGTATAGGTATAAGCTGCATGAACTTTGTGACATGCGCAGTAGTCAACTTTGAAGCTTAAAAGTGAAAGTTGAGCTATCATCTAACAGAGGGGATGGAGAAGAGTAAGTATGCACAGTTTTGTGTGTTAATTCCATGGATAATAGCTTTCAAGAAGATTGTTTGTAAAATTCCGGGCTGGGTAGCCTGTGGCACTTTGATTAAAATAAATCATGGTGCCGTACGGCCACACCCACTAATCGATCGAGTGCAAACATCGATTTTTGGAATACCCTTAAGTAAAGGTTTAAAATGATATATGTCTGCAAAAATCCCGAGATGGGGTGAGGGTTTCACTTTCTGGCCCATGGACTACTAGTTTGATCGTTCGAAGGCTGCTTGCACTGAAACGCGCGTGGATCAAGGCAATTTTTCTCATAGAAACCATTTAAGAGTTATTGTCTGAGAAAACCAGGCGGGTGGTCAAAGATCGGGGTCGGCCAAATCATTCCATACTAACATCATAGATAGGTTAGGTGGACTTATGGATAAATATACTAAAGTTGGCTCTTCAAGTGTTTTGGTATAGGAGATATGAGATCCACTCTCCATCACCCCCTCAGGTCCTAGTTTTTCTGGTAAATTTGACCCAAATTTGACAGCCAGCTAAAACTGTACAATTTAGCGAACGAAGTTCGTGTTTTGTACCTGATATATATGGGCATCGAACTTCTTGTAAAAAGCAAGAGATATGCGAAATAAGCAAAAGTCACTCTAAAACATTTAGTTTTGGAATACCTATATTTCGTATCTGCAAATGAGCAAGAAATAAGCCATTTTCTACTTCACGCAGAACACACAACTAAAACTTCAGCAAAAACTGGATGCCAAAACCAAACACTCTTACCTTCTATCTATTAAAATCAGCAATAATCTTTTTGGGCCATTCAAACAGCAAGATGCTACATCACCTCCATTTCTCCTACAACTCGATGTCATGTACAGCACGACACGACGCAATCAATGTGCTGTTTAAGCCGCTCCTGGATTTCGCATTGGGTTTGTCTTAAGTTAAAAATATTTAGTTGATCAAATTAGTTCCACAAAAAATTCAAATCCCCTCTCTTGCGAATTTAACGGAAAAAAAATTAAGAAAACGCGAAAATAAACAAAACGACGCCATGTTGAATTTGTTCACTCGGGATAGACTGGGAACTAGTGGATTGGTTGTAAGGGAGCCAGGGGCTAGCCAAGATCATGGGTTCCACGCTGTTTTTCATAAGTAAGCTTTTTGATTTAAGAAAGGCTGGTTTAGGCTCATGCCGTAAGTGGCAAGGAATAACAAACAATTGGGAAATGAAGATACCAACGAGAGTTACAACCATTTTCCATGCTTATTAAATGGCCTACATGTTGTTATGCTTGCTGGGCAGGGAAAATCGTTTTGAAATTTAATTTGCATTTTGTGGGCGTTGATTAGGCGAAGTTTCTGGGTCAAGCTGTCTTGTACTGTCAAAGACGGGATTACAACGAATCAAATAAGAGCCAAAAACACAAGAGTAATTTGGAGAAACAATACCGTAGCCCAGTTGGAAGTCTTGTTTCCAGATTCACTTGCAGAAACTCTATTTTGCTTCAATACAAAGGGAAAAAAATCCGAAAAAATAACGTCATATTATTTTATATCGTAAGAGACTATACACGTACAAAAGTATTTTATGACAATTTTGTTCTTACCACATTTACATTTATTACGTGACATATGGTCTTCGCTTCAGTCTTTTGCGACAGTACTTACATTGCAGTCAGAAGCGTAATGTACAACGCAAAATGAGCTGCTCATTTTCAACTGTTGACGGTGTATGCGGTCCAACACCATACGCGTCAAATGAGCTTTATGTTATTTCTCTAAAATCATGCAGAAAGGATTTAACAGATTATCCAACTAATCTGGGTGTCAGTGGATCGAAGTGGAGGCTTAGGGACACGGATTAACGAGGCTGATGTTATTCTCAATCGCGCCGGATTGCATTCTCTATCAGATGAAGACAGGGAAATGTCCAAAGCACAGATACGAATGAACACCACATTACCAGAAGTTAAAATCCAGTTGTTCTAACCCATCTCACAGAGGTGAAGCGAAAAAAATTTGAAAAAAATCTTCGTCGGGTAAACAAACAGGTGTCGGAGGAAATATACCAGGAGTTTCAAGTTTCAGTTCCAATAGGATCCGGTATGTACAATAAGCCAATATTTAAATTATTTTCTCGCAAGTCATCTATTTTTGGTAATTAATTTACTCTTTATATGTTACCTAAAGATATTTTCACCTTACGTGTAGTTTCTTATCAGTTCGGAAATCTCTGCTAATTTATCAGATGCATTGTTTTGTTACAATGTAATAGACATCTTATTCAATTGAAATCGACATTTCAAATATTGTTTCAGCCTTGTGTAACACATGTCGAAAAGGCCATTCAAGCAGATTTAAAGTGGGGGATGCTACCTCAAAATTTGAGGACAAGCTTAAGGTGAATGTTTTGAATTAATAGTAAGACTACTGTTCCCTTGGACCGATATATAACTTCTTTATTTATTCGACCCGGAAACAATTTTGTGATGGTCCCAGTAGAGTTTAAGAGTTGGGCGTTGCAGATTCTACGTTAACGTGATGTTATTTGTTTAGTCTCTGATTAGCGTTCTTGACGGTCCGGCAGCTCCTCCTTCCCGTCTCCTATCATATTTATCAAAGTATCAAAGCGGAGATAATACAGCCAAAACTAATTTTTTGTTAATTTGTTGTGCAAGTTTTCAACAGCAGCTTTTATAACCAAAAAGTGCATACTCCTAAGGGCCTTCTGGTTTACATGACAAGCCGGAATGATAAGTCCAACGCTTTTATTAAAAGCAAATGACGTATTTAGTGAGGGCTCCTGGGTAAATATTTCGCTTCACGACATGTGTTCATTGACAGACCAACGGAACTAGCAAAGTTCAAAATAAGTAAACAAAAGATCGGAAGCAAAAACAAACATACCTTGGAAAAGGCAGTTATCTATAGGAAAAAAGAAATTCCAACCCAAAGGGGATCTGCAAGGAAAATTCTTTTTTCTAAATATCAAGCGCACATTTTCCGTCAGTCATCTTTAGTTTTACGCAGTTTATTTTAAAGGTAGAACAATTCCATGACACTGTTGCTACTTATTTCACACATCCAATTTGATTGCTTTGCGGTAAAGGTAGCGATCATATTTCAGCTTTCCTCAGTGATTCGGAGGGGAGCGTGTCGAGTAGAGAGATTAACCTAGGAAAGTCAATTTATTGAGTAACAACTGTGATCAGTTTGCTCATACACTGTACAGAGATTTGTTTTACTAGTGTTATGTAGTACAAGTGTCAAATAACGTTACTTCTTTCGAAGTTACTAAACGGAAACTTTCTTATAAAGGCATTGCAATTTTTGTTATTAAATTCAACAATTCCAGTTGTTCATGCTTTAGCGTGCTTTATTGAGTTGTGAAGAACGCGGGAGTTGGATATCTCTGATTTCTTGACGGTGAAAATGTACATCAAAAGCCGCACGCTTAAAAAAAATGAAGTTATTTTTTCACGCTATTGCCGGTTCTGCTGGTTCTATTTTGAGCATGATTCGTTCATGTCATTATTTGTTCAGATCTTGAGCTGTTTATCGCGATAAACAGACGTTTATAGCAACAATGCGTCAGCGATAGGTCCTTCCCTGTCCCCTCCCTACCCAAAGTAAAAATAAGTAGGTCCCAGTCCCTTGAGAGCAATCCAACTCAAGATGGCGTCGTTCTGTTTAGTTCGTATTTCTTTTTAAATTTTCGTTCTGTTAAATTGGCCAGAGAAGGGTTCTGATTTTTTTGGGACCACTTAAGTCAACTGCATATATTTAACCGTGGAGAAATCCAATGTGGAGTCCAAGAGCGGCTTAATCGGCACATTGCTTGTGTCGTGTCGTGCTGTACATGACAACGAGTGGTAGGAGTAATGGAGGTGGTGACGCATCTTGCTGTTTGAATGGCCCAAAAAGATTATTGGTGATTGTGATAGAGAGAAGGTAAAAGTTTTTGGTTTTAGCATCCGATTGTTGCTGAAGATTTAGTTGTGTGTTCTGCGTGAGGTCGAAAATGGCTAATTTCTTGCTCATTCGCAGATTCGAAATATAGGTATTCCAAAACTAAATGTTGTAGAGTGACTTTTGCTTATTTCGCATATCTCTGGCTTTGTACAAGAAGTTCTATGCCCATTTATATCAGGTACAAAACACGAACTCCGTTTGCTAAATTTTACAGTTTTTGCTGGCTGTCAAATTTGGGTCAAATTTACCAGAAAAACTAGGACCTGAGGGGGTGATGGAGTGTGGATCTCATTTCTCCTATACCAAAACACGTGAAGAGCAAACTTTAGTATATTTATCCATAAGTCCACCTAACCAATCTATGATGTTAGTATGGAATAATTTGGCCGACCCCCATCTTTCAGCTTTTTCAGATTTTGCCCGGTTTTCTCAGACATTGACTCTTAAATTCGAATAAAAAAATTCAGGCAGACAAATTGTAGCGTGCAATCAATGAACCGAGACAAATCGCGCAGAGATACGCCGTGAGACTGGTAGATTTTACAATTTTTTGTCATGATTTCTTCACTCGTAGTCATGTCGAAAATGAAAATGATCCCAATTTATAAGAAACTGTTGCACTAAAACCAATTTTTATTAGTTTCACCGATTTTCAACACCGGGATTATGTTTTCAAATTTAAAAGTGATCGGGCCGACAAAACAAAGTGAGCGGAATAATCGGTTTTAGAAATTGAAAAAAAACAGGGCTCAAAAAATCGATATAAAGGGGCTTTGTGGTTGAAATATACCTTAAATGACAAAAGGGCACTGTAAATTAGCTACCTTTCCGATTTTAATTCACAAGGAAGGAAAGGAAAATGCGAGGTATATCTTGAAAGCACTTGCGATGCCCGCACTCTGAATGGTAAACACAGGGAAAACCCATCAAAGTGGTCCTCCAACATGGCGGACGGTAAATCAAGGGTCACGTGTCCGCACACACACTATAGCCTTTAACGAATGAAAAATGTGGCGCATAAACGGAAATATATACAAAAAGGGTGCTAAAACTTGAGAATAAAACAAGAAGTGTGAAAAAGCTAAAAGATGAAAAATGGAAATGAGGACTAATTACAATAAAATGGAATATTGCCTAGGAAACGGTTTTGAGTTATTTTCCGCGTCGACAATTTCTGCTTTGCCTTTAGTTCAGTGCTTTCTTTTTGAAGCGGGCTTCTTCTTAAGATTTTCATCCTCACTGATGTCCAAAGACTCGTCGTCCTCTCTTTTGAGGAAAAATCTTCTTACAACAATTCGGTAAGTGCTCAGGGTGGACGGCTCGTATTATTCGCCAAGCCTATCTTTTCTTGTATCTCGTATTTCGAGAAAGAAGTGCTTCAGCAGGTCGGAAGCGTTGGCTTTGTTGTTGCTTATCAACTGTAGTGTTTGGTCATATCGATCATTATACCAAGCTTGAAGGCGACGAACAGCACTCAGTTCCTTTGACAGTGTTCTTCGCGAGCTGCTTTTTTTTTCTGGAACTCTTCAATCTCCTCGTCGTCTAAGATAACAATGCTACTTCTTTTCTTTCTCGGCTCAGTTTGGGGCTCAGTTTCGTTAGCTTCCGCCTCGCTATATTTACTTGGCGACTCTCCTGTTTCGCTTTCGCTATCGATGTTGTCAAACAACTCTTTGAAAAAAGTACGGCAAATATCAACATTTGGCATTTCGCCCAATTCATCTCCACGGGAAACGATATGGGACCTCGAAAACTCTTCCATTGAATTTCCACACTTATTCTGTTTCAATTAAACGATTTCAGACATTTAGAAACGAAAAATTACGAAATTGCCGACAAATTTCGAATATCAAGCGTCGAAATTTGTTTGCGCGTGCAAAATGTTGCCATAGATACGTTTGCAGGAAGCAAGAATATACGTTTTGACCAGGCGCGAAATAATTTATTTTCAGTTTTACATGCTACGGAAGACTTGCTAAACGTGCAATGTTATTGTTTTCGCCGAAAGGCATAACCGTCAAATAAAATTAGCAGGGCAAAGGTTAGGGGTCACAGCTTGCAGTCGACAAGGTCGCAGGTGACAAGTCATAGGTTACCGGTATAAGAAAGACAGAAACATAGAGTGACAAAGAAAGCGGTGATTGCGCTTGTGGTCACTATCGACTTGGGTGAGAAATTCAAGAGAAACGTAAGGGCAAATGACGAGTAAGAGATCAACTTTGGATTCCATAAATTTGAAAGTATGTAACTTATTTCTACCTATTAGAAAGTATATCTCACATAAGCACAAGTTACAATTCGTGCAAACAAATTACACAAGCGCATTGAAATACTCGCAAAGAAAGAAGCATTTAACACTTTAAATGACACCAGCGTGCTAAAAACTGAAAAGGAGTCTAAAATTTACCGGCCAGGAGACGTGGTCGTTTAAAAGTGTCCCCGTTCGTGTTGTGAACTTATTGGAGGCATGCTTTAAGTTACTAAAGCGATTGAAAGACCTCTGGTTATATTTGATGCATGCGGAATGGATAAGCCTTCCCGCAGTGGACATCTCAACAGTATTTGGATGACAAATTTGTAACAAAAAGGGAAACGGGAGTTCGATGACACCGTTTATATCAGTACAAGAATCTTTATTATTTTTTTTTTGTCGTTGGCTGATAAGCTGCAATTTAATGCCTTTTGTAGGGCCGGTTTACAAGCTACTACCTGTCGACGGATTTGGCGGCACGAGAGTATCGGAAAACGAATCTCTTGTGTATTTTCACAGACGATTTACAGCCAATGGCGTCCGGATTCAGGAAATATGTTGACGAGCACCAGGTTTCTTATTAAGTCGGGCAGACACTTTCGTACAAACCGCAATGTCAATAAAATTGAAAAAAAAATAAATAAATAAATAAAAAATCGGCTGTTGTAATACACGCACAATTTACGCTGGGATACACCTGGTATCATGTGAGCCGGGCTTAAGTTTAAATACCCCGGCAATATTATAATTTTCTCAGAATTCGAACATTGTACATAAAGTAGTTTTTGAGAAATTGAACTAGCCTTTAAAAAGTATGTACGCCTTTGTGGCTACTACTCTCTCCATCCAGCTGGCATAAGTTCTTGGTAAAATTTAACAGCTGGTGAAATCCTGTAACGTTAGGAGTAGCCTGCGTATGAGGCTCTAGAACAGGGGGGTGGGAGGGAAATCAGTCACGTGGGAAGCGTGGGATCCGATGCTAGGATCGTTAAGACAACGTCAAAAAGAAACACTGTATCGCAGCGCAACGTCCACCTTTTTTGTAACAATTTTACTTGAATTATATTTACAGTTCACAATTGTAAGCGTCCAAAGTGAAACTGTGAGCTTCTTGGGTCCTTATTGGTCGTCCGATGTAATGGCCTTTTTTCTGTAAAGCGGGAATTGGAATGACGGCATATTTGCAGTTATAACGGATGACTAGAAATGTAGTGGTCTTTGCTCGTGATCTCTTGAAGTGGCAAGTTTTTTTTTCCCCATCCAAGGGACTTGGCTTATTGACATATTTCAAATATTCCTGAGATAAAACAATCATTAAAACTAGTCCCACTACTTATAAGTATCCCAGTGTCTGATGAATTATGCATACATCATCATCATCATCATATCTTTATTTACCCTCGGATTTACAGAGTAGCTTAATGCAGCTAATATCTCCGAGCATTTACCCACCCAACCATGAGAATATACACACAAAGACCAGACTACATCACCGGGAACTACGTCCCCTACTCTTTGCGAACAGTGAGTGGGTTCTTTAACGTCCCACAGAGTTATTTACAAACAAGGGTTGTGAGACGGGGCCTACGGTTTATCGTACTTATCCGAGAAGACTAGAAAGTCTAACCATTTGCATGCTGCCTCTTTGGTTTTAAGAAAGAAGGATTCCAAAGCAGTCGGAAGAAACGACTATTTTGTCGAATCACTCATTCCATCAACTGAAGCGGTCCTGTTTTTAAAAGTTTTAGCTAATAAAGTGTGTGGATATCATGTAAACTTACGCATTTTCTTGCTGTAGGTACTTGAGTAACAACCAGCTGAAGGAACTACCCAAAGGAGTTTTTGATAACAATAAACAGCTGTGGGAGCTGTAAGTATAACTACTCCTTTGTCTGTAAAACAAAACTCCAGGGGCTAGTGCTGCTTGCTGAGAAATATTGTGTTTATCTTTTTTTAAAGTATATTCTCGCGTGCAGCCTCAATTCAGTAACTAGGTGTGAATCAATTCTCAATCAAAAAGTAAAAACTAGTTTGAAATGTAGTAGCAACTGATATTGAAAACGCCAGTGTTAACTCACTACTGACCAAACTATTTGAAAGATTTAGTTTTAAACAGTTCTTGTCTCATTTACAAGTTGTTTCGTGTTGTTGTTGTTCAGTGTGTGTGTGTGTTTTTTTTAATTCTCTTTTGCTCTTTTTTCTTTTTGTTTGTGTTTTTGTTTTGTCTTTCTGTTTTGCTTTTTACACAAGTCAAAAGACGTGGTCATCTAGAAAAACAAAAGTAGAAATTTATTGAGCGGTGAAAGCAATTGAAAGATCTTTGCTTTGGTTTGAGGCGGAATTTATAAGCCTTCCCGCAGTGTACACGCAAACAGCATTTGGATCATAAATTTGTAACCAAAGGGGAAGCGAGAGTTCCATCCCAGCATTTACGTTGACAGAGGAATGTTTGTTTACATTATTTTGCTGACGAGCTGCAATTAAATGCAGTTCGTAAGGACTGGGTTGCGCGCTACTACCTGTTGGCGAATCTTAAGGCTCGACAATATCGGAACACGAATATTCTCTGTATTTTGACACACGAGTTAGAGCCAAACGAGTCTTGATTCATGAAATAGTTGCTGAGCACCGGCTTTCTTGTCAAATCGAGCGGACACTTTCGTACACCACGATGGCCGACGCTATAAAATCGCTAAAGATTCTCCGAAAGAACCGTTGGAAATTTTTTTTTTAACATGTGTAGTTGTTATTATCAAACGGTTTTAATTAGAAACCACTCTGTCATTAGTTTCGTGAAGGAAACACGTTGTGGAGTTGGGAAAAGTCTATAGAGTTTTTATCGGGAAGGGAAGTTTTGCTCGATGATAATTTCCCCAAAAGAACTTAACTCTGTCAACCTTGTTTTCAGAAGATAAAAACATTTACGAATTGCAATCTTTAATGAAAAAACCGATGGACTTTTCCAGGGCTTATTTTTTCGATTTTAATTTCTTAAATACAAATGGCGACAGATACTAGTCCAGTTACTAAATAGTCCTCCAAATCGAAGGAGAATTGCAGACTGAGAAATTTTTGGCGAAGTCGTCCTTATCGGTAGAGCCTTTGCAGTCACTCGATGTAACTGTGACATACCTAGAACTGCGCTACGTCACCCATTCTTCTTTGAAACGAGACAGATTATTTTACCGCGCGTTTTTGGATTTAGTGCTTGTATTTAACAGTGTTTGGAAATTTTAGCGATTTTTAGAAGACTAAACGTTAACTTTCGGACAAAACAGAACAATGACGAAATAGCAAATTTACAAAACTTTGAAGAGAACGTAAATTTGCGCAAAGCTGTACAAACTTTACGCGTCTTTAAGTAGCCTCGTAAAGTTAATGTTTATGAAGTAACGTAAAGTAAAGATGTGGTTTAAGTCGTTAATAAAGGGACTTAAAGATCAGATTAAGGATCTTGATTGGCTGCATTCTTAAACACAATCTGGAATTTCTACTGCTTGCCCGTCCCATGGTCCCTTTGCCAAGAGTACTCTTTATATTGAATGTGAATATTTGAAACTTTTTGTATCGCCGCAACAGAATTCGCATTTGATATTCGGGCACCGAATGGAGTTATTTGATCTTTTTGATTTTAAAGTCAACGGGCCTCTGGAGCAAGAGTAATACTCGGATGAACAAAGTATGGGACGATCTTATGAACGGTCACAAATATAACCAGAATTCTTCGCCCGAGCTTCACAGGGTTAGGATGACGAAAACACACGATAGCACGGTGATGTGGTACGCTGAAATGGTTACAAAGACAGTGACGAGTTTGGCCGCGTGTTTTCAGCATTAAGTTACATTGAAAATTAACGAAATAAAGCTGGTCATGATTTTCAAATCAGAGCTCGAAACAATGTGCAAATATTCTCAAAAAGGCAGAAAATGGATGGAAAATGAATCCAATAAATATCAATAGGAGATTGATTTTAGACGCTGTGAACTGTTTCCAAAACTGAAGCCGGTCCCGTCATGACATTCCTCACATTCAGAAATGTGAGGAAGCGCTAACTTCAGCGATTCAAAAAAAAAAGTTAATGGGATTTTATACAAAAATGGGGAAAACGATAAACTCTGCAGTGTAGAACTTCTAATATTCACACGGAGACAATGCAATTCTAAAGGCCGCGTATTTACAATCCAATAAGAACCTTTTAGTTTAAAACATCTAACTTGTAGAGTAAAATTTTAAAGTCCTAAATCTGGTCAAGTCAACAACCTACACCCTTGTCTAAAGTAATAGTTTTGCAATTAGACATAATATACTGAGACGTACTGGCGTCTCAAGAGGCACCAACCCCCTCCTTCCCCCCCCCCCCCCCCGCCCCACTCTTTCCCCTTAGGAGAGCCTGAAACTTAGGTTAAAAAAGGCATGGACGTGCGAATGAAGAGGTAGTTGAATACACAAAAATATCCATAGGTCTAACCAAGCCAGGACAAAAAAACACCTACGTATAACAAGAAAAATAGCAAGTTTAAAACTGATCCCAAGAAGTCCTTGGCACTATTGTAATTTCTAACCCTAAAAATCCTTCCTTTGAGGGCACACCCCTCAAAGTAAAACAATTTTTCCTAGTCTTTAAAATAAACACAATAATAAGATCCTAATTACATATATATTGAGCTAAGTTGTGTAACTCCATACAAGAGTGTCACATTTTTCAATTAACAATCTGTAGTATTACAGAAAGAATTGTATAAAGCATGCCATCATTTTCTAGATAAATAATTAACCTTTTGTTCTTTAACAGAAGCTAAATTGTATTGTTTTATTTAAAGAGTACTTAAGGAGTAATAACGTTAACCTGAGCTTGAGTCTTAGACCTGAGTTACGGTGACTCAAAATGGGTAAACAACTGCTACTCTTATCGTGGTATGATATCAATTTGAAAAACTGGTATCAGCCCACTTTGATGCATT
Source organism: Pavona decussata (assembly GCF_977016875.1). Lineage (NCBI taxonomy): Eukaryota > Metazoa > Cnidaria > Anthozoa > Scleractinia > Agariciidae > Pavona > Pavona decussata. Next base: position 244,732 of record NW_028145522.1, read on the forward strand.
CAAAGAAGACCTATATTGTCTACTCCATTCTTTTTTACGGTGGCCCATAAGGGACACCACTTTCATTTAAAAAAAATCAACAAAAATGTAAAATAAAAGCAATTACAAGTTGATTATACACTACAAAGAAGAGAAATCCGCACATTGCAAATAAAATGACTCGGCATACTGCAAACAAAAGTAAATTCGCACGCTGCAGTGACAATAAAGTCCACACAGCAAACTAAATAAACCGCATACTGCAACTAAAATGAATCCGCACACTTCAA
>NW_028145522.1:250000-310000 GCF_977016875.1 Pavona decussata
AGCAGTATCTCTAGTTTGTTTAGTGTGATCATCCGGGTGAGTGTAATTTTTAGAAGTAGTGTTGTTGCTGGCAATTAGTGACGTTTCATCAATCTTGAGCGGTAGCCATCTTCAGAGTCATTTTGCAGTGTTTATATCTCTAGTGGTAGTGTGATGTTATGGCTATGAAGACTCAATCTGGCTATTGTTGTTCATGTCTTTTAAATAAAGGAATGATAGTAATACACAGTGTACCTTCATTTTCATAATTGTTGGTTGTATTCTCATTTGTTTGCCTACCAGGTTATCAAAGCCCCAGCCATAATCAAGATCATGGCACATGGACCTCACTACTCTGGGTCCATATGCCAAGACCTCAAGCCAAATATATTCCTGTCCAGTTTTCCCACTCAATCAATAAGTACATAGTATGTCCTGTTGATGCTGCTTAACAGTATGTTTCCCCACAAATACAGTAATAGCCCGCGTATAAGAACCTAAATTTTTCAATTTAGCCTAAATAGGTTCTTATATAAATGGTACTTAAAGCAAATTTAGGCTACCAAGGTTCTTAAAATAGGTTCTTATAATTTCATATGAATTTCATCTGAATATACTATATATATTATAAATATCATCTCATAATACAGTATAATGACAAACACAATAGACATACAACATGGTACTTAAGCGTGAAAGAAAAAAAAAAGTTATGTCAAGTTACTTTTAAATAGATGATGATCTTAATTCAGCAGTTTCTACCTATACACTTTCACAGCAACCGCACTGATAAGAACCTAACTTAAAATTTTTGCCTAAATAGGTTCTTATGTGGAGGGGGCTTAAAATTAAAATTTTAGCCTAACAGGTTCTTAAAACCCAGGTTCTTATACGCGGGCTATTACTGTAATGTCAGAAAGGTGTAAAGATATTACAAGTTTATTTCCCCATAATATTTGTTGATTGCCCACAGCAATTATTGCAGCAGTTCAGACCACATTGTTTGAGGGCTCTGAAGGTTGCGGGTGTTCACCTGTGCACCATGTTGAGGCTGTCGAGGATGGCTCATTTAAAGTAATTGGGCAGCTGATGGTCATGTCTATTCTCCAAGAGGGTCCACCACCAGCCTTTTTAGCTGAGTGGGTGTACACGTATCTGTGCACCCCTGATGTCGCAGAAATCAAACTGGCAGATGATGATATCATAAATCCGGACATAAAGACTTTAGTGAAAAGGGTAATAATATCACTTATTATAATTATTATGAAGCTTTATATCTCGGCATGTGGGGAAGAATATTATTTGCATTATTTGCCACTAAACATCATTGCATATAAGTAGTACAAAAACAAAAAACTGTCTTGTGTCCTGCCAGAGCCTGATGACAGTACAGCCAAAATTGGACACTACATGTATTATGTGCTATGTACTGCAAAATTTCAATTTAGTGCTTTAACATTCTATCAATCTGTCTGTTAAAAAGATCCCATGTTATCGCTTTGTTTACAGTGCAAGATGCCCGGTAACAAACAAGCGGATTTGATATAATATAAACTATTAAATGCAACTGCAAGTATTTTCCTTTGTCTTGCCTGTAGGTTAACGAGGTGAACAGTCCAGCCGAACTGGATGCAGTTTTTGAAAATGATGAAAACATGGATGTGTTAATGGAGACAGGCTTCACATCTTCAATTTCAGTTGAAAAAAAAACAACCATTGCAAGGTAAAATAGTGGACATGCAGTGTCCAAGATGTTTTTGCTGTCATTTTAATTGTTTTGAATTGCTGAGTCCATGTCCTTTATCAGCTAAGACAGTTAAGAAAATAACTCAATAGTAAATAAAATTATGTACTTTATTGAAACACTGCAATTTTTTCATGGATTAATATTCTGAATCAACTGTTAAAAAATCATTTAATTTTCCATGTCTAAACCAACGCACAAGCACAACTTGGAGTCTGAAGTCTTTATCACTGACAATATTACATAAAACGTACATGCACTACAGGAGAAATAACTAGGTACAGCTGTAGATCAATTTTAATTGCAATGTACATAGATGAACATTACTGTTATGAACAATATTATTATTGATGACAAACGAACTACATGTTAAAGAACAAACTGGACTGTCCAAAGCAAACAAGGTAAAACTAGCACTGCTATAGAAAGCAAAAGCTAATAATTATTAGTGTATATGTGTACAGAACTTTGGCTTTGCCTGAGCTATAATCCTAGGAAACAATCAAACTGACCGTGTATACCAGGTATAGCATGTATCTGGTAGTCTGCCTATCATTGGCTATTGGAAAACTTGTGACTATTAGCTCCATAAAAATAAATGAAGAAGCGTTCTCAAGTCGAATAACTCGGAAAAAGAATTTTCCGAGGCCCCCAACGGGAATCGAACCCATGACCGTCCTGATACCGGTTGGACGCTCTAACCACTGAGCTATGGGAGACTCATGGTGAGCGAGGCCATATACTAGGTTCTTATGGGTGACACATGTCCTGCTATACTGCAAGGCTCAAATATGTCCAAATGATAAATGTGATTAAATGATAAATGGAACTTGAGAACGCTTCTTCATTATTTTCACTTTATCCAAGTCGCCATTCCATTTATCATTAGCTGCATAACATAGAAGCTAAGTCACAGACATGACAGTAATACAGAACACCGTTATATTGTTACTTGCTAATGGCTCAATCAGTTATGTTTCACCTGGTCTTATGTTTTTCCTTGAGACTGTTTTGATCAATAACTTCAATATTTTTCTCCATTAAAATGTGCAGAAACAATGATTCCAGATCATCAGGTTTAAGTTGCACACATGTACATGTATATAGTAGGTTAATGTACATGTAAATGTATAATAGAGTGAGAATCTTGTGCTGTTCTTCTTATTAGGGTCATAACACTGCACAACACTGTTATGCGAGTGAAAGCGGAGCTTGATCAGATCAGAGAAGGGCTGAAGCTTCACGGTTTTCTGAGATATATGGAAGAATACCCATCTTTCATGCAAAAACTGTTTGTTCCTGGAGAAGAAGACTATGATGTATGTTACACTATAGGCTAATAAATATAATAAATAATAAATATATTATAGAGTACTTGATATTGTGATGTGTTTTTACAAATTATACATGTTTACGTTTGCTGTGTAGTTGTTGTATATACCACCCCAACACTCTAACCCAGGCACTCATTATACAGTTAATTGGACATGGAGGCAAGTATTATCATGAAAATTTTTTTTTTTTTTTCAACTGAGCTGGTGAATATGGCCACCATTAAAGGTTCAAAAGCTTTATCATGTTTGTGTGGTGCAAAGGGTTCACAGCAAGGAATTACACAAAATCGTTGATACACTTCATATTGCTAATGACCTTATGGTTTGTTGCAGGTTACTTCTACATATCTGATGGAATCTTTAAATCCAGAGTATTCACAAGTTGGTTCCACAAAGAGGCAGCTAGAGATTTCTGTTATGAGTTTTTTTAATAGATATCTTGAAGAAATGGAAGACCGTGACGGTACTGGCAAGTATCTTCCCCAGTTTAACTTTATATTGCTATGGGATTTACCATACACTAGTTGATCACTTGTGAAGGGTTCTATTTACTGGTAGCTGAGGGGGGTTGGGGTTTGATACATGATGGCAAAAAAGTGTGATCACTTTAATTATAATAACTAATTATTAAGATTGGAAGATAACTTCCACAAAAGAAATCACTCATGCTTTGCTTGACTTTTAAAGAATAGTTAAATAAGCTAATTCTTTGAATTAAAGCCCCAAATTAAAGATGTGACTGTGTTAATTACATAATAACCAGTTTGTATGCCAAAATAGAGCTCATTTGGAAGACTTCTGTATTTCAAGCCAAACAGTTACTTGATTAGCAATTTTATTGACCTGAGGCCTTCAATTACATCTGTCAAGGCTATTGTTCTCAATTCTTCAGTTGTACATGTAATTACATGTACAACTGAAGAATTGATAACATCCTGCCAGGAATTGGCCGTTTTTCTCCATGACCCTTTTCCAAACAGCTAGTATATCTCATTGTGTGTTCCACTCATAATGAACTGGACAGTCACAGGAGAATTATCAAAAACCAGTACTGATAGTTTTAATGCTAATTATTGTTAGCATTGACTAGTACTAATAGCTTGTTATATTTTATCTTATTTCACAGAGGAAAATGGCTCTGACAGCACTGGGAGTGTTAAAGACATTTTTCAGTTTCTTACTGGCAAAACCATGAGGCCAATTTTACCAGCAGAGAAGAACGGTTTTGGCATAACAGTCAAGTTCATTCATTGCAGCACTGACCACCAAATTTGTTTCCCTACAGTTTCTACTTGTGCCCTTTGGGTGCAGTTACCTGTGGCTCACATGACAACATACAGTGATTTTAAATTTAACATGGACACTGCAATAACACATGAAAAGACCTTTGGCAAAATTTGAAAGGCATCACCTGATCACATACTTTCAAGGTGGAGCTAAGTTTGAAATACTAAGCACTCTTGTGAATTTGCAGGAAAAACGGTTTGGAAGGACTCAGGTTCTCCCTACGAGTGTTGAAAAAGTTATTTCCAGCCGTGTGTTCCACTGTTAACTAGTCATATTGTGTCATATCCAAGTTCTGTGATGACTGGTTACTAAATATAAATCTAAAAAAAACGAAAGTCATGATTTTTCAAAAGAAACTCAGAAAATCCACTTTCAATAATTATCATTTTAAGATAAACAAGGAAAAAATAGAAATTGTCAGCAACTACACTTATCTTGGTGTCAATTTCTCATCAAATGGAAATTTTCGAGATAATAAATTAATTTTAAAAGAAAAAAACAAGAAGATCTATATTTGCAACACGCCGTTACCTAAACTTCTCAAACTTACCAACTGACATTGTCAACAAGTTATTTGACTCTTTATTCCTACCAATCCTCATGTACGGTTCAGAGGTTTGGGGAGTTTATGACAAAAATGATTATCACTCATGGGAAAAAGACATAATCGAACGAACACATATCCATTTTTGTAAACTCTATTTAGGAGTCAATAAGCAATGCCCAAATATAGCATGTAGAAATGAACTCAGCAGATTACCAATAAAAGAAATAATTGACATAAAGGTTATTACATTCTGGTTACACTTGGAAAGCTTACCAGAAGATAACATTGCCAAACCATGTCTCTACCTCTCAAAAGAAAAGGCCGACAAAAACCAACTGAGCCTAATGCAAAGAGTTAATTCATTATGCAACTCTTAAAATTTGAACATTTCAAATTTAAACGTTAGCAATTTCAATAACATTAAAACACACATTCGATTGACTGTTACAAAAACCTCAATCAACCATCAACTTAATTTATTGAAATTAAATAAAAAACTGAAATTCTACTCTACCTTCAAAAAAGATTGTCACAAAACTGACTTTGTAGATCCAATAAAAAATACACTCCACAAGAGACAAGTCAATAAATTTCGCCTTGGAAATCACAATTTACGAATAGAAACTGGAAGGCACAACAAGATACCTGAAAATCTAAGAATCTGCTCTCTTTGCCATTTAAATGAGATTGAAGACGAACTACATTTTTTATTTTCTTGTCATCATTATAATGACATACGCAAAAAATTTTTCAAATGAAATAAATTGTTAGATATCAAAATTTTAATGATCTAGACAATAATTCAAAAATTTTGTTTCTTTTTAACAACGTTGATCCTTTTGTCTGTAGGACAATCGTGGCTTACATTTATGACTCAATGTTAATACGACAATCAATGTTAATTTAATTATTCAAATACAAACTATAATTTTATATTATATAACTCTATTAAGTCGGTAATGCCATGTATACATATGGAAATACTGAATAAACTGTTGTTGTTGTTGTTGTTGTGTCAATAAAATCGCTGTTAAAATTCTGTCACTTGAAAGTAGCTTGTTGTTTGGATTAATTTCTTTTTTTCATGAATAGAAGTGCATGAAGTACATGTTCTTGTTCTTTTTCCCCAGAACACAGAACGAGAACATTTAGGGTTGACCTTCTGCAAACTTGATTAGTTTCTGAAAAAGAATTCCTGCTTCCGGAATGCTTGTAGGTTGGGATAAGCTATTTTTCTCCATGACGTATTGAAAATACTCGCCGAAAACTGGGTTGGTTTCATCATCTCCACTATCGAATCCTTCAAACCTATTTTCCACTTCTGTGAGCTTGTGTGGGGATACTGGAAGCAAACAGTCGCTGTGTCCAAAATCCTCAGGCAGGAAGTACATCATGTCGGGAACACCAGATACAGTGGCATGCTTTGACTTTCTGATCCTGTGACTGTTCCAATATTCCTTTACCTTATCCAGATCTGCCTGGAGGAGGTCAGCAAAACAAAACCATAAGGCGGCCTTATGCAAATCGCTAGTTAGATCCAAAATGTCAGATTCGTGGAGGTCATGAAAGAAGTCGATCCACCAACTTGATCGCTGTTTGCGGAAATGTGACCATTGACATTCAATTCGTTGGTTACGAGTGCTTGTTACATACTTATGAGATTTGAACCCTGCGTATTCGTCCAATCCGTCTGCCCTCAAATAACATTGTATTCCAGCAACAAGACCGTTTTCTGTACCAGGGTCAGTATATACGCGCACCGGACATCCACGTGCTGCTTTCACATACTTTAAAAAGTATTTTGCGATACACTTGGGATTTTTGTTGGATTTTTGAACTTCAAGCCAAATAATCCTTCTACTGAATCCGTCGACACAGCCGTGAATTGAAAAACCAAAAGGCTTTAATTTGTCATATCCGTCCATGTGCCAACAAAAATTTGGCCCCGGTGACACATACATTCTACGCTTCAGACAGCGGCTCTTCCTGTGTTCCACTCCTCTTGGATCAACTTCTCTCATCAAGGATTCTACTAACCTACGAGGAACATTAATCTTATGTCTCAAACGCAAGATATGCCACATTGTTCTGTAACCGTTCAAGCTATCTGGACCGGTACATATTTCTTGCAAGATTATGTCCTTAACGCGTTCCTTAAGTTCCTGATCGACCGTGTCACGCCGCTTAAGCCCAAAGTCTTTAAGCCTACGCTTAAGAGTTCGCTGATCCATAATTAGATTATGGTGCTTTTCCAACATTAAGGTTATTTGCCTGTACGAAATACCTTTATAAAAGTAATGCTCAATTAATTCCCTTTCAGATCCACGAGGTAATTCACAATGTATTCCAAGTTCACCGGCCAATTCTTCCTCGTCAGAGCTGCTAGAGTCAGTTTGTTCTCGAGACGCCATATTTCCTCGTTTACTAGGTCTCAGGTCTTCTCGCACAAATGCGTGCGCATGGCTTTTTCCTCTTTTATTTGCGGTGATTTTGACTTTATTTGCGTCGTGTGTTCGACTTTTTATTCGCAGTGTGCGGATTTATTTCGTTTGCAGTGTGCGTATTTATTTTGTTTGTAGTATGCGAATTTATTTTGTTTGGAGTGAGCAAATGATTTTATTTGAAGTGAGCGAATTTTTTTTGTTTGCAGTGTGCCGAGTCATTTTATTTGAAGTGTGCGGATTCATTTTAGTTGCAGTATGCGGTTTATTTAGTTTGCTGTGTGGACTTTATTTTCACTGCAGCGTGCGAATTTACTTTTGTTTGCAGTATGCCGAGTCATTTTATTTGCAATGTGCGGATTTCTCTTCTTTGTAGTGTATAATCAACTTGTAATTGCTTTTATTTTACATTTTTGTTGATTTTTTTTAAATGAAAGTGGTGTCCCTTATGGGCCACCGTACTTTTTAAATAGGTCCAGCTTAACAAGTGTCTCATGGGGAAGACTCTGTAACATATCAGCATGCATGTTCTAATTAGCACCTATTGTATGTTATATTTTGTATACGCATATTTAAGTAGGCTAACACGTTTATGTAAAAAGCAGAAAGCACACGCGGCCTGTGTGCAGGAGTCGGATGAAATAAAGTCTTCGACAACATACTACATGGTGGCAGCGTTTTACAAGAATAATACTTAAAGTTAAGTAGAGAGAGGTCAATTCAAGCGAATGATGACAGCAGCAACGTCTTTCGCATCGCCGCAGATGGACTGGGACGCCCCTGACCCAATAACTGCATTCACAAGATTCAAACAAAAATGCCAGCTTATGTTTTCAAGCGTTCTCAAAGGCACCGACGACGAAGAAAAAGTGAGCTACATCCTACTCTGGTCAGGAGAAAAAGGCTTGGATATATACAACAGCTGGGCATTCACAAAGGAGGAAGACAGGAAAAAGCCGGACGTTATTTTCGAACGGTTCGAAAATCAATTGGAGCCAAAAACGAGTCATCGAATTCATAGATACACGCTTCAAGGAATACGACAAGAGCAAGGCGAGCCAGTGGATGATTTTATTTCAAGATTAAAAAATCTAGCAGCGAAGTGCCAATTTCGCGACAACGCCGAAATTGAAGACAGAGTCCTAGATCAGCTTATTTGGGGATCAAGAAATCCTGATGTTCAAAAGTCTCTCATAAGTCGAGACAAATCACTAACCCTTGCGGCCGCAATTGAGATTGCAAGGAGCCACGAGGCAACAAGTAAACACATGAAGACACTAGCAGGAAGTAGCAGAAACTTCCAAGAGGACAGGAGTATTAATGCCATTCGTAGGGAACAAGAAAGGGAGTTCTGTAACAACTGTGGAAAACAACACCCGAGGAACAAATGTCCAGCCTACGGCACATCATGTCGAAAATGTGGCAAAGCTAATCATTGGCAATCTGTTTGCCGATCCGGCAAACGGAAACAACTTAACCAAGGAACAAAGTCGGTCTTCAAAAAAGTTATCCACGCGATTGAGGATAAGGACGACGACGACGACGATGAAATTCTGACAATCAGTAGCATCGAGGTTAACGCCATAGAAGACACGCAACACTCGATACACGACACACGCGACGAAGCCTTTGCAACACTTGAGATAACTCAGCCAGAAAAGAAGCGGAAAATTAATCTTCAATGTAAAGTAGATACGGGCGCACAGAGCAATGTCTTACCCGTAAGGCTACTGCGCATAATCGCCCCAGAGAAGTTTGACGACGAAGGAAATCCCAAACCAGAAGCACTGGAAAAGAACAAAGCCGTCCTTTCAGCATACGGGGGGTCTATAGTCAAGCAGCTTGGCACTATAAACATCCCTTGCAAGTACAAAGAGAAGAAGATAAACTGCATTTTTTACGTCACAGATACTCCAGGGCCAGCTATTCTCGGTCTAAAAGCGTGCACGGCACTGAAACTAATCTCATTACACTGTTCACTCAAAACAAATCAACTAGACCAGGCTGCTCCGACCAACAGCTTCGTGACCCCAGCTCAAAGCTCAGGTACTCGAAAGAAACGCCCGAATTACATCGAAAGTCAAGTACCACTCAACGAGCGGCCACCAATCAGAAATAAGCAAGAACTGATGGAGATGTACCCAGAATGCTTCAATGGTACTGTTGGACCATCAAAGAACCAAGAAGAAGTTAGAGATTGGCACAAAGCGAGACAAGACAATCAGAGCTACTACTACAACAGGCATACCAGGGATCTCCCTAAAATACACATGGACCATGCCATCTTTGCACAAGATCCAGTGAGAAAAACGTGGAGCCGTGCTAGAGTCATAGATCAAGGAAACACACCCCGCTCATATATTGTACAAACTAGAGCTGGTGCCCAACTACGAAGAAATAGGATCCATCTTAGACCAAACAATGCTTCCAACAACCTGGCAAACAACTTGTCTAACTACATTCCCCAAGGAAGTATGGCTACGCAATCTTCAAGCGCCAATCCACAAGAGAAGAAGCAATGCACGACCCTTAAGCGCCAATCCACAATGTTCCACCTTAGCAGAAACCGAGGGGGGTCCAAGAAAAATCTCGCTCGGGACGTGAAGTTCAGGCACCAGAAAGACTTAACCTCTGACTCTTGTTTTAGTAGATATTATTAGTATGATGTATGATCTCTAGACAGTGAACCCTATTCGAATGAATGTTTTTGTTTTGTTTGTTTTCGTTTCAATTAACATAGCTTTTGAAAAGAAGGGGATGTAACATATCAGCATGCATGTGCTAATTAGCACCTATTGTATGTTATATTTTGTATACGCATATTTAAGTAGGCTAACACGTTTATGTAAAAAGCAGAAAGCACACGCGGCCTGTGTGCAGGAGTCGGATGAAATAAAGTCTTCGACAACATACTACAGACTCTTACCTACAGAACTGCTGTAGCTAACAGTATTATGTCATACTTCACTATTTTGTAGCATTTTCTAAAGTACATGTACCTAGGCAAGACGTCCTAGAGCAAACAAATCTAACTTTCAAAAATTGCCATTGGTCATGGCCGGCTAAGCCCTTTCAGCTAAATGGCCTTTAAAACCACAAAGTTTCCTAGCAGCTGGAAATATGTCAAATGCTGCCAAAAGAATTGCACCACGGAATACAAGAGGAATGTGACTCAGACATGAATGGAGCCGTATCCCTTTCCAAAGGACTTGCATCTCATCTACTACATGCTTTAAAAATGGGTTTATACTCTTGGGCATAGTTTCCATATCTGGTATGACACCTACAAGAATTACATTGACTCCCACTTAAAGCACTCTTCCCTTGGTAAGTTAAGTAGGACTAAGTAAATTACTCCCACTGAAACATCACTCCGTCTTGAATAGGGCTGAAACCAGTCCACATTTAAGCCAAATGCTAAACTTCTTGGTGATTTTAAGAAGTCTTGTCCTTTGAACGTTAAAAAATCCTTCCATACTTGGCCATCATAAATATCACTGATAACCCCATTTGTAACTTGTCGCTGTCTCCAATGCTCACACTTGTCGGCAAAGTTGGGCCTTTTCAGCAAGGTCTCAAGCTGGTTTATCACACTGTTAAAACAGTACACTTTAAAAGGATAAAAACATTCCTTTCCGTTTGACAGCACAACTCTTTTTGCCAGCCTCGCTCCACATTCCCTTGCTCCCTTACCCTTCTTAAAAGCTTTGTGCACACAGCACTCTGCAACAATCCTTCCTCCAATTTGTTGAGTGCAGTCACCAGGGTCATACAGGGATGAGCAGTTGGGACACACCACGTATTTAACAAAATCATCACGGTCAAGGTTAACCAGTTGTCGTAGTACGTAAAGGGAAGTTGGGAACATAGTGCAGAATTTAACAAGATATTCACAATGACATGTTGTGCCAACCAGATGCAAGAACTGGAAAAAGAAACGAAGAAGCCATTCAAGCCCATTGTTGCTAATTTTGCAATTTGCTTGCCAGAGAAGGATAAAAAGAACGAACTGGTCAATGGAGCAGGGATGTCATTTTCTTGGAGACTGTAGACTTGTCACGTGGTTCTGGGAGAGGCTGTTCTTTGCCTAAGTTATCAAGAATTGCCTCAGGAAAATCATCCCAAAATTCAGGCTCTTCATCTTCTGCATTTTCTTCCTCATCCACATTTTGAGCATCTTTCTCATCCTGTAGAAAAAAGGATAACTGTCTTTATTACATAGGGGGCAAAGTTACTGAATGCCAATTGGTCGAAAAAGAGGGCATTTTCTTGCCACTGATTATCTGAGCACCCAATTTCTACATTTAGATGGTTTCTTCATTTTGTGCTGCGGCAGCAATGACTTCTTTCAGGTTCTTTGGGGTTTGACTCTTTAAGCCAGATTGTGCCAAAAAAATACTTGGAAATCAAGTGCTACAGCAACAAAGGAAATTCCTCAAAGTGAACTTTCATTTCTTACAAGAAACAGCAAAAAATTATTTGCTGCACAACTAGGTAATTTGCAAAAACTTTGAAAATACATATGAAAATGAATCCTTAATTCTACTCGGCCTAGTGCGATTACATAACATTGCATTGATGTACTGCAATAATTGATTTTTTTTTTTCTGTTAAAAATCACTCAAAAGAAGACAATGAAGTTTGAGTGATTTGAATGAAATATACAAATGTTATTAATAATTTGCCCTGATTTTTGGAATTCTCTTAACATTTATGTCTTTATCAGAGTAGGAAAATAACATTTTCTGTAAGATTATTCAAGTTGACTTTCCGATGTTTTCTTTTCCAGTCTAGTAATCACAGTGCTCCTCATGAGACTTTTGCCGCATTCAGACTATGTGTTCAGGTAACATTCTTTGGAACAGGCAATAGTCTGAACATACAGACCATAGCTTTTATTTGGTGCCCAAGTGAAAATCTCAGTACCATGATCAAGCACAGGTAGTACAATGACACAGGTCATTAGCATGGGTACTGGTCTGTCAGTTGCCATGCTTTTGCCCCGTGCTTTCCGACAGTAAACAAAATGGAGATTGTTATATTGACAAATAAGAATATGACTGCTCCTTGGGCACCAAGGATTAAGTGGCTGGGCACAGAGCCCTGGCATGGTCACCTTAAGTCTGAACAGGGCCTTAGAACTTAGTACTTAGTTCCCGCCCCACCTCCAAAAAAATAAAAAATTTCTCGAGCTCTGCTTCATAGCAAAAGTCTACAAATCTAAAATATTCGAATAAGTAAGGATTTAGTTAAACATTTGACAATAAAAATCTGCGATAAAATATTGTAAAACATAGCATGACGTTTCGACGTTTCCAGAATGTCATTATCAAGTGAAAGTAAAATAATGAAATCAAGTATATAGAGTGAGTGGGATGAATAAATTGAAAGTTAAACAAAGAGTTTGGCTCTAATGTAGTCACCCTGGGTGTTTAAATTGGGTCTTATTGTTATTATGTACAACATTTCATAAACAAGACAATCCCATTTCCTGCTACACTTTTTGAGCATTCTAAATTGGCTCTTATTGAGTAGGCCAATGTTCCCATGGACATTTCTCAGATGGTGATCAAGTGTCTTATCGAAACAATGGTTCATTGTGCAAAGGAATTGTCCTCTACGCATCAAGCATTCGTCGATGAATGTAATCATAAATAGATATAGGAGGCCTCAAGTAAATACTTTGCAGAAAAATTTCAGTTCTAACCACGGTCTGAAAAGGAAGTTTTCAATATTTTAGAACGACTTTGTATTTCACTCTACGCGAAATACAAATTTGTTCTGGAAACGCGAGGAAGTATTTTAGCCATGTAGGACAAGCTCATTCTGTCTGTAATTCCAGCTGTAAGCAAATGAGTTGATATTCTAAAACATAAGTAAAATTTGTCTTGGGTAATTTATCTACTTTTTGTTCGAGCGACGTAAAGTTCGAGAAAATCTTCTAAAATATACTGCAACTTGAAGTAAACAAGTTGCCCGCCGCGATTCTGTTTTCGCTGAGATTTACCAGAAGTTAAAAATGATCGTTCTTATGTGACATTTGACGTGACAGTGGCCCCAAGGGAGCGAAGCCATTTGGGGGCGTTCGGTAAAATGTCTGGGCACAGCGGCAGGCGTTTCCTTTCCTTCCCCGCCCCTCCCCCCCGCTCCTACTTTTTTCGCTCCTTTTTGCCCAATGCCCTCGCGCGCTTTAACCCCGCTTGGCTTGAAGGAAACGGAAACGACTGCTACGCAGGCTAAAGACCTGGTAAAACCCTACAGTATGGAAATTTTCTGTTTTGTTTCAAAATATGTTGCTATTGGTTTTTTTACTGTAGTGTAAGTGATCTGATCATTAACGAGGCAAAATTCTTTAACTGCTGTAATTAGCCTCACATACTTTAAGCCCAAGCAATTGCTTTGAATAGTGTCTGCGTAAATTATATGTGTGTTTGCATGCACGCAATAAAATTGCTCATTGTTCTAGTTCCAAAAGCATAAGTATTGTTTATTTGAAAATTTTTGGCTGGAGAAGCTTTTTTTGATTATTCTATTTTTGGTAAAAAGCAACATGTTTACAAACATTGACAAGTTATAGTTGTGCTTTCCTGAGTACAAGCTGTCTTCCATTACAGTACCGCTCAAAAGTAAGTTACCAGTCTCGTCTTGTTTCTCACGAGACAAGAGTTGCGTCTTTCAATACGAGAATCTCGTCTCGCGAGAATCACTGAGATTCTTGCAAGAAGATTCTATCCGTGCCATTTTTAAAACAGCCTGTGCCAACAGTGGATAATTCTGTCAACATGTATGCACCAACTAAGTGCTTATTTTTACAGTCACTCATTAAGATGCCCTGGTTACCCATAATGCACTTGATTTGATCAGAAAGTGACCTTGGACCAGTGACCTGCTTGTTTGTTTGTTAAAGATTTTAGATTTTCCTAGTTTAAATTTATCAATCAGTTGGCAAACACGTAGACCGGTACTTTCCAAAATGTACGTAACACACCTAAGGTCGCTCTTCCATAACAAACGGATGTGTGAATTTATCATAATAATATCAAGCTAAAGTGCTCAGCAACAACAAGAAGTTCGTGACATGCTTACCTTCTGGATTTTGTTCAGTCATAGTTCCATCTTTAGAGGAATACGTTGATCAAAAGGGATCTGGCATAGAATAGGTCGCCGTGGCTGGTACATCGCCCCAGGTTTTAAAAGCTTCGTTGAAATACAATCGCTTATTCCTGAAAATTTAGCTTTTCGACACAGTTTCATTGCAATGTTCACAGAAAAGTTTCTCCTTGTGCTTAGACGATTGAGAGCGCCGCTGAGATCCCGCACAAACTCCACGCATATTTTTTCCTGTTCCACTGGAAAGCAAATAGCCCGTCTTCGGAATCGTAGCCACAACCACTGCGAAATCAAGAATCGGCAAATTCTGCTCAGAGCGGTTTTTCCACTAAGCTAAAAGCACTCTACTATTGCTGGGAACGAGTTTCACCGCGCTGTTTCCCAGGTAACAGCCTCGTCATCATGAGATACACAATAGAAGGATGATCACATGGTGTTGTTATGAAAGCTTCCCTTGTCAAAAAGTTTGTCACATTCGCAAGTGGCGGGAGTTTTGAGATTTCGCTGCACTAGCCACTGTTATTGCTGTTTTACAGTAGAAAACCATGTCTGCCATCAATCGCGGCCAAGAAGTCTCGCTCTCGGACAGTCATGTGTTGCTGTTGCAAGATACCATAAAAGAAACTAGAGGTTTACGCGCGCAGGTTGCCGAGAGAGCAGATAAGGAAGATGAAGTAAACAGAAGGCTGGAACAACTGGTCAGCAGAGTAGATGAGCTTTGTGAAAAGGTGAACAACGCTGATGCATCTAGAAAAAGAAAAAGGAACACCAGCCATTTTGCAAAGGTTCCAAGCAAATGAAGGGTAAGATCTTGCTTTATTTTTATTCGTCTTACGGCAGTCAGGATCGATTGAAGAAGGATTTTGCCACTTATAAGCTTAAAAATGCAAAAATGTTCTCACCTATTATTAAGCTTGTGGCTGTATGTACCATTGCTATAGTATGAAAACCAGTAATGAAGCTAAAAGTAAACTTAAATTTTGACTGAAACGCATGTCTTAAGAGCCGTTGTCAGTAACTTTCGAGAATCCGGCGACAGAAGCGAAAATTCGAATTTTTTTTTATTTGCCCCAAAAGACCCTTTTGGTGAACTATTTTCAAAAATAATATTCAAAAGTTCCAGCGAATTTTTTTTTTCGGCAAAAATTAGGAAAGTTCGAAATCGGCCGCAACGTGCCCGATGGCTCGATTGAAATTATGCAAATTAGTACATTTTTAAAACTCTCGTTCAAGACAACGCAACGTTTTCTCGAGTTGACACTTTCACAATCGTTTTTACATCCCTTTTGCTTGCTTCCAAACTATATTTTATCTCGACCTGAACATTATTTCATTCGAAGTTAGCAACGTAAAGAATACAATGTTTGCTATTTCTTAGATAGAGTGATTTTAGCCATATTTCAGATGACCATATCATCGGGGGTATACGAATATACTGGTAATGAAATACCTTTTTTGAACGGGTAATTTTTCTTATTTATCATGTTAAAATATTTAGTTTGGCCCGTGGAAAGCGAGCGCGCTAGGTCGAGATGTGTGGAATGCACTTTGACACAATTCGCCATTTCAGCACTTCATGTTCCTCCTGTAACTTTGCACGTGTCAATACAGTTCACGGAAGCTTTTAGATAAAAGCCAAGGTCTCTGGTTTCATTTCATGCTTTAATACACGTAAATAACAAGCTTTAAACTTGAGAGCTCCCCATATTAGCATTAAGTCATCAAATGATTCGTTTCAGGTGAAATTTTCGAGTTTATATTGAGCCGTTCAAGTGAGATGAAAGAGCCGTTCCCAGGGAAACAACTTGAAATCAGTGAAATTAATACCCTGTCTCTCATATCTTGCTACACTTCCAAACTACCGTTATTTTTAAGCTAGAAAGTGTAAATGCTCCCTTTTTGGGTGACCTAAAACAGAATTTGCCTTAAATATTACGAACAAAGTCCACTGCAATAAAAAACTGAAAAAATCGCGCACCGACGTAAACTGTAAACATCAGCCGTTTCTCAACTCGCCACATGGGTGAAACGCGTCCGTTATTGTTTTACCTCTGTATACATTTATAACCAGAAAGTAGAAACAAAAATTCTTCTCTATGCCCATCTGTATAAAAACACTTGCCAACGAAGCTTTTGTTTTTCTGTGTGTTTGTCGAAAATACTGAAGAATAGTGCAACATTGTTACTGACTGCTTGACTCATTCAATCACAACCGGATAACACGACTGAATACTAGATATAAAAAAATGCTCTTAATTCTCTCCAATCGTTACTCACATTATATTCGGCGATATCACATCCCAGAGGCAAGGCTGAAAGTTGTCTCAAATTCCGCATATTAGAAATTTAAAGTTTTGAACAACGCGAACAACTTTCATTGCGTGACAAGTGAAATGTGATACGCAAGCGCGCGAAAAGCACAGGAATAAGCTATGTCAACATTTGCGCTTGTGATGACAGTGCAAAAATAATTTTTGAAATTACAAGAAGAAATTAAGACAAGTCAAGGTCTGCAAGGTATATTTGATTGCCGGATTGAAACGAAATTCATGTATCCCCCGGGGGGGATTTTACCGAATTCTCATCAACAACAACAACAACAACAACAACCTTTATTTTCCTCAAAATAAAACCGAAATTAAGTAAAATGAAAAGTAAACCAATCAAGAGCTTTCGAGGTCTCGATGCGGTATTTCAATACTATCCTCAAACAAAAAGCTAATATATTTAGGAGAGTAAAGTTTTTCTTTCGCCATGGAACCTCTCCGTGCGGATCGATCAAGCTCAAAAAATGCGCAATATTTGCAATGTGTTACGCTTAATCAATGCAAAAAGGGCGTTCGCTCGCACCTATACAGGCACAAAAGATCCGGCCTATGAAGAAATTCAAGACGAAATAGTGTTGTTGCTAGAAAGGGCAGGTAAAGTGTTTTCATTTGAGTGAAACTAAGAGCATGAAAGAACATTTTATTTCCTTTTCTGATTTTCCCCTATTTTTTTTAGAATCGTTGTTCATCATGATCAATGTATGCACTGTGGCTTAACCTAATCCAAATGGAACTCGTAATTAAGTTATATCTTCAACCAATTCCATATAAAGATCACTATAAATTGAATAATCACTAGACTCTGGTACAGAGGCTCAAAAGATACTCTCAATGGCCTTTTCAAAGGCTGTTTGTGTGGTGGATACTCTGGAGCACGCTAGGAGGATTTAACAAAGACAACGTCAGACTTGAACAGTGACGGCCCGTAAGAGATAACACCGTCTTTTAGACCGAACACGAACATCTGAGAAATGTCAGTCGTGCCCCTTGTCCTTTGACACTAGTGCGCGCGCTAGAAAATAAATTAAGGTTAAACTTTTACCTTAAAATTCGATCAGCTCTACCGTCAGCAATAATGCAGAATAATGTTGTGTATTTCCGGTTAACATTTTATCACCATCATTGACTCATCTCAAACTGACATTAAAGCTACGTTAAATATTTGACTGCAATAGGCCTTATCACGGTTTTCGACGCCATTTTGAAGAGTAGGCAAACAGGCTTGAAATACCAGTGTTTGTATGGAAATTCGATGTCAAATAATTTTCATAAAATAATAAAACATTGCTGCTGAAAAATTCATGAATTGGAAACTTTTGGCGTTAGGAAAAGGATTTTAAGAAAAAAAATTGGAGGGATGTAACTGTGCCAGAGAGCGTCCAGTCGTGTTTTGAACTTTCCATACATTTTCCTGTATTTTTTTTCCTGCGAACTATTTTTAGTACTACAGTTCACGGCTGGTTCGCTTTATCCACAACTTTTGAGCATTGATCCATGGCGAAAGACAAACTTCACTCTCCTCAGTGTATTAGCTTTTTGTTTGAGGATAGTACTGATATACCGCATTGAGGTTTCAAAAGGTCTTAATTTGTTGACTTGATTTGTAAATTAATTTCGGTTTTACTTTTTCTGTAATGTTATTGATGAGAATCCGGCACAGACAATACAGAGTGAATCTCGGAGGAGGAAAACTACATGATTATCGTTTCAGTCCATTAAATATACCTTGCAAACCTTGACTTGTCTCAATTTCATCTTGTAATTTCAAAAATTATTTTTGCACTGTCATCACTGACAAGCGCAAATATTGACAAAGCTTATTCCTGTGCTTTTCGCGCGCTTGCGTATCACATTTCACTTGTCACGCAATGAAAGTTGTTCGCGTTGTTCAAAACTTTAAATTTCTAATATGCGGAATTTGAGACGACTTTCAGCCTTGCCTCGGGGATGTGACATCGCCGTATAGAATGTGAGTAACGATTGCAGAGAAGTAAGAGCATTTCTTTATATCTAGTATTCAGTCGTGTTATCCGCTTGTAATTGAATGAGCCAAGTAGACAGTAACAATGGTTGAGGTCACATTGGAGAAAGTTAACCATGGTAAACTCAAGTTTACCATGGTTAACGGCACCGCAAGTGTGACCCCCAATTTTCAGTTTACCGTGGTAAACCTAACTCTGGTAAGTTGCCCTGACAACAGCGGCAAGAACAAAGTTGACTTGACCCCAGATAAGAATCTAGTTACCAAAAAAAAAAGGTAGGTACATCTCTTGTCTATCTAAACCATGCATATTTTGTTGACAGTTTGTCATCTCTTTGGACAAACGCAGTAATTACAATACATTTGTGGATTCATATTTTATAGACATGAAATTTATTTTCCCGCTCATTGGCGCGTGTGTTTGAGCGAACAGCGCTAATTCTTCGTCCTTCACAACTTTTAAAATGAAGTCGAATGTTTCCCGTGTTACCCTGAAATGGTCTTTCCAAAGGGCTCGAAGGAGCCGGTTATCATACATTTCCTCAAGCCATCCCTGTGGTCGAGGGTAAACCCAGGCTTGCCTGCGCGCTCTTCTTTGCCTGTGTCTTTGCCGTCTACAAACCGCTGCACTTTCTTTGGTCCCAAGATCTAAATAGTTGTATGTAAGAAGGAAGCGAATTCTACATGCTCGTCTAAGCAGCAGAATTAAAAGCAAAATGGGAACAATTAAAAATACAACTCTCTCTTGTTGATCCATAATTTTATTACACGCCAGGTCACAGATCAGTGACTTACAGCCGATATGGGCTCACGCGACATGTCAACATTTAGTGAACTCGTCACGGATAAGTTTACTGATCATGCGAAAGAGTGCACATGGAAAGCGTCAAATCTTTTTTGACAGCTTTACTATGGTAAATAGGTGGTTGCGCAATTTACCTTGGTAAAGCAATTTTTACCATGGTAAGGCCTCTAGTGTGACCTCAGCCAATGTTGCACTATTCTTCAGTATTTTCGACAAACACACAGAAAAACAAAAGCTTCGTTGGCAAGTGTTTTTATACAGATGGGCATAGAGAAAAATTTTTGTTTCTACTTTCTGGTCATAAATGTATACAGAGGTAAAACGACGGACGCGTTTCACCCATGTGGCGAGTTGAGAAACGGCTGATGTTTACAGTTTACGTCGGTGCGCGATTTTTTCAGTTTTTTATTGCAGTGGACTTTGTTCGTAATATTTAAGGCAAATTCTGTTTTAGGTCACGTAAAAAGGGAGCATTTACACTTTCTAGCTTAAAAATAACGGTAGTTTGGAAGTGAAGCATGATATGAGAGACAGGGTTTTAATTTCACTGATTTCAAGTTGTTTCCCTGGGAACGGCTCTTTCATCTCACTTGAACGGCTCAATATAAACTCGAAAATTTCACCTGAAACGAATCATTTGATGACTTAATGCTAATATGGGGAGCTCTCAAGTTTAAAGCTTGTTATTTACGTGTATTAAAGCATGAAATGAAACCAGAGACCTTGGCTTTTATCTAAAAGCTTCCGTGAACTGTATTGACACGTGCAAAGTTACAGGAGGAACATGAAGTGCTGAAATGGCGAATTGTGTCAAAGTGCATTCCACACATCTCGACCTAGCGCGCTCGCTTTCCACGGGCCAAACTAAATATTTTAACATGATAAATAAGAAAAATTACCCGTTCAAACAGTTATTTCATTACCAGTATATTCGTATACCCCCGATGATATGGTCATCTGAAATATGGCTAAAATCACTCTATCTAAGAAATAGCAAACATTGTATTCTTTACGTTGCTAACTTCAAATGAAAGAATGTTCAGGTCGAGATAAAATATAGTTTGGAAGCAAGCAAAAGGGATGTAAAAACGATTGTGAAAGTGTCAACTTGAGAAAACGTTGCCTTGTCTTGAACGAGAGTTTTGAAAATGTACTAATTTGCATAATTTCAATCGGGCCATCGGGCACGTTGACGCCGATTTCGAACTTTCCTAATTTTTGCCGAAAAAAAAAATTCGCTGGAACTTTTGAATATTATTTTTGAAAATAGTTCACCAAAAGGGTCTTTTGGGGCAAATAAAAAAAAATTCGAATTTTCGCTTCTGTCGCCGGATTCTCGAAAGTTACTGACAACGGCTCTTAAATCGCTGATGTCTCATTGATGTTGAAGGTGAGCGAAGTGAAGTTTTGAATTCGACTCCATATGCATATAAACATCAGTAAGCTTTGAATTTGTAACTATTGTTAAAAGGTTGCGTTTGATTGACCGTACATGTATTCCGGAATTAGCGGAAAATCTGTAAGATTTCTCTTTCTAAGTAAATTTGGGAAGACGTATCCGCAAACTTTCCCTGACACATGATAAGCTTAATGCACTTATCAATTGAAATCCCGACCCCCCCCTCCCCCACCCCAGGCCAAGGTGGGGATTTGACTTGACATCATTACAAATCTTAACAAACCCCCACCCTACTGGGGTATATTGACTGGTAAAACCCCCACCTTGGTGGGGAAACCTATGTTGGTAAAATAATGAAGACAGGCCAAACACGACTCCTATTGACCGAGATAAGAAGTACATGACCTTCAAAGCTTTGCTCTTACGAGTACGTCTTTCAAAGATCTCCCTAAGTTTCTTTACGAAAGTAGGGGAATATCTTTGTAGATCTCTCTTAGCAGAGGCTGGTTTTCTATCAAATGCCATTTACTCATCAGAATGGTTTTTAGGTTAGGCACAGATGGGCGATATTCCGTAACAAACAGCAAATTGTTTTGGCGCGTTTTTTGTTTGTTTTGTAGTGCCGACATTCTTTCGCTGAAATTGACTTCTGAGGGAGTGTTATCTATAAGGTTATCGGGGTAACCTCTGTTGCATAGTCTCTGTTTGAATAGAGTGATGTTTTCTTCAAATTTTGTTTTTGAAGAGTTTGTTCTGAGAAGTCTTAAGGCTTCGCCTTTGATAAAGCCTTTCCTGATGCCTGGAGGGTGGCAGGAAGAAAAATACGTGTACTGGAACATTTCTGTCGGTTTGAAGTGCGTCAAGTTTTGATTCTTTTTTGAATCTTTCGCCCTTGTATATACATGTGTCAAAGAAAGTGATATCAATATCTGAAATTTCAGCCGTGAATTTTATGGTCGCATGATAGTTGTTGGCTAGCTCTATAAAAGTTTGGATTTCATTTTTGCTTACGTTCCATAGAGAGAAGACATCATCGATGTCGAAAAATAATTTGGAAACTTACCTTTCAAAACCAGATGTCAAAACAAAACTGCAAAGCGCGGCTCATCGAAATCCAGCGAGCGACACTAGTGACCATGTGAAGAAATTACTGTGAGGAAACTAGGCATGAGTCCAATCCCCACCTCGCTCCCCGACCTCGATGAATGTGTAAAGCAAATCCTGAGAAATCCCCCACCCCCACGGGCGAACCGTGCCTTCAAATACCATAAAAATCCCCCACATTCCCCCACCTTGGCCCGGGGTTGGGGGGTCGGGATTTCAATTGATAAGTGCATAATTTCAGTGCGATTTTGTGAAAGATTTCCGCACAGCCCCATACATTTATTATGCATGCAGCACTGTCATACTAACCCTCTCATACAAAGAACGAGCATGAATTGAGTTTGAGACGCAAATCCCTTACATAATTTCTGTATGGGGCTGAGTGAAAATCTTGCGAGAATAGGGTAAATCAAACACGCCTTAAGTTAGGGGGTAGGTTTCTAAAGAAACCGAGGGGTCTAAAACACAGGTAACAGGTTACATGTACAACCCTAACCCTAAACCCTAATTTAACCCAAGGTTAGGGTTAGGGTTGTGCCTGCAGCCTGTGACCTGCGTTTTAGACCCGCCGTAAAGAAACTGTGGTGCTGTGTTGGTGGGGAGGGGAAACAAATGTTTGGTTTTATCAACAGAGTTACAAAATTATTGATAAGGTAAAGAGATTTGAGCATGATGTTTTAAGCATTAGCCATTCTTTTGGATTTCCTTGCACCCGGAATTTGGGGAAACTCTCGAAATGCTAGCACTCAAATTTATTTACAGCTATCTTTTGTTAAAAAATTATGATGAAATACAGTAAGACCTTCAATCAGCTGCCAAATAAATTTATTCTAGAATGACGAGAGGAATGAAAACAACTCATTCTTGAAAAGAACAACTCGTGATCTGTTCCAGCACATTTTGGAAACAAATTTTAAGAACCCAGTGTATTTTATCCCTGAAAAAAAAGTTCTAAACACTTAATTTCCCACTGAGTTGATAATTGCCCAAGTATGGAAATAGGCCCACATAAGGTAAAGAATAAATTCTTGGTGGGTTCAAATCACTCCAAATCAAATGTTTTTTTTTTGTTTTTTTGCTTATGTGAATCACATTTTGTTCCTGGGGAGTGCTCAGTAGTAAATTAAGCAGTTTCTTTAATTCCACACCAAGATTTACACTGTACCTGATTTCTCAGGTAAATGTATAACCACTACTGTGCTACACAACATTTTATCTTCCAAGTTGGCAAATATTCCTTTCTGGTAAACAGTTATAAAAATCAATGAAGGCAAGGATCTAATATCAGCATACAGCGTATGCTTCAATTTGATTGAAAGAAAATACTATTCTCATTAGGACATGGTAGCCAATATTTATTATTAATAGTCGAAGCAATAAGACATTTGAATTTAGTTAACAGTAAATGTATATTGATCGGGTTTTGTCAACTGGATAATTTAGCTACATCATATTACTCAATAGGCTTTGAGCTGTTGGTTGCTGTTGTAGATACCTGTTTCAAACAAAACTTTTCATGACATAATGGCCTAGCTTGCACATGGTTTACTTTCTGCCTTTTTTTACACTCTAGAATGAATTCCATAAAATGTACAAAGTCTTAAATGGAAATGGAGATTTTACTGGATTTGAGCTTGATGAAGGGTAAGTTACTGTGCAATACTGCATGATGTTTTGGTAACTTTTTAAAAAAGTTATTTTTAGAACATTAAATGATAATTTTTTTTTTCAAATTGACACAAACTTAGACTGCATGTATACAACTTGTAGCTGTTATTTCTTAGGGTCCATGCTAGACTTGTGTTTTTTTGAAACCACACTGTTTGGACTTTTGATCACAATATATTAGTTTCTAATATTATATTCTAGTACCTCATCCGGACTGATCAGGCAATTGTGTTGTTTCCAATATAGCCCACAAACTCTACCCTGCCTTCTTCTGCTCTAACAAATCAAGAACGTCCTACAAATTTTAGAGGAACTGTATGTTGAGTGCAGCTGTAAGTTTAAGGGTTTTGGAAGACAATATCATCCCATCATAAGGTTAAGATCTAATATATAATTTGTTTATCTTTGTCAAGTTTTGATTGCTTTCTTTTCTGTTGTGGAAGTCTAGGACTGCAAGTGAAGGAAACCGCACTGTGTTCACCAAAATTGTAGAGTCAATTGACAGTGATTATTGGTGGAAAAGAGCACTGCCCATGGTCTGTTGCACAACTGAGAGGCAAGTTTTTTTCCTTAAAGTACAGTGCTTCTCAAACAATAATGATTAGAAGGTTTCAATGCAATTCTATCATGGGAGTTTCCTCCAATCAATAAGGTCTCTTTCTACATGTGTAGAGACTTAATGTATCACATGTGGGAAAGCTTAGATCTCTGTAAAGTGTTTCAGGAAAAGGCATAAACACAAAAGAATATTGTCCTTTACTATTTTTTTTAAAACACAGCAAAAATATTTGAGCTGAAATAAAAGAAATGAGCCAAGTACATTCACGCCCTTGCCCTTTGAAGCCTTGTTCGAAAGTTAATTATTACTGACAGAACTTAAGAGCTAAATGTAGTTGGAGGGTATATTCTCTCAGTGCATCTGTTATGTATGCATTGTTTCTTTTTTTTTTTTATGCAACTCTCATTTTAAACTTTTTGTTTCCATAGTTATTATCGGTTTTGTTTTGTTCATACATTTTTTTATGGTAGCTCGATCATATGGTTAAACATGTTGTTTGCTGTTCATTTTACAGAGGCCTGTAAGACCTATCACAGGTCCCACATTGATGCAAGGACAAGAAGAATCAACTCTACAGCTGAGGAACACAAGCAAACCTGTAGGAGAAAAGGACAAAAAAGAGATGTAAGTTTACTTTGAAATACCTGTACCCATCATGTATTTCTTTTGCATCAGAGTGTAATTTGTAATAAGAAATTAATTTGTTACACAAAATAAAACTGTTGCCTGTCTAGTTATAAATGCTATGTTGAGTGTAGCTTTAAGAAAAAAATGATATCAGTGGAGTATCTAGTGCTAAGAGAATCCATGAATTTCCCACTGGGTATATAAAGCTGTAGTAAGGAAATGGTAGTCGACCAAACAAGGCAAGGAAAATTATCTTTGACCCTGACAGAAATCGAACCCATATCACCTCCTTATTTCCACCATAATTACCCAGAGCTTGCTCCCATTTGGCCTCATAGCTGATCAGTAGAGCGATGATAATAAAATCTGGAGGCTGTGGGTTCAGTTCCCAACCAGGTCAAGAGTTTTTCCCTTACATTGTGAGGTCTCCAATTTCCTCACTTGGGCTGATGCACAGTGGGAAATTCATGGCTTCCCTTAGCATTACAACATACACTGCAGAGTTAACTCTCTGATCTATCATTAATAGTACTAGTGTTACATCGTTCGTTAACATCAGAAATTGACATCTTTATATCTGTTCTAAAAAGAGACAATACAATATTGTTCACCATTTTTATTTTTGACATTAGCTCAGTCTAAAATGTAGGGATGTTGCTAAATACCAGCTTTGGGCAAACTTCACTGTCTGAAAGAGGTGTTACAGTTATCATTGGGTAAATTTCAACAGCGCAGAAATACTTGAGCCTAATTTTAAAGGTGCACAGTCCAAAAATGCTGGCTGGGTTAATTAGTAGGCCTGATGAGATTTCTTTTAGCTTTATTCCAGTAAATATGTCATGAATGACAAGATATCTTTGACATTTTACTAGTGTGCAGATTCATGTATTACCTGTATGGTTTTCTTGTCTGTCATGCACATCTGATCAATGAAGTCAGTTTTATATTTATTTAGCAATGCAAAAAAGTTACCGTTATGATAATTTAAAAGAAAATATTAATTTTAGAATGTTAACTTTTTAGTGTGAGAATAACAAGGTTACCTTTCAACTGTTCCACAGAAACTTGAACACAAATTGACGGCATTAGAGAGTGTAGACTGGACGGCAACAACAAAGGAAGAAGTACAGGAAGTTTTAACCCCAGAATACACCAGCTCCGATGAGAGCTCGTATGAAAGTGGGTCTGACTCATGAGTCTCGTGAACTGGTGTGCTACCAAGTCAAGCACCTCTCTTGGGAAAGAACACGCCTCACCAAGGCAAAAAAGGCACTGGATACAGTGTATGAGAAAAGCTTATCACAAAGGGTACGACAATCCCTAGTTCCTCGGGAGCTTCATGAGGAGATGTCCAGTCGGAATGTTCCAGTCAATTTTGTTGAGTGGGCGGTTCAAAGAACAACACCAGTAGGAAGGGGTGTAGCTCGTATTTCTCCTTCTTCTGCCTCTTCCACTGGTGTGGTTTCTTCAAGCTGCCCACAGACACTGGGAGGGGATTGCGTTTTAGATTCCCTCCATTTTAGTACTCCCCGCAGTACAAGGCAGCAATAGGGTTTTTATATCCATATTCCTCCATGATCTTAAAGGGGAAGTATCACGAAAATTTGCTGTCATTTCAAAACCGAAAAATGTTTGACTGTCAGCAGAAACAACGAAATAATTGTCAAGTTTGTTAAAAATTATCACCCCAGTGCAACAAAACTGTCAATTAGTGCCTCTAGCCAGAGACAGAGTAGGCCGTTATGGATTGAAACTTGAAAAATATTAGGCTAATGTTTTTGAAGTTCTCACATTTTCGTTTCCAAAATGTGCTAGAACAGATCACGAGTTGTTTCTTTCAAGAACTTAGTTGATTTCAGTCCTCTTGTCATTCTAGAATTATTTGGCTGGTAATTGAAGGTCTTATTTCTTCATTTTTAACAAAAGATATCAAAAACCCCATGATACTTCCCCTTTAACCCTTTCACTTCTATGATCTAAATATCAATTCTCCTCACTGACTGCCATATATATTTTTCAAGTTAACAGACTTTGGTGTTACATCAAACAATATCACCAAGTTGATGATTTTCATTATATTCACCACCTTTCTGGTTGATAATACATTCATAATGTAAGGAGAAATTTCATGTTGATCACTCCTGGAAGTGGAAGGGTTAATAAGTTTTGGTTGCTTTTTTCAAATGAAGAAGTTTGGCCCAAGTTGTTTAAAGGGAGAGATTATTTCAATTGACGGAAAACTGAATATTCAGCTAGTTTCAACATTTTATGTGAATATGCTCAGTATTTTGCTGTGTATAACGTGGTTATTGGGGTTATTAAAGCATTATAATTTGTAATAAATTTACTGCTCTTTCCAATAACATGGGCCAGATGATTATGGAAAAGACTCCTCTTTTCCCTTTTAAAAGAAGCTTTATTTTAATTTTGAAATATACAAATAGGTGAGATTTCAACTTCTTAAATTAAAATTATGAATTTTGTCAAATAAGTTTTAAGTACTTGAGAACTAATACTATTGAATAGATAGGAGTTTTCTTGATTATGTTACAGTTCAAAGAGTTCCCAAGTAAAAAGTAAAATATCAAAATTAGTGAGATTTTTCATGGAATTTAGAAGTCAGTCTTAACCGTTACTTGTAAATAATGGACCATTCTCAAAAGGAGTAAAGTGTCTCTAACACCTCGCGAATAGCTTGAGAACAAATACTATTGAATAGATAGGACTTTTCTTGATTATGTTACAGTTCAAAGAGTTCCCAAGTAAAAAGTAAAAGATCAAAATTAGTGGGATTTTTCATAGAATGTAGAAGTCAGATTTAACCGTTACTTGTAAATAATGCCATTCTCGAAAGGGGTCAAGTGTCCCTAACGCCACGAATTTTATTTCTTTGGATTAAGAAGTGTGTTGAAGCCTCCACTCTCGTGAGCTGTTAAATTTCAATATCTTACTGCAGTATCACTTTATATCGGTTTTTGTACTTCGACTGATTTTTATTAATAATTATTGTCAGTTTTAATTGTATATGAAAGCGCACTTTTGTTAAGTAATTAATAAAAAACTTACAGAAAAAGAAACTGTGTCCTTTTACTGATGGTTTGGGAGTAGGATCAACTTGCCCTTTCCTTGCACCCTTGCCAGAGGAGTGTAACTTCTTGAAGTTAAACCACTGACAACAGTCATGCCATGCCGTTTCAACTAAAATGCCCTAGCTGATACCACTGTGACAGTCCGAGAAAGAAGATAAACTTCTCTAGAACAGTAAACACTGGTCAAGTCTCAGCTTTAAAATGCATTTATGGTGTTACGTAAAGCTACAAAAAGGCCACCTTTACCAGTCTGTTAATTACGCATAAAGGAGCGTAAATAACGTCCTTACAGCTGCTTTACGGAACAGTAAACTTCCGTAAAATGTAACCTTTACCGAGGCAAACGGCTCAATGTAAAGCCTCGTAAAGGGCAGATTTACGATACGTAAATAAGCGTAAGTCTGTGTAAATCTTATCTTTACTTCAGCTTTACAGAATACGTAAATGTTCCGTAAAGGAGTATGCTTTTATCAAGCCGTAAACTTGCGTAAAGTTGAACTTTACATTTTTGGAAAGACACGTAAAGTTACTTAAAGCACAGCATTACGATAGCTTTACGGAGTAGTAAAGTTGCGATTTCGTTAATGTATGGCGTTTTTTGTTTTTCAAATTGATGCTTTGTTACCTCTGAAAAATGCATGTTTACCCCCAATTTTCTTTTTAAATGGCAAGAGCACTTGCTAAGTTGCGTCGTAAGCGGAGAAATTGACTGTACGCATCTGCAGTGACGAGAGGGATTTTGGTAGTAAGAGTAAGCAAATGACTGGGTTTTTTTTTATTAATCGTGGCTATCCACAACAAATTATTCAACAAGCTCGAAATCGCGTGGCAGTCACACCCCATGATTATTTCTGAGCCTGTGGATGTAGTCGTTGACCAACCTACCATCCCTCTGGTGTTGACATACCATCCTACCAACACACTGGTCAAAAGCATCCTTACACGCAACCTCCATTTATTACGAAGTTACCCGGACACCACAGCCATTTTTCAAACTTTGCACATTTTATCTGCCTATCGTCGCGATAGCAATCTGCGTGACTCCCTGGTTAGGAGTACCCTTCATGACACGACCGTTGTCGATGATGACCGTGGAACATTTTCATGTGGCCGATCCCGGTGTAATACTTGCACTCATACGAACGTCTCAGCATTTGTAGACAGTCCTGGGGGACGTATAACCATTAGCGACAAATTCACGTGTTCCAGCAACAACGTAGTCTATGTCATCAAATACCGGGCTTGTAACAAACTATACATTGGCGAGACCTGTAGACGTCTGGGAGACAGATTTCGTGAACATCTACGTTCAACTAGAACTGCTAACACGGACCTCCCAGTTGCACGCCATTTTACATTTAGCACTTAACTGAGGACATGCTTGTTTCCGCAATCCGTTCAGGCTTCCAAAGCACCTTGGACAGACGCCGTTTTGAGGCCAAACTCATATTTAAACACCGGACTTTGCATCCATTTGGCCTCAATACTGACTTTAACTTTGTTTAACACTCTCAAATCGGCGCGCGCAAGTTACATCACGCCGTCAATTTAAATTCATTTTAATTTAAATTTGTTTCCGATGACGTGCGCGTTTTATTCAGTTGCAACATACCACTGATGAAGAGGCAGCAGCCTCGAAACGTCTGGAATTTTGTTTTATATTTTGCGCTAGAATACAACTTACCACTATTTTTATCCACCAAGTGCGCAACACAGTCTAAACAACATTTTGTTTCGTTATGTGTCACCCATAGGAAACCCGAGTAGCTCAAGATGCGCAGAACGTATGCGTGTAACAAAAGTAGGCACCGTACTTAATATTTGGAACACTCGACCATTGAACCCAATGAACTCAAAATAAGTCTCTTGAAGGCTACAGACACATAACATGATTAAAAACACAAATGTCAATGCGTAATATAATAAGTGAATGAGTTAATGTGTGCTAAAGTCAGAATTGGTGAATTTACAGCAGAGATGGATAATCCAACCCGATGAACCTGTATGGTAGTTTATTTGCAGGTATAAATACTAGAGATGGACTTCTTGTCCTGTCGGCGAATTTTGAGGCCGGACAGTATCGGAAGACGAATATTCTCTGTATTTTGACACACGAGTTGGAGCCAAACGATTCCTGATTCAGGAAATATGTTGCAGAGCACCAGCTTTCTTGTCTAATCGAGCGGACTCTTTCGTACAAACCGCCCTAATATCAATCAAAGTTGAAATATATTGGCTGTCAAAATACACGTACGATTTACGCGGGGATACACCTGGTATCATGTGAACCGGCCTTAGGGACTGATTGTTTATTACGTCCTGGGGGGGGGGGGGGGGGAGGGGAGAAGGCGGTGGTTTTCTAAAAAATCGAGTGTATGAAAATTTTACCCCGCCCCTTCCCCCCCCAATAAAAAAACCTTTCAAACAAAAGTTTTACCCCCCATTGCAATGACACTGCAATCTTACAATTCCCTGAAAATTCGAACGTGATACATAAAGTAGATTTTGAGAAACTGAACTTTTAAACTGTCTAGTCGTTAAAAAAGTATATACGCATTTGTTGCAACTCCTTCCATGCATCCAGCAGTAAACTCTTTGTAAAATTCGCATTTATTATTAGCCAAATTCTTCAGAAATTCTCCTCGGTTCTATTTGGCAGGAGGAGAGTGTTGAATTGTCAACTATTCACACTTTCTTCAAGAATTCATTACATGATCAGCTTATGAATGCCAAAGTTTGAACTGGAATTTAACCGTTCGGTTCGTTTTCTTCGCGATCATATTGAGTAATATACCTTATAAGGGTATAGCCTCTTCCAGGCGTTCAGTTAGTTGGGGCGCAGCGCGAAAAAAGGCGCGCGAAAAAATAAAGAAAAAGCGCGCGAAGGGAAGCGAAAGAACGCCTGTGGACAAACTTAACAAACGGTCGTTCCAGGATCTGGTATACCCTCTGATTGGTCAATTTTGACAGATTTTGTCAACGCTACAACGTTGCTGACACAGATGAGAAATTCGATATGGCGGCGAGTGTCAAATCTGCGATAAACAACATTCTTAAAAATTTTCCGCATGTGGAGCGCCTTCGAGAATTCTGTTCCTTTATTTTCGCGAATAATTTTTCGCAAAAAGCTACTTTTCTAGGGATTTGGGGAAAAAACCATTAAATTAATTGAGCCGAGATAAGCCCATTAAACGTTCGTCTCGTTCAGTTCTGATCATTATAAGGATAAAGGAGATCAGTTTACGTCTGGAGTTGCAACCGCGAACAAATATCAGACGTTCGTCAGGATAAATCCTGTTTCCTAGCCAGAAACGTAATAAATTTTGGTCCACGAGCGTTGATTCACCAAACAACACGAAAGTGAAAAATCACTGGCGCATAAGACGATTGAACATCACGACATAAACAACGAAGGAGCTTAAAAGGCAATGTCCCTAAAAGCGTTCCACTCGATTTCAGACTCGAAAATACTTTTGCCTCATATTTATATCATCAATACCACTATCCATCCTTATAACGAAAATGCAGTTAGAATGAGGAAATAGTTTATTTTACTGCCATTATCAGCATTTCATCTCTGAACGACCGTTACCGGCTAAAATATGCAAATTTTAGACGCTGTTATTCAGGTTTTTCAAGAATCGTTAAAAGCTACTGCGGGCTGTTAAAACCTAGACCATTTGTACTCATTTGGAAGTATATTGCTTCTTCTTACTGCTCCAATACGATTTGGCCGTATTTCTCTGTAATCAGCAAAAGCAGGTTATCGTTATTCTAGTAATTCAATTAAGCAAGCAAACTGCACCAAAATATGCCTCAGAAATTTCACAAAATTCTTAAAAGTGGCACCTAACCTAGACTTAAAAACATGTTTTAGTTAAAAATAAAGAGGTATTCTATCAATTTATGCAATAAAACTTGTGGCACAACGCGGTTCAGGATTAAAGTTTTCGATTCAAATTTGCATATTGATGCTGAATTTTCATTGCGTGACACAGGCTGCTTTGACAGAAAAATTTCTCGTCCAGTTATTCAAATATTTGCCACGTCTTCTATTTTCCAACCAAAAACTTTATCTCTCTAGTTTTCCTTCTTCAATGATACCTGTTGTTCCAAAATTCCACAGGTGTACGTAAGATGCAGTTTTAAGCTTGATAAATCCCAACATTTGTGTTAAAGTGCAGTGTTCTTTAAATTGTCAAGATGCAGATTTCAAATTTCTTTTCAGAAGCAAATCTCTTTTACTTTATAATGTGGTCCAGTGTGAAGCAGCTGCATTACCCAGTATTTGATACGACTTTATCTCCAGCACATTTTAAAAATGAATGTTAGATGTTAAAAAAGTAAATCTCCCACAGCGTTATAAGTATGCGCAAATAGGTCAGAAACTTTTGGACAAGGACTACAAGAACT
This sequence comes from Pavona decussata, assembly GCF_977016875.1. NCBI lineage: Eukaryota > Metazoa > Cnidaria > Anthozoa > Scleractinia > Agariciidae > Pavona > Pavona decussata. Next base: position 282,415 of record NW_028145522.1, read on the forward strand.
GGAATGCGGACCGCGAATAAATAGTTTTGCTTTATTTAATTATCACTTAACAGGAGCACGCATCTTTATCTAATTTAAAGACCTTTTCTAGTGAAATTTCAATAAGATGGTTTCGTCCTGTCACTGTCTGTTTCTTCTATTGAGAGTGGTCAGCTATATTGCACACGCTCCTTGGTCCACAGTCCGGGATCCAACGCTACTCCACTTGGCAGCGAAGTTGGCACGCGCAAATACTACAGCGCTGATACCACAACTTCAACATGAATTTCGAATCGTGCAGCTTTAGGCAAATTAAGAAAATAGCGTGTGGAAGTTCGCGCAATTTGTCTCAAATGGTTAAAGTAGATGAATGTCAGGACACAATTACGACTCAGCTTGAAACCTGTCATCTATCAAAGTCTGGACTCAGTGAAGCGGAACTAATACTGTCAAGGGCCGGTCATTTTGACCTTACGAAAGATCAAATACAACAGATGGTAATTTGCCCACAACATCGGCATAAACTCGGAAAATTTTGGCGGCCACCTCGTTCTTGCCAGTATCCATCGCACAGTGGACCAAGAAAAAAACATTGTAACGAAAGGCATGTAATTGGTTTGGAGACTGCGAAGAACATACAGTCGGTTTTCAAAGTCACCGTGGGAATAGGATCACGTAAGAATTAAAAATACCACGTGACGAGGCGGCCATGGTGGGGGTCAAAACAAAAGAATATTTCCTCGAAGAATTTACATGAAAATAGATTTTAGTTTTCAGAGGAGAGAAATGCTTTTGTTCTTGACCACCAACATGGCCGCCGTGACGTCACGTGCCAACCAGCAATACCGTAAAATTCCGAAAATAAGCCCCGGGGCTTATATTTTTCAAAGACCGTTTTTGAGGGGCTTTTTTTTGGAGAGGCTTATATACGGAGGAAAATTTGGGTGTCAAAATCGATTGGGCTAGCCATAGGAGTACATTTACCGTTTTTGCTTTCTTTTACTTTGTATTTAAGGGCAATTTTCCAAGTACAAGCCCCGGGGGGCTTATATTTGGCGGGGCTTAATTATACACGGAGGGGCTTATTTTCGGAATTTTACGGTAATTTAATTACTTAATTCTTTAACAAGATGAGTGTTTTCTTCTTTGAGAAGACAACGGGAAAAGGGAAAAATTTTGGATGATAATGATAATGACGACGACGATGATGACCAAGTACTGTAATTGTTACTGTTGCCATAAAAATTGCAAGACCATGATGAACTCAGTAGTTCACTCAATCTTTTCTGTTCAGCAATATGTGGGAAGTGTAGAAGCAAACATAAGGAAGTGATGGACAAAAGTAGGAAATGGCTCAAGTTAGATCCTGATAAGGAAGAAGAATGCGATCCGCATCACAGTGCTGCAGCTTACGGCTTAAGAAACAGGTAAACGATCGTTTTTGGTGGCTATCTACCTCTCCTTGTGGACGCCTCCATTCTCCGTGTTGATGATGTAAAAAATTGACCTCTGAACAAACCCCTTAAAGGTCTTGGGATATCTAAACACTTTTCTGAAAGATCCGCATTTGGCCCGTTCAGGACAAAAGGTACACACCGGGTTTACTAAATTACGCACTGCGGGATATATCATTCCGATTTTGCGACTCAACTGCTGCGCTCATTTGCGGAATGCGATTATTTTGAGGGCGGCATTTACTTGAAAATCCTTAAAGATTTATAAAAAAAAAAAGTGGTTACTTTTGGCGGAAAAAAAATGGGCTTGCTAACTTTCGCCGTTCCGAACTGCAAAACAGTGCTAGGCACAAAAATAAGTTTCCCACACTGTTTCAGGTAGAGTGTCATGTTCGGGTTGTGTTTTCTTGCTTTCACTGGGGGCGGGGGGTGGGGTGGGGTTTTAAATAGAGGCAGCACTTCATCAAGGGTGACGCAATATTGCGTCCATAACATATGTCGGTTTACTTAAGATGTCATTTCCAAAAGTGCCAAATGTTTTGTTTCCAACTCTTGGCGAACTGTAGTGCAGTGTTAACAATGTTAACAAAACAAATTTTAAAGACGCCTTTTATTTTACCAGGCTGCTAAATGAAACTTTCGCGCCTGAGACCCCACAAACGGACAGGCTTGCTGGCGCTAACTGGACGCCTGGATGTTGGAGTGGGGTTGGTAGTGGTAGTTCGCAGGAAGACATTCATACAGACGAAATTCCTGAAGTATCCGATGACGTCGTTGCTGATTTTAACGAGGGAATGGCGAAAATAGCTAGACATTCAAAAAGGGAAGACCTCACGCCACTAACATTGCAACTGTCCACGACATGGGAGGAAGCAATACCGGATGAAAGAAAAAGTTGCATAGAGAAAGCAACAAAAGCATGTGAAGTAATCTGCAGTGTTATAGCTCCGAAAGACGGCGAAAAACTTTTTCAAGCGATACACCAGCCTACCGCGAACGATCTTGATGAACCAACAGAGGATCTTATTGCCTTGATGTCGGCATATCGAGATGCTATGACAAAAAATGTAAAGATTCAAATACTCAGCATCTATGCTTATCGGTATACCATGAAGCTGTTACAGAAATTCCACGAGCCTTATGAAAAGATAAGTTTGAGACAAATAAAAAGGGCAAGATTGCATGCAAGAAAACGAGGGCCGGGGTCAAATGTCCCGAAAGTACTCAGCCATCGAGTACGTCTGGACACAAACAAAGTCGACCACTTTATAGATTTTGTAAACCGTCCTTATTTCTACCAAGACGTGGCCTTTGGAACGCGAACACTGACATTAGATGGGGGAGGCAAAAGAACAATGCCCAACGTAATCCGGACCGTGACTAGATCGACCATGATTATGCAGTACCTTCAACATTGCGAAGAAGAATCATTTGAACCGGCTAGCCGCTCAACCCTTTGTCGCATTCTTGAAGTGAGAGAGGCTTCACAGCAGAAGTCTCTCAGTGGTCTGGACAACATTGCAGCAGAAGGGGTCGCATCTTTTGAGCGGCTGTTGAGTATTCTAGAAGAGCTGAATCAGGCTGGTGCCGACAAAAGAAGAGTTACGGAACTGGCAAAGAAATTGAACGATGGGAAAAGATACCTGAAGACGGAGTTTAAAGTGAACTGTTCAGCAGAGGAGAGTGAGTGCGCCGACCACTGCAGAAAATTTGCGTTAAGCGATCCAGTTGATCCATGCTTCAACCATCAGTGCTCACACTCACACAATATGGTGTGTGAACAATGCGAACAATTGAAGGCAACGTTAGACGAGATGGAAGAAGGTATAAAGAAACACTCCAGCCATCTTTACAGCCAAGAACAAAAGCATGATCTTCTTTACGATTTTGAAAGATCTAAGAATTGCATTTTTCTTTGGAAATCTCATGCCTTACGCTCTGTCAACCAAGAATCTGCTAAACAAGAAGCCCTCCAAAGTCTTGACAGTCAGTCAGTCCTTGTTGTTATTGACTGGGCCATGAAATTTCTTCAAATGAAATACAGAGAAAAACAAAGTGAATGGTTTGCTAAAAGAGGCCTTAGCTGGCATATAAGCAGTGTGATCTCAAAAGACCAAGAAACGCAGAAAGCTAAGGTCCTGTCGTATGCCCATTTATTAGATTCGTGTTGTCAAGATTGGTATGCGGTGGTATCTATTTTAGAAAACCTTTTTCAAAACATCAAAATAAATTTTCCAAATGTTAAGCACGCATTTCTACGTTCTGACGAGGCTGGCTGCTACCATTGCAATCACCTAATAGCAGCAGTCAAAGATATTGGAGATCGAGTGGGAATTACAGTTGCACGTTATGATTTCTCAGAACCCCAGCAAGGAAAGGATGTTTGTGACAGGGTGCTTTGTCCCATGAAAGCAGCCATAAGAAAGTATTGCGCGGAAGGCCATGACATCATGAACGTAGGAGCAATGCACGAGGCCCTTAAGGAACGGCCTGTCAAAGGAACGACAGCGGCTGTAGCCATTTTGGATGAGTCATCCAAAATTCTTGAGGTTCAGAAGATAAAACAATTTAGTGAGTTGCACAACTTTAGATACGAAGAGAGTGGGATAAGAGTGTGGAAAGCTTACGCTGTTGGGATCGGCAAGCTTATCCCTTGGCAATCTTTGTACATACGGCACCAGGGCTGCACAAATATATCATTAATGGAGGGAAAAGGATTCTTCACCAACACAGAAATAAGAGACCTTCATCGCCCAAGAAAGTGTCAAGCAAGGAAAGACAACGTCGAAATTGATGATCAGCCATCAATGTTTGTGTGCCCTGAAGAAGGCTGTAACTGCACTTTTGACTCTTTCTCCGAACTTGAGTTGCATACAGACGTAGGAATACATGATAACAGGAAGTCGGAAAGTCTTTATGATAAAGTACGGAAAAACTGGGCTGAAAAATTTTCTTCCATTGAGAACCAGAAGTTAACAAGCAACAAATCCTCCACTGGTCTGACTGTTAACAGCACAAATTTTCGTCTAAGTATCGGATGGGCTCTTAACAAAGGTAGAACTGGCGGAGTTCGTTTTTCTGAGAACGTGAGACGGTACCTTACAACAAGGTTTGAAATGGGAGAAAGAACGGGCAAAAAAGCCAATCCAGAAGAGATCGAACGTCAAATGCGCAACGCCAGAAATGAACGGAATGAAAGATTGTTTCGAAGAGAGGAGTGGCTCACCAAGACTCAAATAATGGGGTTTTTTTCACGCCTCGCTTCACGGCAGAGAACTCGCGGTCAAGAAGCTACATCAAAAGAACAGACATTTGATATTACAGCAGATGAGAATGACGACATCGACGCCCTCATTGGAGACTCTGATCGCAACAATTTGCTTGACGACATTCAAAGCAGAATTGGACTAGAGCATCCGATAGTATATGACACATATGATCTTTGCGTCTATCACAAGGAAGGAAAGCTACAGGCCTTCAATGTTGCAATGCTCAAGACTATTCTTCGGCACTTTGAAGTACCTTTCCGAGCAAAAGATAGAAAGGCAGACCTTATTAGGTTGTTAACGGAGGTTATCCAAGAATGCAACTGCTGAATAGAGTCTACTGTCCCTTTTTTCAGACAAAAGGGACAACAATATTTCTTCTTGTAACTGAATCAATTAAGCTTTTATTGTGCAAGTCTTAGTTAATTTTTTTTTCCCGAAAATTCTTTGGCATGTTGAGTTTTTTCGTATTTGTTATGTGACTTTTACCCGATGACACGAAACGGAGACGCTTAATTCGATAAAATATTGAAATAATCTAATTGTTTTCTTATAAACCCGCCAATCGAACACTGTAGCGCTCACTTAACTCACTCTCCATCAAGGAATAACCAAAGTTCGAGAAATCAAAATTCCAACTAGAATTCAAGGCTCGATCTTCAACTGTCCAGTCTGTCTCGGAATTCCCAGAAGAGAAAGCACATAGAATAACAAACCAAATACAGACTGAAATATGACCATTATGACTGATGCTAGAATTTGCATATATCGAACATAAGCTACTGACAACGTGTAGCACGGCCTAGTATATTTGCGATTAGTGGTTGGTTGATTCATCACGCCTTAATAATGTACTATATGACCTACTATTACTAAAGTTACTTAAGTTAAGGTATCTAGACATTGACTGTACACATTTCACCGTTTTCAAGCAAAAATAGCAATCAGTTTAGTCGTGATGGGAATTCATAAACATGTAATTAAAATGTGGACTAGACGTGAATAGACACCCTATTCTGGTTTTCGATTCCTCGGCTTTTGGAGTCCAATCCTCTTTTCACAACTTATCTTTAAGGACTACCGTGTACTTTCGTCCCATACAGCGTAAAGGTCAATTCGTGAAGGACTTGCCCGCTGTAAAATGTAAATACTTAATTTTACCGGTAAAAAAAATGTTCCCTAAAAACGCAACTGTTGTATGTCGAACAAAGCACGTTTGGAAGGGCGAGACTAACAAAGGTTAGTGGCAAAGTAAACTTAATGGTCTACACTTCCATTCGGTTTTCCTGTAAATAAAGTACAAAAAAGTTGCCTAATGGCATTTTTTATTATTTTTAAGCTTAATAATATCAATAATTATAACAAAATATTACAACAAGCAAATGCGATGACCTTTCTAAAGTCTCGCCTGTGACGATGCTTCCAATGAAAGCGTTAAAACGATTTAGTAAATAAAAATTAAGGTTTGGCTGCTGAACTTTTAGGAATAATTATATTTCTAAAGATCTATTTATTGAAAAAGGAAGAAGACGAAGAAAAATAATTTTTTTCGTTTAAAAAAACATATTTTACTTCCGAGCGGCAAGTATTTGGAGAAATTAGCCGGTGTCACGCAACGCGAATTCTGCATCAATATGTAAATTTGAGTCGAAACCTTCAAGTCTGAATCGCGTTGTGTCACAAGTTTTATTGCATAAATTGATAGAATACCTCTTTATCTTTAACTAAAACATGTTTTTAAGTCTAGGTTAGGTGCCACTTTTAAGAATTTTGTGAAATTTCTGAGGCATATTTTGGTGCAGTTTGCTTACTTAATTGAATTACTAGAATAACGATAACCTGTTTTTGCTGATTACAGAGAAATACGGCTAAATCGTAATGGAACAGTAAGAAGAAGCAATATACTTCCAAATGAGTACAAATGGTCTAGGTTTTAACGGCCCGCAGTAGCTTTTAACGATCCTTGAAAAACCTGAATAACAGCGTCTAAAATTTGCATATTTTAGCCGGTAACGGTCGTTCAGAGATGAAATGCTGATAATGGCAGTAAAATAAACTATTTCCTCATTCTAACTGCATTTTCGTCATAAGGATGGATAGTGGTATTGATGATATAAATATGAGGCAAAAGTATTTTCGAGTCTGAAATCGAGTGGAACGCTTTTAGGGACATTGCCTTTTAACACTTTAATGACTGTTTGTTCTCCGTCGATATTCATGGCAGAATCGATTTGGCCACAAATATAAATAGGCGATACTCCCAACGTACTTTGGTCATCACCACTTGTCTGTCCGCCAAGGATTTGCTGGTCGATTCCTGTAGATCTCTTGAGTGCGTGTTAGCACGCTTCGCGGAAGGAGTATATCTCCAGTCGGCGATCTAGCGTTCGTCTGTCGTTTTACCGCTTTCAGCGATTCTCTTTCCACAATCCCCGAGAATAGTTTCACAATACTGACATGCGTTCTAGCCAGTATTCTTACACAGGTCAAACAACTTACATTCGAGAAACTTGGGTCTCTTTTCAGTTCATGCCCCAACGAACTGGCAAGGTCGGCCAACACTATTAAAGCTCTCTGCTCCCGAAACCTTATTAAAAACAACATTAAAAATAGATACTCCGGGAATTTTTGTTCCCTGGCACTTTACAATTTTCTGGCAAAACCTGCAACACGTCGGAGGATGGACTGTCAATTCGCTTGCAGAAAAAAACGGAGAATTGAGGGACATGAAAAGCACAATCGAACAGGAAAGACGCGCCAACTCGCAATTCAAGATTGAAGGATCATATTTCCCGGAATTCTGATTAGGGTCTGATTGACATCTGCTGACAACTGAAAACCACAAGCCATATAAGTGGGCGGAACGACCGTTTGTTAAGTTTGTCCACAGGCGTTCTTTCGCTTCCCTTCGCGCGCTTTTTCTTTATTTTTTCGCGCGCCTTTTTTCGCGCTGCGCCCCAACTAACTGAACGCCTGGAAGAGGCTAATAAGGGTAATGAGTGAGATATCACCTAAAAAATTAAAATATGGCAGTATGCTATAATATCAGAAGAAATTATCATGCTAAGAGAAGACTTTCTGAAACATGCTATGTTTTTGTTTGGCCGAATAGCATAACCGTCAAATATAAGTAGCAGGGCAACGGTTACGGGTCACAGCTTGCAGTCGACAAGGTCGCAGGCGACAAGTCACAGGTTATCGGTATAAGGAAGACACAAACGTGGAGTGACCAAAAAGAGTGTTCTGCATATTGTCGCGTTAAGCAATATCAATACATTCCATAGGCCCGATTGGTTGCGGTCATTGCGCATGTGGTTACAAGTGACTTGGGTAAGAAATTTAAAAGAAACGCAAGGGCAGATGATGATGATTGAAATATGCTACTTAAGTTGTTTAAACAGAGATCAATTTTGGATACCATAAATTGGAAAGAAAAAAGTGGTATTTATTAGCATACCATTTTATTTTTCTAAATTTAACCGCTTGTTCTTACTGCAAGGCCATAAAAATTTTTGCATAAGGCGTCTCAAAACTAGCAAACCTGCTTGAGGATGAGTGCTATCTTTGTAACCGAAAACTGAAAACTAGGTTGCTTGGAATTTTTTGACAACTAAAATTGAAACAGTCTCAACTTTCTACTTAAAACAACTATCGGAAAACCATTTGTATTAAATAGTCTTCTAATCCATTTTGGTTGTTATCTCATATTATTTATATCTTCTTTTCTATTTTCTCTTTATTTTCCTTTCTTGGTTATGTGTGTCTCTGCTCTCAGTTACATTAAAGACATGACTGATTAAGCAGGGTCAGCAAGAGCTTTTACCCCGTTTGGTTGACAACCTACTGGGAGTATATATGCTTTAAAACGAAAAATGAAATGGAAAATTATTGGCTTACCAAAGCAATTGAAAGATTTTCTGCCAGTTCAGGTGCAGAATAGTCACGCTGCTGAAACTACATATAGATCACGATTAAAAATAAATATTCGCATTATCCGCGGAACGTCTATAGAAATATCATGCAACCTCAATTTAAATCATTAAGAAAAGACCAAACATATTCTGTAATCAAAATAGTCATTGTTTTTACAGATAACCCCGATAAGCAATAGTATCCTACACATTAAACAGAAATCAGTGCAACTGAGGAATTTATTGAGAATGTGGTTCAGCCAGGATTTAAATCCGATTTTGAACCGGTCGGATGCCTTTAACCACTCGGTCACTGAACGAACCTCACTGGCAAGCCCCTGCGAATTTTTCTACACATTTTCTGCAATCAGGATCAACTCGCTACTCTTCCGCTCGATCGGTGATTCACGGCCAAATCCACCAAAGAAAATTGATTTCTGGTCCGCTCCCCCCTTACTCACTAGAAAGGGAGGGGACTAGAAATCGATTTCCTCTAATTGATGGCGGTGTTCTACAGAAATTTAATGGAATGTTTAAAGCTAAATGTTAACTCATTTCTATCCATTAGAAAGTATCTTTCACGTAAGCAAAAGTTACAATTCATGTTAACAAATTGGGAGGTTGACTAGCAATAGAGTTATCTGAGTAGAGTTATGACTTAGAGTTAGAGTAAACGACTGCCAAAATCCTGAATTCAAGATTTTGGAGGAACAAAATCCGGAATTCAAGATTTTAGAAGGCCAACATCCTGAATTCAAGGTTTTGGAAAGCCAACATCCTGAATTCAAGATTTTGCAACTCTAACTCCACGCTATAACTCTATGAAGATAAATCTAACAGTAGCTGTCCCCACAAATTAGACGACCTCATTGAAAAACTAGCAAAGAAAGAAGCATTAATCGCTTTGAATGACCACAAAACTAATTTCCACGACCATCCGACGTGCGGCCTTATTAACCTTTCTAAGCCAGAATCGATATAATAAGCGAATAGATCCTTGATGAAGTTATCACTTCTATCATATGGAACAGTTCTTTGTTAGCGGGCGTGGCAGTTAATTTCCCACATCAGGGAAACAAACATGGGCAACTGTTTTAGAGTTGGTCACTTGCAGGCGATTTGTTAACATCGCGTTTACGACAAACGGCAAACGGCAAACGGCAAACGCAAGACTGAAATTTTCTCTTTCATGAGAAACAATGAAGCTTTTTTTGGTTTAAGCTTATCTTCACCCAGTCGGCGACAGCTATCGAGCAAACACGAAAAACGGAGAAGTGAGTTCGAGAAACACAAGTTTATGCATTTTAGAACAAACAGCGGCTTGACGTTTCCCGTTTGGCGTTAGCCGTAGACGCGAAGTTAAATCTCTCTAATCCCTGGAAAACCTCATTCCAGAAAAAAAAAATATACTCAGATAAGAGCCGTTGTCCGAAAAAACCGGGCAGACGTCACGGATGGGGTTGGCCGATTTCCTTCATTTTTTAGCTTTCTTCTACTTTCGGTCAGTGGTGTCGAAAGGTAATATTTTTATATTCAAACACCTTATAGTTTCCGAGATCCACCCCCCCCCCCCCCCCAAAAAAAAAAAAAAAAAAAAAAGATCGGCCGTTACGGACGAGAAATCCGGTAAAATTTAAATGCTTAACTGCGGTAACGCGTTGAAAAATTACTCGCTAATCAAATTCTACCAACTTCGAGAATCTTTTATTTGGATAGTTAACGTTTTTCTCTGATTCTAAGTTATCTCAAACTTTCTGGATACGTTTATTACCTTCAGAGGGGAAAAATGACATGCACTTAATAAAACTCAAAAGATAAACGTGTGTTTATTAACTTTTCGTAAAATCGTTTTTTCAAAAAGCCGGCGGTTTATGGTAAAAGAAAACGGTTCTAAGAAATCGTTTTCATCCCCTTTACACCAATAACGAAACTGAAGTTTGGGACCTACAAAATCAGAAGCGCTTTCAACCTTAAATTCAAGTGTATTTTATCCGTAATATTCTTGGCTTGCACGTGACGTCACTGTATTTTCTATATTTGGGTATCCGCCATGTTGGGGTTCCACCGCGGGTAAAATTTACATGTGCTTATTATGCATCAGTCAATTCCAACAGTGCCCATCCCCCCCCCCCCCCCGGCCGACCCCCGGGAATTAGGTTTTTTTGAAAATAAACTTGCAAATGCCCCACCGCCGGGACAAAATAGTTGTTCAAATGCCCCGGGGTGGTGACTCAAACATGTCAAAAATGTCAGTTTTATTTTCTTCGTTTCTCTTCTTACTTTCAGTAAAATCTAAGCTATTTCAGACCAAATTAAGTCCTGGCTGGGTCTTGTTTCCCGTAGTTAGTGCAAAAATAGGTCATTCTACAGCTCTAGCGTCCCATTTTATGTCCTATCTAGACGCATTCAATAAGAAAGTTACTGTATTTGCCGATGAATTTGTCATCAAGAAAGCGACAATGCTGTAGGGTGAAAAAAGTGAGATGGTCAAATGTCCCGGGGTAATTGGGTAGAAGGCTAATGCCCGACCCCCGGGATGGACAGTATGGGAAAATGCCCCACTATTGCCCGGGGGGGGGGGGGATGGGCACAGCTGGAATTGACTGATGCATTATGCATATATGCCATCGCTGTGTACTATACGATGAATTCTTTGGAAAATGAACGCGTCCCCTCGCTTGACGAGCTTTGTAGTAAGATCCCAATATTGTCGGAGTATTGTGCTAAACTTGACGACAGCGTAAAACGAAGATACGTGGAAAAAATCGCCGAAATTGGAGTCGACAAAATATCACGTCACGCCAATGTCACGCACTTTTTGTTGACAAAACTTTTGGCAAATTAAAATTAAGCTGTGGGTCTTAGCCTGACAATTTGGTCGGTTGCCGAAATGAGAGCCTCAATTTGTATTTAGAACCCTAGACTGGTCAATTAGTTCGCTTCTCCAATATATTTTATATCAGATTTTTTGGTATGTTTATATTCGATTCTTACTAATACACTCAGGTGTACAGCTTTGTCAAACGTTAATGCTTTCCAGAGTTTGTGAGAGTGATAACAATTCTTGGTTCGACAGTGATTAAGACCAGTTGTCTGAGAAAACCGGGCAGACGTCATGAATGGGGGTCAGCCGATTTCCTTCATTTTTAAGCTGTTTTCTATTTTCGGGCAGTGATGCTGAAAGGCAATATTTTTATATTCAAACACCTTACAGTTTTCGAGATCCGACCACTCCTAAAAATCGGCCGTTACGGACGAGAAATCCGGTAAAATTCAAATCCTTAACTTCGGTAACGCGTTGACAAATTACTCGAGACTCAAATTCTAACAACTTCGAGAATCTCTTATTCAAAAAGTTTTTTCTCTGATTCTAAGTCATCTCAAACTTTCTTGGTACGGAAAAATCATTTGCACGTAATAAATTCAAAAGATAAACATGTGTGTTTATTAACTTTTCGTAAAATCGTTTCCTCAAAAAGGCGGTGGCTTATGGGAAAAGAAAATAGTTCTAAGAAATCGTTATCATCGCCTCAACACGAATAAAGAAACGGAAGTTTGGGACCTACAAAATCAGAAGCGCTTTCAACCTTGATTTCAGGTGCATTCTATCCGTAATATTGGAAAAAATAACGTGTCACGCACATTTGCACGCACTTTTTGTTGACAAAAATTTTGGCAAATTTTAATTTAAGCTGTGGGTCTTTCCCTGACAATTTGATCAGCTGCCGAAATAAGAGCTTTAATTTGTATTTAGAACCCTAAACTGGTCAATTAGTTCGCTTCTCCAATGTATTTAATGTCTAATTTTTGGGATGTTTATATTCGATTCTTGTTAACACACTGTACAGTTTGTCAAACGTTATTTTTTTTTTCCAGAGTTTCTGAGAGTGATAACAATTCTTGGTCTGACACATACTCGGAGACCCAGCTTCGACTTCCTTTTGACCCAACTATCTGCCCCTGGGTCACCGAGGATGGGTCTGACAGTGATTAAACCTTTCAAGAAAGCGCTTAGTCCATCTATTTTGGGGGTCTAAATGGAACTGAGTAACTGAAATAACATTTCATAATATTATTTATTTTAAATAATATTCTTTTTTAATTCATAGCAACGCACTATAACAAACAAATGGCTCAAAAATCAACGAAGGAAATTTTCTGTATAAGTTTAGCTTTTCGTTAATATTTTTGAAATTTGCCTTTCGTAATCTACAAATTTCGGAAAAGAAATTCGACAAACATTTTTCTCGTCGGAATTCACTCATCATTAAAAACTGCGGGGAAATGTAATTGTCAATAATTACAAATTGCGCACTTTCACCGCACAAAGAGAAAATACAAGTTCACGCTCTCCAGAATGAGCTGCTCGTTTTTAAACAAAAATTCACCCTGTGGTCCAGTTCCGGGACAAAATAATTCGACGATCGTCCCAGTGAAATAAGTCACATGATAGCCATCATTAAGGTGTGATTATTTGTTGCCAGGAACTTGGCTGACAACGAACTGAAGAAACTGCCCCGAGGAGTTTTTGCTAACAATACCCAGCTGGTGTACCTGCTTTTTCTATTAAGTAATAATCGAGGGGCTAGTGTTGCTTGAAAAGAAATATTGCGTTAGTGTCTCCCATAATAAATTACAGTTTGCAAATGTTAGCGCATACTCTGTATACACTGGTTGATCATTGGTGTAATCTCCTTTGGTTGTGTATCACATACTACGTACGATTAAAAAAAACCAACAATTACACGTAGTGTCACGTACAGAGGAGTTTGTGTTTTCCTTAAGAGATCAAACTTTGACAGCTACTTGGTAGGTGTTCTTCACGGGTACACCATAAAAGGTATTATTCGTTGGCCCCTGGGGCCTAAGCCACGGCACCATATAACAGATAATCTGGGAACAGAAATGAATGCAACTAAGGGAATGATTGAAAATGTGATTCAGCCAGGATCTGAACCTGGATCTCCAGATTACCAGTCGGATACCTTAACCACTCGGCCACTGAAGAAAAATACGCTGGCAACGTGGCTGATTATTGAACTTAGAGTGGCAACCTTTGAGAGAAATTTCAATACATTTTCTGCAATCAGGATCATCTCATTACTCTCCCACTCGATCATCGGTGATGCACGGCCAAATCTATACCAAAGAAAATTGATTTCTAGTCCGCTCCCCCCTTACTCACTAGAAAGGGAGGGGACTTCCGATTTCGATTTCCTTTAATTGATGGCGGTGTTCATCAGAAATTGTCTGGAATGTTTACAGCTGGATTTTAACTCATTTTTATCTATTAGAAAGTAACTCTCACGTATTCACAAGTTACATTTCATGCTAACAAATTAGACGACCGCATTGAAAAACTAGCCAAGAAAGAGGCATTTATCGCTTTAATCGACCGCAATCCTAATTTCCAAGACCATCCGACGTGCGGTCTTACTAACCCTTCCAAAAAATCGGTATAATGAGCGAACAGATCCTCGAAGAAATTACCACCTCTATCATATGGAACAGTTCTTTATAAGAGGGCGTAACAGTTGATTTCCCACATCCAGAGAAGAAACATGAACAACTGCTTCAGAGGTGGTCTCTCTCAGGCGATTTGTTAACAATCCCTGGAAAACCTTATTCAAGAAAAAATAAGCCTATAAAATGGGATTATGCTTCAACTTTCATGTAGAAAAATCGAGGCAATGGAACTGCAACTTTGTTCAAAGAGTCTCTAAATCTCTTTATAGTCTTAGAATATTAGGGTCTTACCCTATATTTTGTTTAAAGCCATCCGTGATAGAAGAAAACTCAACGATTAACATGAACATAAGATAAGTAAAAGAAGTGTGATTATAATCGACTTGATGGTATAAAATTTATTTATCTTTTGGCTCCTTTGAGGAAAAATGAGTTTCAGATAAGACCTTGTGATTATTATTTATTTAGACAAAAAATAAATTGGTTAACCAACACTAGTAAAGATGTACATTTATAACTTATACCACACAAATTACATGATAGCTATCATTAAGGTGCACGTGTGATTATTTGTTCATAGGAACTTGACTGACAACGAGCTGAAGAAACTGCCCAAAGGAGTTTTTGCTAACAATACCCAGCTGCAGTGGCTGTAAGTAAAACTTCTTCTTTGTCTATCAAATAATAATCGAGGGGCTGGTGTTGCTTGAAAAGAAATATTGTGTCTCCTATAATAAATTCGTGCGTGCAGCCTTTATTCATTAACTAGGCATGAATCAATTCTCAATCAAAAACTGAAAAGGAGTCTAAAATTTACTGGTCAGAACACGTGGTCGTTTAAAAGTATCGCCGTTTGTGTTGTAAACTTATCGGTGGGGGAAGTGGGGGGGGGGGGGGGGTCATGCTTTAGAAGGAAAAAAAGGAAGTTTATTGAGTTACGAGAGCTACTTAAAGATCTTTGGCTATATTTGATGCATACGGAATAGATAAGCGTTCCTGCAGTGAATATCTCAACAGTATTTGGATGAAAAAATTTATAACAAAAGGGTAAACGGGAGTTGGATGACGCAATTTATATCAATACCATAATCTTTGTTTGCATTCATTGGCTGATAAGCTGCAATTTAATGTATTCCGTAAGGACCGGTTTACAAGCTACTACCTGTCAGCAGATTTGCTGGCTCGAGAGTATTGGAAAACGAATCCCCTATGTATTTTGACAGACGATTTACAGCCAAAGACGTCCGGATTCAGGAAATATGTTGAAGAGCACCAGTTTCTTATTAAATCGGGGAGACACTTTCGAACGGACCGCATTGTCAATGAAATTGAAAAAACAAAACAAAACAAAACAAAACAAACACAACGTACACGTACGAAATACGCAGGGATACATCTGGTATCATGCCGGAACCGGCTTTAAGTTGAAAGACCACGGCAATCTTAGAATTTTATCAAAATTCGAACGGTGTACATAATTAAAGTAGTTTTTGAGAAATTGACGTTTTAATGTGTCTAGCATTTACAAAGTATGTACGCCCTTGTGGCAACTCTTTCCATCCAGCTGGCGCAAGTTCTATGAAAATTTAAACAGCTGGTGAAATCCTGTAACGTTAGGAGTAGACAGCGTGTTAGACTCTCGAACAAATTTGGGAGGGTGGAGGGGAATCGGTCACGTGGGAAGCGAGGGATCCGATGCTAGAATCGGTAAGACAAAGATAAAGAGAAACACGGTATCGTTGCGCAACGTCCACCTCTATTGCAACATTTTTACTTCAATTATATTTACAGTTTACAATTATAAGCGTAAAAAGTGTAACTGTAAGCTTGTTGGGCCCTTATTGATCGTCCGATGTAATATTCTGTAACGCGGGAATTTGAATGACGGCATATTCTCACTTATAACGGATAACTAGAAATGTAGTGGCCTATGGCGTGACATCTTGAAGTGGCAAGTTTTTTCCTCCATTGAAGGGACTTGGAAATTCCACATATTCACGTATTTCACATATTCCTGGGAAAAACAATCATTAAAACAAATCCCGTCATTCATAAGTGTTTCTGTGTCTGATCAATTCTGCATACTTACTGTCTCTTTTGTTTTAAGTAAAAAGGAAGCAGTCGGAAGTCACGACTATTTTGTCAAATCACTCATTCCATCAACTGAATTGGTCCTGTTTTTAAAAGATTTAGCCAATAAAGTGTGTGGATATCATTTAAACTTACTAAGAAGTTGGACAATCCGCATTTTTTTGTTGGTAGGTAATTGAATAACAACCAGCTGAAGGAACTGCCCAAAGGAGTTTTTGAACGGTTGTTTTGTCTTTCTGTTTTGCTTTTTAGCCAAGTCAAAAGACGTAGTCAAGTAGGAAAAAACAGTGGAAATGTATCGAGATGTGAAAGCAATTGAAAGATTTTTGCTTAGGTTTGATACGGGATTTATAAGCTTTCCCGCCGTGTACACGCGAACAGTATTTGGATGATAAATTTGTAACAAAAGGGGAAACGAAAGTTCCATCAGAGCAGTTATGTTAACAGAAGAGTCTTTTCGGATACGAGTAAAAATAGAGCTGTAACCAGGATAAGACTTATTGGATTAAAAAAGCGTTCTGTGGTTAAAAAGATAAAAAAAAAATGAGCTTTTGGTTATCAGTCTATAGCCTTAACGAATGAAAAATTTGGCGCGTAAACGGAAATATATACAAAAAGGGTGCTAAAACTTGAGAATAAAAAAAGAAGTGTGAAAAGAGCTAAAAGATAAAAATGGAAATGAGGACTAACTACAATAAAATGGAATATTGCATAGGCAATGGTTTTGAGTTATTATCCGCGTCGACAATTTTTGCTTTGTGTCTGCAGGATTCGAGTGTTTTACGAACGCGGTAATCGCCTTTGTCTATGACACAAGCATTGTCGAAATCAATGCAATGATTGTTTTTCCACGCATGGTTGGCAAAATTAGAGCCATTAGAATAGTTCTTCAAGTTCCGTTGATGTTCCTTTTTGCAGGTTTGGAAGCATTTTCCGGTTTCTCCTATGTAGTTTCAAGGAGAGTCTTTACATGGAATTTTGTAAACAACATTGCATTGAAGATCCGAGGGTTATCTGAACTTTGGAGACGGGAATTCTCGTCGAAGGGTTTTGAGTGGTTTGTTGACAACACGGATATTATTTTTGCTTCCAAGCCCGCAAAAAGGACCATGGCAAAATATGGCATTATGTTAATGGTATCGCGATTTCCCTATAGTTGTGTCTTACGCGAGAGACGTCAATATCACGCGGTATTGCCTTGTCACTTTTGCGGGCTGTGATTCGTTCCAAAATAGTAATTGACATTGCGACACTGAGCTGGGTTGCCCACGTACGCATCAAATTCGACATGTTCTGTCAAAAAACTAGCCTGTGACTGGTCAAAGCTGACTGTGACTGTCGTCGCTTTATTCAATTGGCTTTCCTAACTCTCATGCGGAGTTGATTGAACTTTTCGTTTACTGATTGAAAACGGGCTTCTGAGTGCTCTCATTTCAACAATTTTCGTCGAATTTATCTCTTCACTGGAAATCTTCATTACAAATGGTATCTTCATTATACAATACTTTTCAATTCATTTTAATAGAAACCTGCAATTCTAAGAGATCTGAAATGGCAGTTATTGATTAAATAAATTGTACAGAACTTGAAAACAAACTTTCAAAACAATCACGCGTTTCCAATTAAAATTATTCTGATTGTCTTAAGCTTAAGTCTCGTAAAATCATTTTTCCATTAACAGAGGCAATGTCACTTTAACAACGGGTTACTCATTGTCATAAAATAAAAAGTCACTTGCCATTTGGGAAATTAATGTTAATCTGGCAAGAGTTCAAAGTGGAACAATTAAAAAGATTGGAGAACAACTGTCGGTGTTCGGTGCTCGTCGCGTTTACAGTTGTGGCCGTACTGTTGTAAACAGCTGTAGAGCATTTTCTCGGTTCTACCAGTCGATCAAACATTTCCTTCTGGATTTGTACGGCGTTCTTACTGTAGGACTGGATGGGGGCTGGGTTGGCGTGCCCAGTGCGGAGCTCAGACATTGCCAGTAGATCGAAATGACCTCGAAGACTTTAAAAAGCTGTTTTTCGACCCGATGAGTTGGTAAAGTTCCCTTCCTTTTGGATTTCTACCTTCTCGACCATTTTTTTTTCATGATGTTGGCCAGTCCGTCTCTCTTAAGTGGAAGCTTCTTATACAGGCTGTCTTCCCTGGGTTTATCGATGGGCTGCAAATAAAATTCGCTGATATCCTGACTGGTCTGTGGCTTAAATACTTCCTCAACGCAAGGTACGGATCTCTCTCACCACCCTTTCCTTGAAATATTTTGTTGTTGTGCTTCCTTCTTGCTTTTGGGTTGCCAGTTTCCCCGGTTCTCGTTTTTGTGGAACGCTCTGTGTATTCATAGAAGATTCCTCGGTCTCTGAAGTCCTGAACCATACAGTTCAAATGTTCTTGTCGGCCTCTCATGCCTAACAATCTGGTGTTCTTCCGCCATATAAGATGTAATAACTGTCGCGGAAATTTCAAACCAATAGCACCACCCGTCTACAGCTTCTCTATATGACTTTCATCTAACGGATCAGCCCTGTTAGAACGGTTTCCTTTTCCTTCAGCCTTTAGTTGCCCTTTTTTTTGAAGCGAGCTTCTTTTTTAAGATTTTCATCCTCTCAGATGTCAAAAGACTCGTCGGCCTTTCTTTCAAGAAAAACAATATTCTTAAACCATTTCGGTAAGTGCTTAGGGTGGACGATTCCTATTATTTGCCAAGCCTATCTGTTCTTGTATCTCGTATTTCGAGAAAAAAGTGCTTCAGCAGGTCGGAAGCGTTGGCTTTGTTGATGCTTGTCAACTGCAGTTTCTGGCCATATCGATCATTGTACCAAGCTTGAAGGCGACGAACAGCACTCTCAAGTTCTTTGACAGTGCTCTACGCGACCTGCTTTTTCTGGAACTCTTCAATCTCCTCGTCATCTATGATAACAATGCTACTTCTTTTCAGTTTGGGGCTCAGTTTCGTTAGCTTTTGCCTCGCCATCTTTACTTGGCGACTCTCCTGTTTCGGTTTCGGTATCGATGTTGTCAAACAACTCTTTGAAAAACGTACTGCAAATATCAACATTTGCCATTTCGCCCAATTCATCACCACGGGAAACGATATGAGACCTTGACAACTCTTCCATTGAATTTCCACACTTCTTCTGTTTCAATTAAAAGATTTCAGACATTCAGACACGAAAAATTACGAAATTGCCGGCAAATTTCGAATATCAAGCGACGAACTTGGGTTGCTCGTGCAAAATGTTGCCATGGATACGTATGCAGATAGCAAAAATTTACATTTTGACCAGGCGCGAAGTAATATAATGGATGAATCGCGAAACAAAACTAATTGCCATTTTTAGACGGCAATACCGCATTATATTGACGGCGTCGGGAGAAAAAAAATCCGTATTATAGACACTCCTATCTTAGCTAATATCATTTTCAAGAGGAAATACCGCAATTTTCTCTTTTCAAGAGAATTATTGGGTTTCGTCGCTACGAGACTCCGCCCAATACGGAATGTAATTTTCCCAAACTAGCCGTCAATATAATGCGGCATTGCCGTCTCAAAAACGCAATTAGTTTTTAATAACAGAAGAAATTATCTTGCTAAGAGAAGACTTACTAAACATGCAATGTTATTGTTTTCGCCGAAGGGCATAACCGTCAAGTAAAAGTAGCAGGGCAAAGGTTAGGGGTCACAGCTTGCGGTCGACGAGGTCGCAGGTGACAAGTCACAGGTTACTGGTATAAGAAAGACAGAAACATAGGGTGACCAAGAAAGCGACCTCCATATTGTCGCGTTACGCAATGTCAATACATTCCGTAGGCCTGATTGCTCGCGGTCATTGCGCTTGTGGTCACTATCGACTTGGGTGAGAAATTCAAGAGAAACGCACGGGCAGATAATGAGCCATGAAATATGTTAGTTAAGTTGTTTGAACAGAGATCAACTTTAGATTCCATAAATT
This sequence comes from Pavona decussata, assembly GCF_977016875.1. Classification (NCBI taxonomy): domain Eukaryota; kingdom Metazoa; phylum Cnidaria; class Anthozoa; order Scleractinia; family Agariciidae; genus Pavona; species Pavona decussata. The sequence continues at coordinate 302,538 of NW_028145522.1, forward strand.
TGAAAGTATGTTAACTAATTTCTATCTATTAGAAAGTATATCTCACATAAGCACAAGTTACAATTCGTGCCAACAAATTACAAGACCGCATTGAAAAACTCGCAAAGAAAGAAGAATTTAACACTTTAAATGACACCACCGTAATAAAAGCTAAAAAGGAGTCTAAAATTTACCGGTCAGAAGACGTGGACGTTTAAAAGTGTCCCCGTTCGTGTTGTGAACTGTTTGGGGGCATGCTTTAGAACAAAAAAGAGTAAATTTATTGAGTTACTAAAGCGATTGAAAGAAAGACCTCTGGTTATATTTGATGCATGCGGAATGGATATGCCTTCCCGCAGTGGACATCTGAACAGTATTTGGATGACAATTAAAAAAAAAAGGGGGAAACGGAAGTTCGATGACACCGGTTATATTAATAATTATTTTTCTTTTGTCTTTGGCTGATAAGCTGCAATTTAACGCTTTTTGTAGGGCCGGTTTACAAGCTACTACCTGTCGACACATTTGGCGGCTCGAGAGTATCGGAAAACGAACCTCTTGTGTATTTTGACAGACGATTTACAGCCAATGGCGTCCGGATTCAGGAAATATGTTGACAAGCACCAGTTTTCTTATTAAATCGGGCAGACACTTTCGTACAAACCGCAATGTCAATAAAATTAAAAAAAAAATCGGATGTTGTAATAGAAGTACGATTTACATTGGGATACACCTGGTATCAGTGAGCCGGCCTTAAGTTGAAATACCCTGGCAATATTATAATTTTCTCAAAATTCGAACATTGTACATAAAGTAGTTTTTGAGAAATTGAACTAGCCTTTAAAAAGTATGTACGCCTTTGTGGCTACTCTCTCCATCCAGCTGGCATAAGTTCTTGGTAAAATTTAATAGCTGATGAAATCCTGTAACGTTTTGAGTAGCCTGCGTGTGAAGCTCTAGAACAGGGGAGGGTAGAGGGAAATCAGTCACACGGGAAACGTGGGAACCGATGCTAGGATCGGTAAGACAACGATAAAAAAAGAAATACTGTATCGCAGCACAACGTCCACCTTTATTGCAACAATTTTACTTGAATTATATTTACAGCTCACAATTGTAAGCGTCCAAAGTGAAACTGTGAGCTTCTTGGGTCCTTATTGGTCGTCCGATGTAATGACTTTTTTTTTATGTAACGCGGGAATTGGAATGACTGCATATCTGCGGTTATAACGGATGACTAGAAACGTAGCGGTCTTTGCTCATGATATCTTGAAGTGGAAAGTTTTTTCCCGCATCCAAGGGACTTGGTCAGTATTGACATATTTCAAACATTTCTGAGAAAAAAACAATCATTAAAACTAGTCCCGCTATTTATAAGTAATCCAGTGCCTGATGAATTATGCATACATACTGCCTCTTTGGTTTTAAGAAAAAAGGATTCTGAAGCAGTCGGAAGAAACGACTATTTTATCAAATCACCCATCCCATCAACTGAAGCGGTCCTGTTTTTAAAAGTTTTAGCCAATAAAGTGTGTGGATATCATATAAACTTGCTAAGAACTTGGACAATCCTCATTTTCTTGTTGGTAGGTACTTGAGTAACAACCAGCTGAAGGAACTACCCAAAGGAGTTTTTGATAACAATAAAGAGCTGTACCTGCTGTAAGTATAACTTCTCCTTTGTCTGTAAAACAAAACTCCAGGGGCTGGCGCTGCTTGCTGAGAAATATTGTGTTTATCTTTTTTTAAAGTATATTCTCGTGTGCAGCCTTAATTCAGTTACTAGGTGTGAATCAATTCTCAATCAAAAAGTAAAAACTAGTTTGAAATGTAATCGCAATTGATATTGAAAACGTCAGTGTTAACTCACTACCGACCAAACTATTTGAAAGATTTCGTTTTAAACAGTTCTTGTCTCATTTACAAGTTGTTTCGTGTTGTTCAAGTTGTTCAGTGTGTGTGTGTGTGTGTTTCTTTCATATTCTCTTTTGCTCTTTTTTCTTTTTGTTTGTGTTTTTGTTTTGTCTTTCTGTTTTGCTTTTTACACCAGTCAAAAGACGTGGTCATTTAGAAAAAAACAGTGGAAATCTATTAAACTGTGGAAGCAATTGAAAGATCTTTGCTTAGGTTTGAGGCGGAATTTATGAGCCTTCCCGCAGTGTACACGCAAACAGCATTTGGATCATAAATTTGTAACCAAAGGGAAAACGAGAGTTCCATCACAGCATTTAGGTTAACAGAAGAATGTTTGTTTACATTCTTTTGCTGCTAAGCTGCAATTTAATGCAGTCCGTAAGGACTGGGTTGCACGCTACTACCTGATGGCGAATTTTGTGGCCCGGCAATATCGGAACACGAATATTCTCTGTATTTTGACACACGAGTTAGAGCCAAACGAGTCCTGATTCAGGAAATATGTAGCAGAGCTCACCAGCTTTCTTGTCAAATCGAGTGCACACTTTCGTACAAACCGCCCTTACACCAATCAAAGTTAAAATATATCGGCTGTCAAAATACACGTACGATTTACGCTTGGATACACCTGGTATCATGTGAACCGGCCTTTTAAAGTTGAAAGACCTCGGCAATCTTAGAATTCCCTGAAAACTCGAACGTGTTATCCATAAAAAAGTTTTTAAGAAATTGACCTTTTGAACTGTGACAGTCTATCCTTTACAAAGTATGTACGTCCTTTGTGGCAACTCTTTCCATCCTGCTGGTGTGAGTTCGTTGTAAAATGTAACAGCTGGTGAAATCCTGTAGCGTTAGGAGTAACCTTTGTGTGAGGCTCTAGAACAGGGGAGGGTGGAGGGAAATCAGTCACGTGGAAAGCGTGGGATTCGATGTTAGGATCGGTAAGACAAAGATAAAAAGAAACACTGTATCGCAGCGCAACGTCCACCTCTATTGCAACATTTTTACTTGAATTATATTTACAGTTTACAATTATATGCTTAAAAAGTGTAACTGTAAGATTGTTGAGTCCTTATTGGTCGTCCGCTGTAATGGCCTTTGATTCTGTAACGCGGGAATTTAAATGACAGCATAGTCGCACTTATAACGGATGACTTGAAATGTAGCGGCCTTTGCGCACGATATCTTGAACTGGAGAGTCCCCCCACCCTTACCCCCTCCCCAACCAAGGGACTTGTAAATTCCACATATTCACGTATTTCACATAATTATTCCTAAGAAAAACAATCATTAAAACAAATCCCGTCATTCATAAGTGTTTCTATGTCCGATGAATAATGCATACTGTGTCTTTGTTTTCAAGTACTAAATTAGTAGTCGGAAGTAACGACTATTTTGTCGATTCACTCATTCCATAATCTTACGCGGTCGTATTTTTACAAGTTGTAGCCAATAAAGTGTGTGGATATCATGTAAACCTACTAAGAACTTGGACAATCCGCATTTTCTTGTTGGTAGGTACTTGAATAACAACCAGCTGAAGGAACTGCCCAAGGGAGTTTTTGATAACAATAAAAGGCTGTACTGGCTGTAAGTATAACTACTCCTTTGTCTGTAAAACAAAACTCCAGAGGCTAGTGCTGCTTGCTGAGAAATCTTGTGTTTGTCTTTGCTAAAGTATATTCTCGCGTGCAGCCTTAATTCAGTAACTAGATGTGAATCAATTCTCAATGAAAAAGTAAAAACTAGTCTAAAATGTAATAGCAATTGATATTGAAAACGCCAGTGTTAACTCACTACTGACCAAACTATTGGAAAGATTTAGTATTACACTGTAAACAGTTCTTGTCTCATTTACAAGTTGTTTCGTGTTGTTGATGTTCTGGCTTATGTTTTGTCTTTTCTATAGCTTTTTTTTCTTTTTGTTTGTGTTTTTGTTTTGTCTTTCTGTTTTGCTTTTTTCATAAGTCAAAAGACGTGGTCATCTAGAAAAAGCAGTGGAAATTTATTGAGCTGTGAAAGCAATTATAAGATCTTTGCTTAGGTTTGAGGCGGAATTTATGAGCCTTCCCGCAGTGTACACGCAAACAGCATTTGGATCATAAATTTGTAACCAAAGGGAAAACGCGAGTTCCATCACAGCACTTAGGTTAACAAAAGAATGTTTGTTTACATTCTTTTGCTGATAAGCTGCAATTTAATGCAGTCCGTAAGGACTGGGTTGCATGCTACTACCTGATGGCGAATCTTGCGGCCCGGCAATATCGGAAGACGAATATTCTCTGTATTTTGACACACGAGTTAGAGCCAAACGATTCCTGATTCAGGAAATATGTTGAAGAACACCAACTTTCTTGTCAAATCGAGCAGACTCTTTCGTACAAACCGCCCTAATACCAATCAAAGTTAAAATATATCGGCTGTCAAAATACGCGTACGATTTACGCTGGGATACACCTGGTATCATATGAACCGAATCTGAAATCTTAGAATTCCCTGAAAATTCGAACGTGTTATACATAAAGAAGCTTTTGAGAAATTGACGTTTTGAACTGTGACAGTCTATCCTTTACAAAGTATGTACGTCCTTTGTGGCAACTCTTTCCCTCCAGCTGGCGTAAGTGCGTTGTAGAATTTAACAGCTGGTGAAATCCTGTGACGTTAGGATTAGCCTGCGTGTTAGGCTCTTGAACAGGGAAGGATAGGAACTGATATTTGAAAACGCCAGTGTTAACTCACTACTGAACAAACTATTGGAAAGATTTAGTATTACACTGTAAACATTACTTGTCTCATTTACAAGTTGGTATTAATGTTGTTTAGTGTTTCTTTGGTTTTTTTGTTTTGTTTTATTTTTTTTTTTATTTTTTTGTATTCTCTACATTCTAGTCCCCAGAGCCTCCTGTCCCTCTTAGCCGGCGGGGCCTTTGCACAAGGGTAAGGAGGTTCTGGGGACACAGGATTTTAACATGTGTAGTTGTTATAATCAAACGGTTTTAATTAGAAACCACTCTGTCATTACTGAGTTTCGTGAAGGAAACACGTTGTGGAGTTGGCAAAAGTCTTTAGAGTTTTTATCGGGAAGGGAAGTTTTGCTCGATGATAATTTCCCTAAAAGAGCTTAACTCTGTCAACTTTGTTTTCAGAAGATAAAAAAAATTACGAATTGCAGTCTTTAATGAAAAAGAGTCTATCTTCGCAGGAGCTTTCGTTGACTGAGAAAAAAGTGAAAGAGCTCCCGAGCCTATTGGTGCAAAGTGCTTCACACCCAAGTGACGATCACAAATGGCTGAAGCATTACCCACAAATTTCTAACTTGGAATAAAGTACAGTAAGGGACACCTTCTCTCTCAGCTCCTTTAGCTTTGCGATGTAAGGCGGCAAGAGAGGCTCTATTTCATCATGTCGGTATCCAGCAGCAGTGTAAAATATGTTCTTTCTATTTGAGTTCACTGCAATGACATGCAGATGACAGGATCCACCATCCCTAAGGAATTTCAAAGTATATATCTTGTTTTCTTTGTTGTTGTTACTGTCTGTGTAACCATAGGTACATTTGGAAACATGGCACTTAGCATACCTAGGAACAGGTCTAAAAATAATTATTTCCCTATGAGTATTATTAATTATTAACAATGTTTAATATGCAGTTGTTTTGCAACATCGATTTTCTGATTGTTTTTTTTTTGGGGGGGGGGAGGGTGGTGGCGGTATTTGGGAAATTACCTACTTGAAAGTGGAGGAGGGCAACACAAATAATTTACATGTGCACTGTTATCCCTTCAAATCTAATACCTGCTTAGTCTGAAATGTCAGCCGTCTCCTCCCCCTAACCCACAGGTGGCGCGGGAGACGCCCTCTGTGGGTTAGGGGGAGGAGACGGCTCACATTTCAGACTAATACCTGCTAGAATTATCTTTGAGACATAAAAAGAGTGTCACTGAAAATATGAAAATTCCTTAAAATTGTAATTTATGTCATAATAGAAATTGCATTCAACATTTGGTAATTTTTTTAGAACAACTTCTTTTTAATTTACTTAAGGATGGTGCCTACTAATAAAGAAGTATTTTTGTTTTGTTTATTACTATGCTGGGAAAGCAGATCTTAGCAAGATCTGTTGAAATCCAAAACGAAAATTGGGGGTAACCACACATTTTCTTGAAATAATAAGCAACAATTATTCTAAAAAAAACAAAAACAGTACTATACAAATAAAAACAGCACGAAAAGGCAGATTTACTACACTTTAGTACACGCCGTAAAGTTACGTAAAGCTGTAAACCGAACTTTACGCAACTTTACGCATTCTCGTAAAGTTGCGTAAAGCGTAAGTCCGTAAAGCTCTGTTAAGGAGTCGTAAAGGTAAAGTAAGGTGCCGCCTTTACGACGTCCTACTTAATGTGCCGTATTTTTCGATTTTAATTTCTTAAATACAAATGCAGACAAATACTAGTCCAATTACTAGATAGTCTTCCAAATCGAAGGAGAATTGCAGACGGAGAAATTTTTGGCGAAGTCGTCTTTATCGGTAAAGCCTTTGCAGTTACTCGATGTAACTGTGATATACCTAGAACTGCGCTACGTCACCCATTCTTCTTTGAAACGAGACATTATTTTACCGCGCGTTTTTGGATTTAGTGCTTGTATTTAACAGTGTTTGGAAATTTTAGCGCTTTTTAGAAGACTAAGCGTTAACTTTTGGACAAAACAGAACAATGACGAAATAGCAAATTTACAAATTTTTGAAGGGACCGTAAATTTGCGCAAAGCTGTACATAAACTTTACGCGTCTTTACGTAGCCTCGTAAAGTTCAATGTTTATGAAGTAACGTAAAGTAAAGATGAGGTTGAGGTCGTTAACAAAGGGACTTAAAGATCAGATAAAGACTCTTGATTGGCTGCATTCTTAAACACAATCAGGAGTTTCTACTGCTTGCCCGTCCCATTGTCCCTTTGCCAAGAGTACTCTTTATATTGAATTTGAATATTTGAAACTTTTTGTATCGCCGCAACAGAATTCACATTTGATATTCGGGCACCGAATGGAGTTATTTGATCTTTTTGGTTTTAAAGTAACGGGCCTTTGGAGCAAGAGTAATACTCGGATGAACAAAGTATGGGACGATCTTATGAACGGTCACAAATATAACCAAAATTCTTCGCCCGAGCTTCACAGGGTTAGGATGACGAAAACACACGATAGCACGGTGATGTAGTACGCTGAAATGGTTACAAAGACAGTGAGGAGTTTGGCCGCGTGTTTTCAGCATTAAGTTACATTAAAAATTAACGAAATAAAGCTGGTCATGATTTTTAAATCAGAGCTCGAAACAATGTGCAAATATTCTCAAAAAGGCAGAAAATGGATGGAAAATGAATCCAACAAATATCAATAGGAGATTGATTTTAGACGCTGCGAACTGTTTCCAAAACTGAAGTTGGTCTCGTCATGACATTCCTCACATTCAGAAATGTGAGGAAGCGCTAACGTCAGCGATTCAAAAAGAATTAATGGGATTTTATACAAAAATGGGAAAAACGATAAACTCTGCAGTGTAGAACTTCTA
>NW_028145522.1:317500-339229 GCF_977016875.1 Pavona decussata
AAGGGCCAAAGCTATATTGAAAACCAAGTATGGTAAACCCAGTGAGGTAGCAAACGCACATATGCAATGCATAATTGGATTATCCACAGTTCATGGTGGACACCCAGCAAAAATCCATGATTTCTACGAGAAGCTAACAAGTCACATACAAGTGCTAGAGACCATGGGCAAGGTTAACGAAATAGGAGGGTTTGTGCGTGCGACGCTTGATAAATTACCTGGAATCAGAGCGGATCTGGTACGTCTAGACGATAACTGGCAAGAGTGGGGATTTTCAGAGCTAATCGAATCCCTGAGGAAGTGGTGTGACCGTAACCCTATTGTCAGCGAAAACCTTAAACCTGAACCGCCAAAGCCTGACCTGCGAAGTCGTTATCCTCCGAACCGTGACCCGCGAAATCGCTTCCAAGCAAGGAAAAATCCTGCTTACCAGACCAAAGATGAGAGTGCGAAGGTGGGGCGTAACTGCATCTATTGTAATGGCGAGGATCACAGCTCCACCCAGTGCAAGAAAGTCCCTGGCTTGCACCAGCGCAGGCAGATCTTGAGTGACAAGAAACTATGCTTCAACTGTACAGGAACAAGACATCAAGCACGGGAGTGCCACAGCAAGTACACTTGTCAACATTGCGGTGGCAGACATCACACGTCTATTTGTGACAGGCTGCCTAGCAACAGTCAAATGATGTTGGCAACTGGTGAGGGTTCTGTTATTTATCCGGTGGTAGTGGTGTTCGTCGATGGGATCAAATGCAGAGCATTACTAGACACAGGTGCGGGTAGCTCTTATGCGTCAGCGGCTCTGATTGAACGGCTTAACAAGCGACCAACTCATATCGAACATAGACAGATTGACATGATGCTTTGCTCAACAGTTCAAAAGGTACAAGGGTATTCAGTAACGGTTAAAAGTGTTGATGGGAAGTTTGAGATGATGACGAAGATCAATAAGGTGGACAAGGGTGTTCTACTCACAGTCCCAAATCCGAATTATGGAGAACTGATCAGCAAGTATCATCACCTGCAGGGAGTGGTCATGGATGACGATGACAAGAAGAGTGAGTTACCCATTCATGTAATACTCGGCGCCAGCGAGTACTCAAGGATCAAAACTGAGACGAAACCTAGAATTGGTCAGCCGTCTGAGCCCATTGCTGAGTTCACTATGCTGGGTTGGACGATGATGTCCACAGGGAGAGAAGCCGCGCTATCCAACGTTTATTTGACGAAAACATCGGCAGCGGACTACGAACAACTCTGCTCTTTAGATGTTTTAGGACTCGCAGATAGACCAGAAGCAGACCAGCAAAACGTGTTTGCCGAATTCTCTGAGCAACTGAACCGAAGTGACGAAGGTTGGTACGAATCGGGTTTGCTATGGAAGCCGGGTCACGATCACCTGCAATCGAACGAACGCGGAAGTATCAGGAGACTACAAGGTCTAGTGAGGAAGTTGCAGAGAGAGCCTGGTCTGATAGACAAGTACGATGAGATCATCCAAGAGCAACTCACTGAAGGGATAGTTGAGAGAGTTGTAGACGAGCCAAACGAGAGAGTATTTTACATCCCTCACAAACCTGTGAAAAAGGAAACTGCCGTGACCACAAAACTCAGAATTGTATTTGACGCATCGGCTAAGCCAAGTGAAGATAGTCCGTCGTTAAACGAGTGCTTAGAAACGGGGCCTCCCTTGCAGAATCTGTTGTGGAACGTTCTTGTGCGAAATCGCCTAAAGCCAGTAGCCTTAGCAGCTGACATCAAACAAGCCTTCTTACAACTACGCATAAGACCTGAAGACCGGGATGCACTACGTTTCCACTGGCTCAAGAACAAGGACCCTTCAGTTATTGAAGCCTTGAGATTCACGCGAGCGCTCTTCGGGTTGGTCCAGTCGCCATTCTTGTTGGCGGGAACACTAAAGTTGCACTTGCAAAGCCTAAGAGAGAAATACCCAGTGGAGGTAGACGAGATCTTGAGGAGTCTATACGTTGATGACGTCATCACGGGGGGCAACACCAAAGAAGAGGTTCAGGACCTGAAGAAGACGATCATATCAGTGTTTGGGGATGCTAAGTTTACCATGCACAAGTGGAACTCCAACGAGCCTCAGCTAGAGAGTGAGAATGTTGTTCCGGTGCACGAGCCTCAGCTAGACGGTGAGAATGGGGTGCCTGTTGATGAACAGCAGAGTTACGCAAAGCAACAGTTGGGAGTTAAGGAAGGTGAATCCAAGATATTAGGTTTGCCGTGGAACAAGAGAGAGGACACAATTGCAGTGACTTTCCCTGAGGAACCTGTTGATAACACTAAGAGAGGAATGCTACGATTCTTAGCTGCGGTGTACGACCCGCTTGGTGTAGTGTCGCCCACAACTTTAGTGGGAAAGCTTCTATACCGCGAAGTATGCGACAGTCGACTACCGTGGGATGAGAAACTGTCCGACAGAATTGGACAACAGTGGCTGAAGTTTGTGAGGAGCCTCCCCAACAAGGTTGAAGTACTGCGGAGCATACCAAGGTTCAAGGAGCCGATCGAAGGAGTCCAGTTGCATGTATTCAGTGACACAAGTGGAGTTGGTACATCAGCGGCCGTCTATGCAGTGATTACGCAAGCCTCCGGGGTGAGCAAGGGCTTAATAGCAGCAAAGTCAAGATTAGCAAAGAAGAATCTTACAATTCCAAGATTGGAACTTGTGTCCGCTCATATGGCCGCTAACCTGGTGGAGAACGTGAGAGTCGCACTTGAAGGATATCCAATCAAGTCAGTCCATGGGTGGAGTGACAGTACTGTCGCACTCCACTGGATCAAGGGGGGAGGTACTTACAAACAGTTTGTGGCCAACAGAGTCCGCAAGATCAACGACAAAGATTACATTGTATGGAGACATGTCGACTCCAAACACAACCCAGCCGACATAGGAAGCAGAGGCTGCAAGGCAGATCAGCTGTGTAATGTGTGGTTGCCGGGACCACAATGGTTGTCCAAGCCAGAGGAGTGGCCGGGAGACGTAGTGACAGAGCCTAACAAAGAAACGGAAGCAGAAGCTAAGCTTACTAAGGAGGTGTTTGCAGTGGCTGTGGAGGCGAGGGACGACTTCGATGAAGTGCTGGAAAGGCATACCTTCTGGCGAACGATCAGAATCAGTGCATGGGTCATGAGATTCCTTCAAAATTGCCGGAACAAGAAGTGGAACCGAGTAAGCGGACCCTTGACAACAGCTGAGACGGAGATACAGGTCAAGTGGTGGATAAGGCGGGAGCAGCAGAGACACAGTGTAACAGACAAGTTTCTGGAAGACCAAGAAAGGCTCAACCTTCAGAAGAATGACCAAGGAATCTATGTGTGCAGAGGAAGAATTCAAGGACATTATCCGGTGTATTTGCCACCCAGGGTAGTCTTATCAGAAAAAATGGTGCAAGACGCCCACATCTTGACGCTACACGGGGGAGTCGGCCTAACGATGGCGCATGTGAGACAAGAGTATTGGATTCCCCGTCTCCGGCAACTGGCGAAGAACGTGGTTAACCACTGCTATGGGTGTAAGAAGTTCCATGTGACAAAGCTCCAAAATCCACCGCCTGGAAACTTACCAGTGGATCGTACAGAGGGGACATTTCCGTTCCAAGTTGTAGGAGTGGACTACGCCGGGCCCATAATTTACAAGATTTCGAAGAAGAAAGAAGGCAAGGCATACATTTTACTGTTCGCATGCAGTTTAACGAGAGCGGTCCATTTAGAGTTACTAACTGACCAGACCACTGCTGGTTTCATCAGGTGTTTGAAACATTTCATTGCGAGACGGGGGAGGCCTACGAAGATTTATTCGGACAATGGAAGAAGTTTTGTGGCTGCATCCAGGTGGCTCAAGAGTGTTATGAGGGAGGAGAAATTGCAAGACTATCTGGCCCACCACAACATCCTTTGGCAGTTTAACCTCGCCAGAGCCCCATGGTGGGGGGGGTCAATTTGAACGGTTGGTTGGAGTTGTGAAACAGTCATTTTACAAATCTATGGGACGAGCGTACCTGACATTCGGAGAGCTTGAAGAAGTTGCGCTTGAGGTGGAGGTGGCCGTCAATAACCGCCCGTTATCCTATGTTGAAGATGATGTTGAACTTCCGGTGCTAACGCCAAACGTCATGATGCACGGGCTACCTAACCTCCTGCCAGAGGAGGATGCAGAGTCAGTGGAGGAAGTTGAGCTACGTAAGAGGACAAGATACCTCCGTCGCTGCAAGGACATTCTGTGGTCAAGGTGGACTACAGAATACATCAGGAGTTTGAGGGAGAGACACAATCTCAAACACAAGACCAAGGTGCTGACACTGAAAGTTGGAGATGTGGTGCTAATTCAGAGTGAGGAGCGCAACCGTGGAAAGTGGAACATTGGAGTTGTAGTGAAACTCATCAAGGGGCGTGACGGCGTAGTCCGAGCAGCGAGGTTGAGAGCGGGGAAGTCCTACTTGGAGCGAGCAATCCAACAGCTATGTCCTATGGAGCTATCGTGCGACGTACGGGACACACAGTTGAGAAACTCGGTGCAGCTTAATCCTCGAGCCAGAGAGTTCGCCCCTAGGCGGGCTGCTGTAGCTGCGGCGAAGCGGATCAGAGAGATTGCAGAGCAAGGGGACAAGTGAACAGACCCAGGGACGTGCGGAGTCACGAACTATTAGAACTCTTTAAAACGGTTGCTGTTATATAAGCATGGAGCTGTGTGATTATATTTGCTCCACTTGCGTGTATCAAATAGGGGGAGAGTGTCGGACCCAAAATGGGGTTCCTGTGGTGCGTGTGTGACGTAAGCCGAACCGGTCAGGACCGGTTTTGACACTAGAACACGAGGAGAAAAAGAGCGAGCGATCTTGTGAGTACGAGCGAGTTTATCAAACGAGAAACGAATAAATTTTGTTGAAATCATCGCAACAAATTCAGACATGTGGCCGCCATTGAACGAAAACAACTTTTCCAAATGATGATTTGCTTTGACGTCACACAAGTAGAGATGAGTGGGTCCCCTCCCTCGTGATATACGCGCAGATAATGGAGTTTGATTGGGCCGCTTTTGTTCAAGACAATCAAAACAATAGATCTCTTCTGGGAGAGGGAAGAATTTAATCTAGTTTTAATGAATAAATCAAATGATGATTTGATGTCACACAGAAGTGATGAGTGGGTCCTCTCTCTCGTGATATGTGCCTGAAAAATAGATTTTGATTGGGCCGCTTCTGTTGAAGACAATCAGAACAATATATCCTTACTAGGGGAGGACAGAGTTTAATGCATAAATTAATGTGCACATTTATGACACCGATGAAGAAAAAGATACCCGACCGAAACCTAGACACGTCATGCCCTGCGGGCATTCCGTGTAATAAAAACCAAACTGTAAAACAACCAACAACACTGACAACTTACAGTAATCAACCTTATAAAATATAAAATATATAACAACAGTCACTATCCTTTGAAAGAAAAAGGTGTTAAAAAATGAATGTACCTGTCAGTTTGATTGTTAGGATCATAATGTCCTCGCTCCAGCAACATCATTAACTGCCTTTTGAAAAACCTTTCCAATCGGTTGTGAAGTTCCCGCCACCATCTTTCAATCTGTGTTTAAGACAGAATAGAGGACTTGGTCAGAAACTACCCTTTACTTGTATGATTTAACTTGAACTTAACAATAAACTACACAATAATACCTTATTACCTGTGGATGGGCCATAATGAACAGCATCAGTTCCATTACTAGCAGCATCTCCTTGTTGCCTCAAGTAAGAATGAATGGTGGCCATATAACCAGTTTCTGTTCCCTTGTCAAGCCTGAGATTATTACTAATGACTTGGGGAAAAAAGTAGATTCAGAACACAGAGACACTTTTCATCATAAGATGTACATCTCTTTGCTTGTAATAATGCAGTAAACCTGGTTACCAAGCATAATGAGTTACATATATATGAAGAAAAATTGTTATTCTTTTCCTTCATGGTTATCGTTGTTCTTTTCCTGTGTGAACTTAATCTGACTCAGCCTGTATACAATCACAATGCATGTCAAATCATAACTATGTTATTTATTATTCGTATTATTTAGTACAGTACCTCTCATTTCAATTCCTGTTAAATTATTGTGCTCAGAAAACTACTATATACTATGCTTCTTTACTTAATAAATCAGTCAATGTTACTCCCTCCTACAAACTGGAAAATTCTTAGAATTCAGCAAGGAAAATGTTTCTTCTTAGTTGTAAATATCCCTTTAGATAAATGAGAATTTGGAAGAATTACTTCTAAATTTCACTGAGCCCACAAGTCAGGTTGGGGAGAAAAAAAGTGTGTGTGTACAGGAGAGGAAAGGAAAGGGTTGGGGTAAAGAAGACCGAGATTAAAATTGACTGGTGTACATATCTCACCTTTTGACTCATACAAGAGTTGTAAATACCACCTTCCAATAATTTTGGGGTCGGAGTTTGAGGTCCAGAGCTTTAAGTACAGTATATATCCACTATATGCATCTTGGAGTCCATATACAGCCAAGGGGAATGTAGAATTCATGAATCCCATTAGTTTATCGTGACCATCACCAGAATGAGTATGATTTGGCCCCTGTAGTACATTACAACAAAGATCCCTTATAACATTTTCAGTGAGTACAACAATGAATATACAAAAGAGAAATCGACAACGTAACACCCCACAGGTACAATGTGTAAAGAATAATCAAGTAGCTTTACTTCAAGGTAAAAGAAAATAGGTATTTCAGAGCATAAATTATGAGCACTGCTGTCTGCTGTTATAAAGAAGACACTTACCATTGATGTGAAAGTACCGGCAGCTCCTCTCTTGTGCTTTCTTTTCCCCACACCTCCCCTCCGTTCAAGACCATCCGGATCTAATTCAGTCATTAAATCGTAGACAAAATTTCGAGGCACTGCTAGTTGGTGCTGTTCCCGTATCTTGCGTTGCATAGAGCGGTAACCCAGAAGCTGGCCTGGCCCTTGTAGTTCGCTCTGCAATGCTGCTTCTACCTCCTTCAGGTCGGTATTGTATTCAATGTACTTGATATCAAAATATGCCAATCTCCTGCTTAAAGTTCCTAAGCTCCAAGCATACTGGGCATAATCTCGGGACACAAAGTCTAAAATTTCCCTTCTAGACAAATTCTGAAGTATGTATCGCTTTAAATCTTGTTTTAATTCAGCGTCCTCTTGCCAATCTGGGTTTCTTATGCGACTGGCCATATTAAACTCGTTGGTAATATAGACTACGTCCGAACTGGAGCGTTATCAGACCAACACAAGTAATTTAACTAAACGCAGCGAGTCGCGCTCTTTTTGCGCGGGAAACAGCTATCCGCTGGCCTACAACATCGGGTACTTCATGTACTGGGTCCTATCCGCTGCCCGGAAACGTCGCGGGCTACGAGAACACTGGGCCAGTCGAACAAAACTTAAATTGAGTTTTGAAACGCTATGAGAACGATGGGCCAGTGTGTGGACCACTGTTCTCATAGTTATTTCACAAGGATATCCTTTCTTTATTTTGATTTTTGGGGTTGGGATTTTACTGTTGTTTTCAATGTCCATTTGAAATAATATTTTCTATTTGCATTCAATGTACATGTATGTTTTTCCCATTTATTTTTATCACATTTTTTTTAATTCATAAATTTTTTAGTTTGTTTTCAAGCTGTTTTTTTTTATCTATTTATTTTGAAAACAATAAGAAATTATATTTTGCTTTTATTTCATTTTGACATTATTTCTAAAATTTACGGTTTGTTATAACATTTTGACTGTTTTTCCTTATGAGAACAGTGGGCCACCATAATACACTCCTTCAAGTGGCAATGAAGATGCATATTTATACAAACATCATTCTTTCCATATAGTTCCTCAAACTGACGGTAAAACTTAAGCAAAAGCAAGTCAGCTTTGTTTAGATCATTTTGTGAAAGAACTGGAACAGTGAGAAGGCGACATGCCCTTACGAAGGAATCCCAACAGTTCAAATGCTCATTTGGTAGCAGACCATGAAGAGCATTAGTTCAGTAGATAATTGTCCAGTTTTTCCACTGTGAAGCTTTGTATTTCCCATGGTTAGAGGCAATCTTATGTGGTAATCTTCCAAAACCAGTTCCTACATCCAGCTTGTTAATCCCTCCTCTCCATGTGTGCATATCTTCGGTGTAAATGTAAGTCATTACATCGTCTTGGCCAGTGTTCTCTGTCAAATCCAGAGAAATCCCTTCCAGTCTTGACAGACCCGGGGAAGCTTTTAAAACATTTGGAGCAAGCCCTTTCAGCTAAATGGCCTTTAAAACCACAAAGTTTCCTAGTAGCTGGAAATATGTCAGATGCTGCCAAAAGAATTGCACCACGGAATACAAGAGGAATGTGACTCAGACATGAATGGAGCCGTATCCCTTTCCAAAGGACTTGCATCTCATCTACTAAAGGCTTTAAAAATGGGTTTATACTCTTGGGCATAGTTTCCATATCTGCTATGACACCTACAAGAATTACATTGACTCCCACTTAAAGCGCTCTTCCCTTGGTAAGTTAAGTAGGACTAAGTAAATTACTCCCACTGAAACATCACTCCGTCTTGAATAGGGCTGAAACCAGTCCACATTTAAGCCAAATGCTAAACTTCTTGGTGATTTTAAGAAGTCTTGTCCTTTGAACGTTAAAAAATCCTTCCATACTTGGCCATCATAAATATCACTGATAACCCCATTTGTAACTTGTCGCTGTCTCCAATGCTCACACTTGTCGGCAAAGTTGGGCCTTTTCAGCAAGGTCTCAAGCTGGTTTATCACACTGTTAAAACAGTACACTTTAAAAGGATAAAAACATTCCTTTCCGTTTGACAGCACAACTCTTTTTGCCAGCCTCGCTCCACATTCCCTTGCTCCCTTACCCTTCTTAAAAGCTTTGTGCACACAGCACTCTGCAACAATCCTTCCTCCAATTTGTTGAGTGCAGTCACTAGGGTCATACAGGGATGAGCAGTTGGGACACACCACGTATTTAACAAAATCATCACGGTCAAGGTTAACCAGTTGTCGTAGTACGTAAAGGGAAGTTGGGAACATAGTGCAGAATTTAACAAGATATTCACAATGACATGTTGTGCCAACCAGATGCAAGAACTGGAAAAAGAAACGAAGAAGCCATTCAAGCCCATTGTTGCTAATTTTGCAATTTGCTTGCCACAGAAGGATAAAAAGAACGAACTGGTCAATGGAGCAGGGATGTCATTTTCTTGGAGACTGTAGACTTGTCACGTGGTTCTGGGAGAGGCTGTTCTTTGCCTAAGTCATCAAGAATTGCCTCAGGAAAATCATCCCAAAATTCAGGCTCTTCATCTTCTGCATTTTCTTCCTCATCCACATTTTGAGCATCTTTCTCACCCTGTATAAAAAAGGATAACTGTCTTTATTGCATAGGGGGCAAAGTTACTGAATGCCAATTGGTCGAAAAAGAGGGCATTTTCTTGCCACTGATTATCTGAGCACCCAATTTCTACATTTAGTTGGTTTCTTCATTTTGTGCTGCGGCAGCAATGACTTCTTTCAGGTTCTTTGGGGTTTGACTCTTAAAGCCAGATTGTGCCAAAAAAATACTTGAAAATTAAGTGCTACAGCAACAAAGGAAATTCCTCAAAGTGAACTTTCATTTCTTACAAGAAACAGCAAAAAATTATTTGCTGCACAACTAGGCAATTTGCAAAAACTTTGAAAATACATATGAAAATGAATCCTTAATTCTACTCGGCCTAGTGCGATTACATAACATTGCATTGATGTACTGCAATAATTGATTTTTTTTTTCTGTTAAAAATCACTCAAAAGAAGACAATGAAGTTTGAGTGATTTGAATGAAATATACAAATGTTATTAATAACTTGCCCTGATTTTTGGAATTCTCTTAACATTTATGTCTTTATCAGAGTAGGAAAATAACATTTTCTGTAAGATTATTCAAGTTGACTTTCCGATGTTCTCTTTTCCAGTCTAGTAATCACAGTGCTCCTCATGAGACTTTTGCCGCATTCAGACTAGGTGTTTAGGTAACATTCTTTGGAACAGGCAATAGTCTGAACATACAGACCATAGCTTTTATTTGGTGCCCAAGTGAAAATCTCAGTACCATGATCAAGCACAGGTAGTACAATGACACAGGTCATTAGCATGGGTACTGGTCTGTCAGTTGCCATGCTTTTCCCCCGTGCTTCCCGACAGTAAACAAAATGGAGATTGTTATATTGACAAATAAGAATATGACTGCTCCTTGGGCACCAAGGATTAAGTGGCTGGGCACAGAGCCCTGGCATGGTCACCTAGTCTGAACAGGGCCTTAGAACTTAGTACTTAGTTCCCGCCCCACCTCCAAAAAAATAAAAAATTTCTCGAGCTCTGCTTCATAGCAAAAGTCTACAAATCTAAAATATTCGAATAAGTAAGGATTTAGTTAAACATTTGACAATAAAAATCTGCGATAAAATATTGTAAAACATAGCATGACATTTCGACGTTTCCAGAACGTCATTATCAAGTGAAAGTAAAATAATGAAATCAAGTATATAGAGTGATGAGATGAATAAATTGAAAGTTAAACAAAGAGTTTGGCTCTAATGTAGTCAACCAGGGTGTTTAAATTGGGTCTTATTGTTATTATGTACAACATTTCATAAACAAGACAATCCCATTTCCTGCTACACTTTTTGAGCATTCTAAATTGGCTCTCATTGAGTAGGCCAATGTTCCCATGGGCATTTCTCAGATGGTGACCAAGTGTCTTATCGAAACAATGGTTCATTGTGCAAAGGAATTGTCCTCTACGCATCAAGCATTCGTCGATGAATGTAATCATAAATAGATATAGGAGGCCTCAAGTAAATACTTTGCAGGAAAATTTTAGTTCTAACCACGGTCTGAAAAGGAAGTTTTCAACATTTTAGAACGACTTTGTATTTCACGCTACGCGAAATACAAATTTGTTCTGGAAACGCGAGGAAGTATTTTAGCCATGTAGGACAAGCTCATTCTGTCTGTAATTCCAGCTGTAAGCAAAAGAGTTGATATTCTAAAACATAAGTAAAATTTGTCTTGGGTAATTTATCTACTTTTTGTTCGAGCGACGTAAAGTTCGAGAAAATCTTCTAAAATATACTGCAACTTGAAGTAAACAAGTTGCCCGCCGCGATTCTGTTTTCGGTGAGATTTACCAGAAGTTAAAAATGATCGTTCTTATGTGACATTTGACGTGACAGTGGCCCCAAGGGAGCGAAGCCATTTGGGGGCGTTCGGTAAAATGTCTGGGCTCAGCGGCAGGCATTTCCTTTCCTTCCCTGCCCTTCCCCCCCGCTCCTACTTTTTTTGCTCCTTTTTGCCCATTGCCCTCGCTCGCGCGCTTACCCCGCTTGGCTTGAAGGAAACGGAAACGACTGCTACGCAGGCTAAAGACCTGGTAAAACCCTACAGTATGGAAATTTTCTGTTTTGTTTCAAAATATGTTGCTATGCTTTTTTTACTGTAGTGATCTGATCATTAACGAGGCAAAATTCTTTAACTGCTGTAATTAGCCTCACATACTTTAAGCCCAAGAAATTGCTTTGAATAGTGTCTGCGTAAATTATGTGTGTATTTGCATGCACGCAATAAAATTGCTCTTT
The DNA here is from genome assembly GCF_977016875.1 of Pavona decussata. NCBI lineage: Eukaryota > Metazoa > Cnidaria > Anthozoa > Scleractinia > Agariciidae > Pavona > Pavona decussata. The sequence goes on from NW_028145522.1 coordinate 329,177, forward strand.
GATCTACTTCCAAAAGCATAAGTATTGTTTATTTGAAAATTTCTGGCTGGAGAAGCTTTTTTTGATTATTCTATTTTTGGTAAAAAGCAACATGTTTACAAACATTGACAAGTTATAGTTGTGCTTTCCTGAGTACAAGCTGTCTTCCATTACAGTACCGCTCAAAAGTAAGTTACCAGTCTTGTCTTGTTTCTCACGAGACAAGAGTTGCGTCTTTCAATACGAGAATCTCGTCTCGCGAGAATCACTGAGATTCTTGCAAGAAGATTCTATCCGTGCCATTTTTAAAACAGCCTGTGCCAACAGTGGATAATTCTGCAACATGCATGCACCAACTAAGTGCTTATTTTTACAGTCACTCATTAAGATGCCCTGGTTACCCATAATGCACTTGATTTGATCAGAAAGTGCCCTTGGAACAGTGACCTGCTTGTTTGTTTGTTAAAGATTTTAGATTTTGCCAGTTTAAATTTATCAATCAGTTGGCAAACACGTAGACCGGTACTTTCCAAAATGTACGTAACACACCTAAGGTCGCTCTTCCATAACAAACGGATGCGTGAATTTATCATAATAATATCAAGCTAAAGTGCTCAGCAACAACAAGAAGTTCGTGACATGCTTACCTTCTGGATTTTGTTCAGTCATAGTTCCATCTTTAGAGGAATACGTTGATCAAAAGGGATCTGGCATAGAATAGGTCGCCGTGGCTGGTCCATCGCCCCAGGTTTTAAAAGCTTCGTTGAAATACAATCGCTTATTCCTGAAAATTTAGCTTTTCGACACAGTTTCATTGCAATGTTCACAGAAAAGTTTCTCCTTGTGCTTAGACGATTGAGAGCGCCGCTGAGATCCCGCACAAACTCCACGCATATTTTTTCCTGTTCCACTGGAAAGCAAATAGCCCGTCTTCGGAATCGTAGCCACAACCACTGCGAAATCAAGAATCGGCAAATTCTGCTCAGAGCGGTTTTTCAGTTTTCACTAAGCTAAAAGCGCTCTACTATTGCTGGGAACGAGTTTCACCGCGCTGTTTCCCAGGTAACAGCCTCGTCATCATGAGATACACACTAGAAGGATGATCACATGGTGTTGTTATGAAAGCTTCCCTTGTCAAAAAGTTTGTCACATTCGCAAGTGGCGGGAGTTTTGAGATTCGCTGCACTAGCCACTGTTATTGCTGTTTTACAGTAGAAAACCATGTCTGCCATCAATCGCGGCCAAGAAGTCTCGCTCTCGGACAGTCATGTGTTGCTGTTGCAAGATACCATAAAAGAAACTAGAGGTTTACGCGCGCAGGTTGCCGAGAGAGCAGATAAGGAAGATGAAGTAGTAAACAGAAGGCTGGAACAACTGGTCAGCAGAGTAGATGAGCTTTGTAAAAAGGTGAACAACGCTGATGCATCTAGAAAAAGAAAAAGGAACACCAGCCATTTTGCAAAGGTTCCAAGCAAATGAAGGGTAAGATCTTGCTTTATTTTTATTCGTCTTACGGCAGTCAGGATCGATTGAAGAAGGATTTTGCCACTTATAAGCTTAAAAATGCAAAAATGTTCTCACCTATTATTAAGCTTGTGGCTGTATGTACCATTGCTATGGTATGAAAACCAGTAATGAAGCTAAAAGTAAACTTAAATTTTGACTGAAACGCATGTCTTAAATCGCTGATGTCTCATTGATGTTGAAGGTGAGCGAAGTGAAGTTTTGAATTCGACTCCATATGCATATAAACATCAGTAAGCTTTGAATTTGTAACTATTATTAAAAGGTTGCGTTTGATTGACCGTACATGTATTCCGGAATTAGCGGAAAATCTGTAAGATTTCTCTTTCTAAGTAAATTTGGGAAGACGTATCTGCAAACTTTCCCTGACACATGATAAGCTTAATGCACTTATCAATTGAAATCCCGACCCCCCCCCCCCCCACCCCAGGCCAAGGTGGGGATTTGACTTGACATCATTACAAATCTTAACAAACCCCCACCCTACTGGGGTATATTGACTGGTAAAATGGGGAAACCTATGTTGGTAAAATAATGAAGACAGGCCAAACACGACTCCTATTGACCGAGATAAGAAGTACATGACCTTCAAAGCTTTGCTCTTACGAGTACGTCTTTCAAAGATCTCCCTAAGTTTCTTTACGAAAGTAGGGGAATATCTTTGTAGATCTCTCTTAGCAGAGGCTGGTTTTCTATCAAATGCCATTTACTCATCAGAATGGTTTTTAGGTTAGGCACAGATGGGCGATATTCCGTAACAAACAGCAAATTGTTTTGGCGCGTTTTTTGTTTGTTTTGTAGTGCCGACATTCTTTCGCTGAAATTGACTTCTGAGGGAGTGTTATCTATAAGGTTATCGGGGTAACCTCTGTTGCATAGTCTCTGTTTGAATAGAGTGATGTTTTCTTCAAATTTTGTTTTTGAAGAGTTTGTTCTGAGAAGTCTTAAGGCTTCGCCTTTGATAAAGCCTTTCCTGATGCCTGGAGGGTGGCAGGAAGAAAAATATGTGTACTGGAACATTTCTGTCGGTTTGAAGTGCGTCAAGTTTTGATTCTTTTTTGAATCTTTCGCCCTTGTATATACATGTGTCAAAGAAAGTGATATCAATATCTGAAATTTCAGCCGTGAATTTTATGGTCGCATGATAGTTGTTGGCTTATTTAGCTCTATAAAAGTTTGGATTTCATTTTTGCTTACGTTCCATAGAGAGAAGACATCATCGATGTCGAAAAATAATTTGGAAACTTACCTTTCAAAACCAGATGTCAAAACAAAACTGCAAAGCGCGGCTCATCGAAATCCAGCGAGCGACACCAGTGACCATGTGAAGAAATTCCTGTGAGGAAACTAGGCATGAGTCCAATCCCCACCTCGCTCCCCGACCTCGATGAATGTGTAAAGCAAATCCTGAGAAATCCCCCACCCCCACGGGCGAACCGTGCCTTCAAATACCATAAAAATCCTCCACATTCCCCCACCTTGGCCCGGGGTTGGGGGGGTCGGGATTTCAATTGATAAGTGCATAATTTCAGAGCGATTTTGTGAAAGATTTCCGCACAGCCCCATACATTTATTATGCATGCAGCACTGTCATACTAACCATCTCATACAAAGAACGAGCATGAATTGAGTTTGAGACGCAAATCCCTTACATAATTTCTGTATGGGGCTGAGTGAAAATCTTGCGAGAATAGGGTAAATCAAACACGCCTTAAGTTAGGGGGTAGGTTTCTAAAGAAACCGAGGGGTCTAAAACACAGGTAACAGGTTACAGGTACAACCCTAACCCTAAACCCTAATTTAACCCAAGGTTAGAGTTAGCGTTATGCCTGCAACCTGTGACCTGGGTTTTAGACCCGCCGTAAAGAAACTGTGGTGCTGTGTTGGTGGGGAGGGGAAACAAATGTTTGGTTTCATCAACAGAGTTACAAAATTATTGATAAGGTAAAGAGATTTGAGCGTGATGTTTTGAGCATTAGCCATTCTTTTGGATTTCCTTGCACCCGGAATTTAGGGAAACTCTCGAAATGCTAGCACTCAAATTTATTTACAGCTATCTTTTGTTAAAAAATTATGATGAAATACAGTAAGACCTTCAATCAGCTGCCAAATAAATTTATTCTAGAATGACGAGAGGAATGAAAACAACTCAATTCTTGAAAAGAACAACTCGTGATCTGTTCCAGCACATTTTGGAAACAAATTTTAAGAACCCAGTGTATTTTATCCCTGAAAAAAAAGTTCTAAACACTTAATTTCCCACTGAGTTGATAATTGCCCAAGTATGGAAATAGGCCCACACAAGGTAAAGAATAAATTCTTGGTGGGTTCAAATCCCTCCAAATCAAATGTTTTTTTTTGTTTTTTGCCCATGTGAATCACATTTTGTTCCTGGGGAGTGCTCAGTAGTAAATTAAGCAGTTTCTTTAATTCCACACCAAGATTTACACTGTACAGTTAATTATCTGTCTGATTTCTCAGGTAAATGTATAACCACTACTGTGCTACACAACATTTTATCTTCCAAGTTGGCAAATATTCCTTTCTGGTAAACAGTTATAAAAATCAATGAAGGCAAGGATCTAATATCAGCATACAGCGTATGCTTCAATTTGATTGAAAGAAAATACTATTCTCATTAGGACATGGTAGCCAATATTTATTATTAATAGTCGAAGCAAATATATAAGACATTTGAATTTAGTTAACAGTAAATGTATATTGATCAGGTTTTGTCAACTGGATAATTTAGCTACATCATATTACTCAATAGGCTTTGAGCTGTTGGTTGCTGTTGTGGATACCTGTTTCAAACAAAACTTTTCATGACATAATGGCCTTGCACATGGTTTACTTTCTGCCTTTTTTTACACTCTAGAATGAATTCCATAAAATGTACAAAGCCTTAAATGGAAATGGAGATTTTACTGGATTTGACCTTGAAGAAGGGTAAGTTACTATGCAATACTGCATGATGTTTTGGTAACTTTTTAAAAAAGTTATTTTTAGAACATTAAATGATAATTTTTTTTTTCAAATTGACACAAACTTAGACTGCATGTATACAACTTGTAGCTGTTATTTCTTAGGGTCCATGCTAGACTTGTGTTTTTTTGAAACCACACTGTTTGGACTTTTGATCACAATATATTAGTTTCTAATATTATATTCTAGTACCTCATCCGGACTGATCAGGAAATTGTGTTGTTTCCAATATAGCCCACAAACTCTACCCTGCCTTCTTCTGCTCTAACAAATCAAGAACATCCTACAAATTTTAGAGGAACTGTATGTTGAGTGCAGCTGTAAGTTTGAGGCTTTTGGAAGACAATATCATCCCATCATAAGGTTAAGATCTAATATATAATTTGTTTATCTTTGTCAAGTTTTGATTGCTTTCTTTTCTGTTGTGGAAGTCTAGGACTGCAAGTGAAGGAATTACCGCACTGTGTTGACACCAAAATTGTAGAGTCAATTTACAGTGATTATGGTGGAAAAGAGCACTGCCCATGGTCTGTTGCACAACTGAGAGGCAAGTTTTTTTCCTTAAAGTACAGTGCTTCTCAAACAATAATGATTTGAAGGTTTCAATGCAATTCTATCATGGGAGTTTCCTCCAATCAATAAGGTCTCTTTCTACATGTGTAGAGACTTAATGTATCACATGTGGGAAAGCTTAGATCTCTGTAAAGTGTTTCAGGAAAAGGCATAAGCACAAAAGAATATTGTCCTTTACTATTTTTTTTAAAACACAGCAAAAATATTTGAGCTGAAATAAAAGAAATGAGCCAAGTACATTCACGCCCTTGCCCTTTGAAGCCTTGTTCGAAAGTTAATTATTACTGACAGAACTTAAGAGCTAATTAACAATTGATTCATGCGTCAGCGTGCTTCATCGAGATATGAAGCACGCGGGAAGTTCGGAGAGCACGAAAGATGCGTAAGAGTTGCTCGAGGCGTAGCCGAGAGCAACTCTAGCTTCTTGAGTGCTCTGCAAACTTCCCAAGTGCTTCATATCTCGATGAATGCACAGCTGACGCATGAATCAATTGTTTTATAACATTTTCAACGGGGTAGTTTTTAAACCCGTTCGATTCTAGGTTGGCCAGAGGTTTCCCAAGCATTCAGCCAATGTGCAAAATGGTAATAAACCACCCCATGTTCGGTAAAAATACACATCTTACGGGGTAAAAAAGGCAACACCCCTTTGGTCTACAGTAGTTAAAGTTTCTAATTATGGAATAAAATACACTGGTTGCCAATTAAAAATTTTCCAAAAAACAAACTTGAAAATTTGATCCTCGCGTTACATGGGAGAATTCTTTCCGCTTGCGAGGACATGTCGGTTTGTTTACGCAAGATTTACGCAGTTGTCACGTCTCAAGAATGAAAATAAAAAGAAAACAGACAACTGAAGCTTCCCTAAATGAAAAATTTATTCAATTAAGTCTTTGTTCTAAGAAGCAAAGTCGTACAATTTTTAATCCGAGACGATGAACGCGCAAGTGATTTGAAGGAACTGCAAGTCCATTTTGAAGTCAATTTATCGAACCGTGTGTACGGTTTTCAAAAATTTCGCAACAAAACTGTTAGGAATACGAAGAAGCTTTCAATTAGAAAAGTATTTAAGTACGGGCAATTAACGGTTGGCATAATATGCGAAAAAATTCCTTCTAACATAATGTGATTTTTGAAGCTACTCGTGCGTTCCATTATTGTGGTCGTGGAAGCGAAATGTCCCGCTTCCACGACCACAATAATGGAACGCACGAGTCGCTTCAAAAATCACATTATGTTAGAAGGAATTTTTTCGCATATTATGCTTAATACTGCGTTCCCTTTAAGTACAAATTCACAATCAAACCTGTAATTTCTTGTGAATTAAATTCCCACAAGTACTCGAACGTTACCAAGAAAGTTCGTGGCGTATAATCAGTAAATAATGATCTGAAATGTCCGCTTGCTGATCGACGGCTGGATAAAACAACAATATCTCCTTGAAGCACAATTTCTTCGCCGTTAATTATCGGATTTCCGCTTTTGAAACTATCGAGTATTCCTTAGCAGTCTTTCTTTCAGTTTATCGTTTCGAAAAGATGTCTTTTCCCTCTGAGAAAGCGAAATTGGCGCCTGAAAATTAATAGTTTTGCGAGACACGATGTCACGGGCCTTGTTCTCTTTTTTCCTTTTCTTTAGGTTTTTTTCGGGAGTTAAAAACTCCAATCCCAAAGGAAAAGTGGGAAGAGCTTCTTCATCAGCTGGTTCCCTTGTTGTCATCTGTAGTTAAACGTTTTGCTGAAGATTTCTCCCGTTTTTGAATGCAAAATGGAGAAAGTCGCTCACCGAGTTCTCGAGGCATTTGTTTGCTGACGTCATCAGCGTGCACAATAGGAATATGAAGCACGCTCGCGCAATTGAATTTGATTGCGCGAATTTACTAGCTATGTTATAAATGTAGTTGGAGGGTGTATTCTCTCAGTGCATCTGTTATGTATGCATTGTTTCTTTTTTTTTTTTTATGCAACTCTCATTTTAAACTTTTTGTTTCCATAGTTATTATCGGTTTTGTTTTGTTTATACATTTTTTTATGGTAGCTCGATCATATGGTTAAACATGTTGTTTGCTGTTCATTTTACAGAGGCCTGTAAGACCTATCACAGGTCCCACATTGATGCAAGGACAAGAAGAATCAACTCTACAGCTGAGGAACACAAGCAAACCTGTAGGAGAAAAGGACAAAAAAGAGATGTAAGTTTACTTTGAAATACCTGTACCCATCATGTATTTCTTTTGCATCAGAGTGTAATTTGTAATAAGAAATTAATTTGTTACACAAAATAAAACTGTTGCCTGTCTAGTTATAAATGCTATGTTGAGTGTAGCTTTAAGAAAAAAATGATATCAGTGGAGTATCTAGTGCTAAGAGAATCCATGAATTTCCCACTGGGTATATAAAGCTGTAGTAAGGAAATGGTAGTCGACCAAACAAGGCAAGGAAAATTATCTTTGACCCTGTCAGGAATCGAACCCATATCACCTCCTGATTTCCACCATAATTATACCCACAACTTGCTCCCATTTGGCGTCATTAGTCATAGCTGATCAGTAGAGCGATGATAATAAAATCTGGAGGCTGTGGGTTCAGTTCCCAACCAGGTCAAGAGTTTTTCCCTTACATTGTGAGGTCTCCAATTTCCTCACTTGGGCTGATGCACAGTGGGAAATTCATGGCTTCCCTTAGCATTACAACATACACTGCAGAGTTAATTCTCTGATCTATCATTAATAGTACTAGTGTTACATCGTTCGTTAACATCAGAAATTGACATCTTTATATCTGTTCTAAAAAGAGACAATATAATATTGTTCACCATTTTTATTTTTGACATTAGCTCAGTCTGTAAAATGTAGGGATGTTGCTAAATACCAGCTTTGGGTAAACTTCACTGTCTGAAAGAGGTGTTACAGTTATCATTGGGTAACTTTCAACAGCGCAGAAATACTTGAGCCTAATTTTAAAGGTGCACAGTCCAAAAAAAGCTGGCTGCGTTAATTAGTAGGCCTGATGAAATTTCTTTTAGCTTTATTCCCATAAATATGTCATAAATGACAAGATATCTTTGACATTTTACTAGTGTGCAGATTCATGTATTACCTGTATGGTTTTCTTGTCTGTCATGCACATCTGATCAGTGAAGTCAGTTTTATATTTATTTAGCAATGCAAAAAAAGTTACCGTTATGATAATTTGAAAGAAAATATTTAGAATGTTAACTTTTTAGTGTGAGAATAACAAGGTTACCTTTCAACTGTTCCACAGAAACTTGAACACAAATTGACGGCATTAGAGTGTGTAGAGTGGACGGCAACAACAAAGGAGGAAGTACAGGAAGTTTTAACCCCAGAATACACCAGCTCCGATGAGAGCTCGTATGAAAGTGGGTCTGACTCTGAGTCTCATGAACTGGTGTGCTACCAAGTCAAGCACCTCTCTTGGGAAAGAACACGCCTCACCAAGGCAAAAAAGGCACTGGATACAGTGTATGAGAAAAGCTTATCACAAAGGGTACGACAATCCCTAGTTCCTCGGGAGCTTCATGAGGAGATGTCCAGTCGGGATGTTCCCAGGGCCGTAGCCAGTATGAGGCAAACCGAGGCACTTGCCTCAGTCATTGTTTTTTTTTTTTCGGGGAAAGTTAGATTTTTTTGAAGGAGAAAGAAAGGCACTAGCAGCAAATAAATTCACAAACAGTTAAATAAATATAAAAAAATGTTAACACAACATGGTATTATATTTAATGATAACGCGAATCAGGCAGTGGCCTGAATTACGGATGAGAAAAATTAAGCAAAAATTCATGCTAACCAGGCAGCGACTTCTTAAAAACTGCCTCGTTTTCATGTGTTTTGACGCCATTTCTCGAGTCTTCTGTCCTCTCTGATCTGAATGAGGAAAATCTATCAAAATGCAGCGTTCTATTTCCCTGCTAGCAGAGGTCTCTGCTAGCAGGGAACGTTCTATCTAATAAACAGCTTTTTTCAAAGGAAGCGGTAAGTAGATACTCTCTTAACATGCTTTCAGTTCTTCTCAATAATCGAAACAAAATTTAAGCTTGTTTTAACATTATTTAGCTAAGCAACTTTGACTTTCAGTCCATCTAGTAAAGATAGTGATGTCAGTGAAGAAGCCACCGGAGATGGTGGGAAAGAAGTTGTATAGTCTGTAGAGGCCGAAAGCGGACAGGCGACAGCGCGACTAAGTACAGGAAGCTGTTCGTGCGAGCGCAGCTTTAGCACTCTCCGCAAGTTGAAGACCTGGAGTGAGTTGCATAAAATTTAATGTCGGGCGTAACTGCTAAGGCCAGACCTTCATCCCAGTCACATTCAGTATTTTAGCACAGGCTGAATGGCCTTGCATTAGCCCATGTCCACAGCGAAATCCCTGTGGACCCGCTCGAGGTTCTACAGCGATGGGATGCTAGTGGGCATAGGCGAATCACGCTGGCATTTAACAGCTTAATTCGTTGCCTTTTAGAAACGAAAATCCTCAAATAAGAACGTCCGAGACCAGCTTTTATGAGCCTGCGAGACTGAGCACCCCCAACAAACCCTACTTTTCACGAAACCGCTGGTCAGCCGAACCTTGTTTAGGTCATGGGCCAGATGATTATGGAAAAGACTCCTCTTTTCCCTTTTAAAAGAAGCTTTATTATAATTTTGAAATTACGAATAAGTGAGATTTCAACTTCTTAAATTAAAATTATGAATTTTGTCAAATAAGTTGTTAAGTGCTTGAGAACTAATACTATTGAATAGATACGACTTTTCTTGATTATGTTACAGTTCAAATAGTTCCCAAGTAAAAAGTAAAAGATCAAAATTAGCGGGATTTTTCAAAGAATGTAGAAGTCAGATTTAACCGTTACTTGTAAATAATGCCATTCTCAAAAGGGGTCAAGTGTCCCTAACACCACGAATTTTATTTTTTTGGATTAAGAAGTGTGTTGAAGCCCCCACTTCCGTGAGCTGTTAAATTTCAGTATCTTAGT
>NW_028145523.1:0-215000 GCF_977016875.1 Pavona decussata
GGGCGTCATGGTTTTGAAAACCAATCCTTTTGGAAAGGAATACCTCGAATACTGTTCCAAAAGGCAAACCAAGACTCGGCCTGGAGATAATCCAGCCAACGTGAGGAAGGTCAAACCAAAAATGTATGAGCAACCTTCACTTCCACCAGAACGAAACCCCGAGTTTGTATACACGTTTTACAAGGAATAACGACCCAAGGAAACTCTCGTAGAGGACGCGCCATTTTATCTGGCAATAAATCATTTCAGTAGTGAGCAGCTAGCCTTTCCTGACACAAAATGGTTCAAGCCACAGCGAATGGGAGTGAACAATCTGAATTCTCTGATGAAAGAGTGCGCTGCAGCGGTTGGCATTGGTGAAAACAAACGCATTACCAATCACAGTGGCCGTAAAACACTGACACAAACACTGTTGGACCAGGACGTTCCGCCAACGCAAATCATTCAAGTTACGGGCCACAAAAACTTCCAGTCTGTGAATTATTCTAGTGCTATGGGAGAGAGACAACAAGAAAACATTTCTTCAATTCTCTCGGCTACGTCTACAACCAGCGCAGCGCAGCCCTTGGTCCCTCGTCAAGTTGGCGAGTTTTCTACAGCTTCGAGCTCGACAGCAACCTGCATGAACACCACTTCGGGCACACCTCATCAGCTGTCTTCTTTGTTTCTTGGCAATCATAGCGGAGCTCCGCGCGCCGGAGGCGCGCTTGCGGAGCCCCATAGCTAAGAGATTTTGGTAAACCCATCAGTGCAAGAAATTTTGGTTTGGTTATGACGTCACATGCGTCCGACCGACCGACTGCCCGTACGTACGCAATCCCACAATGCTAATGCGCCCGTGTTTGTTTGGCGGGAAGTTGCATGGCGAGATGCGTTTACAACAGAAATGCTAAAGAACACAAAAAACAAAGTCAATTTATATTTTTTCGTTGGATATGTTGACAAACGTGGAAAGAAGAGAAAGAGAGAGAAAAAGAAAACAGAAAAGCGGGGACGATTAAGCAAAGTTCAACGTGAAAGAGAGCGATAAATAGCAAGTTAAAGCAGACCGGCCGGAAAAGTAAGTTTAAAGAAGCCTCACGTTTGTCTATATCACCCGTTCGTGATCAGTTATGGCAACTTTCAGAACTCTAAAATAGCTTTACAGAGACACTTTAATCGCTTTCGATTTCACTTATATTTGAGGAGAAGTTAATTATTGAAAAATGTTTCGTGGCCGCGTTTTTTCATTCGCACTGCATCGCCCTCATGTGATTGTAAACACACACAAGTTCCAAAGCTCTGAAATAATTCTACCGGACACCAAAGAGCCTTCATTTTTTTTTGTATTCACCTTTTCTTAACGTTTATTTAGAGACTAGAATTATTAAAAATTAGGAGCAGAATTGACACAGTTTTGAATTTCCAAACATTTTCCATGTGAGCTATTTTAAAACTATAAACTTGCTCTCGCAAAAAATACCATGTTTACGTGATTCCGACGGCCCTTTAAACAGATCATTTGTAGACGAAAATATTTTCTTCCAGGCAAAAATCGATGATTTTTTATGCTACTTGTTTCAAGCTTTACACAGATACTTTAACCGTTTATTAAATTCTCGATACCATTGATATTCGTGTAAAAATTAATTCTTGAACATTGTGTTTCGTGGCCGTCACGGTTTTTTTTTTTTTTCATTCGCACCGCCAGCTCTCACGTGTTTGTAAACTCACACAAGCTTTTAAAAAAAGCTCTAAAATAATTGTACCAAAAGCCAAAGACTATTTCCCGTATTCTCCATTTGTTAATTTATTTAGAGACTAGAACTATTACTATAGGAGCAGAATTGACACAGTTTGATTTCCAAACATTTTTCCCCGGGAGCTATCTTGCTCTCGCAGAAATATAATGTTTGCGTGATTCCACGGCCGTTTATAGCTCATTTGTAAACGAAAGTGCTTTCTTCCAGAGAACAATCGATAACTTTTCTTTATGTTACGTGTTTAAAGCCTAAACGACAGATGCTTCAATCATTCATTAAATTCTTGATACCATCGATATTGGTGTAGAAATTCATTTTTGAAAAATATGTTTTTCGTGGCCGTGCCTTTTTCATTCGCACCACACGGCTCTCATGTGTTTGTAAACACACACAAGTTTAAAAGCTCTGAAATAATTTTACCAAAAGCCAAAAACTATTTTCCAGTATTCTCCATTTTTTAACGTTTATTTAGAGACTAGAACTTTTACTATAAGAGAAGAATTGATCCAAATTTGAATTTCCAAACATTTTCCCCCGGGAGCTATCTTGCTCTTGCAGAAAATATCATGCAGTACGTGATTCGACGGCCGTTTACAAATCATTTGTAAACGAAAATGCTTTCTTCCAGGCAACAATCGCTAATTTTCTTTATGTTACGTGTTTAAAGTTTTACCGACAGATGATTCAATCGTTTATTAAATTTTCGATGTCATCGATATTATTTGGTGTAGAAATTAATTTTTGAAAAATATTTTTTCGTGGCCTTGTTTTTTTCATTCGAACCACAGCTCTCGTGTGTTTGTAAACCCACACAAGTTTAAAAGCTTTAAAATAATTCTACCAAACACCAAAGACTTTTTTCCAATATTCTCCATTTGTTAACATTTATATAGAGACTGGATTTATTACTATAGGAGCAGAATTGACACAGTTTTGAATTTCCAAACATTTTTCCCCGGGTCGCTCAGTTGCTATTACACCAAAAATATTATCATGACGTGTCGACGACACGTGTGTGACGTGTTGACGGCCGCTTACAAATCATTTGTAAACGAAAATGCTTTCTTCCAGGCAACAATCGGTATTTTTTCTTTGTGTTACGTGTTTCAAGCTTTAGACAGATACCTAACTGTTTCGATATCACCAATATTCGCGAATTACTTTTTGAACATTTTGTTTTGGAGCCGTGTACATGCAATGCATTTTCGCCGCTCTGCTTCCATGCGCTTGGACTGTATAGACAGGCACAAATATTAAACGCTCTGATATTTCGAGTCACAACCAAGCGTTAAAGTGTTTAAAACATTTTTGTAAGAGCCAGAATTATTTTAGTAGGAGGAATATTGACTGAATTATGATTTTTCAAACATTTTTATCCGAGCGCCAAATAAGTCTGGGAACCCTGTTAAGCAACGACGACGGCAGCAACAACAATTAAACTAGACTGTTCGCAGTCCCCCTATTTTTCCGTGGGATTCTTGAGACCGGTACGCTTCGATGGAGCTGCCGCCATCTTGGTTGGTAAAAGCGAGCGCGATCTGGGGAGACTGTCTAAACTACCGAGGGGAGGGGAGCGGAGTTGGGAGGCGGCGGGAAAAATAGGGAGACTGTAACAGCTTCTCACTGTCTCGTGTTCGAGGGGCGTGCCGAAACTTTGTCGCCTCGACTAAATGAATCAACTAAAAAATATACTCCCCAGAGATGAACATGTCAAATTGAAGGAAATACGATAGTCCTTGTAACAGTACAGTTTCTTTATTTTTTTTCTGAAGCATCTCTGCAGGCCGGAATCTTAAATCCTCGAATCTGATTGGCTAATCGCGCGCTCGTAACCGGTCCAGCTTTTTACGATACGGACCACGGTCCGGATTTTTACCCGCGCTATTCGGGGCAAATTGAAATTATTGCGAAAGTTTACAAACAAAGGCAACAGTTACACGTAAACAGCTTCCCGTGGAAATATGTAAGGAAAATATAAATTCTGAAGAAAATGGTTCAGACGAGAGTGTACACAGCGAAAGTGAATTTTACTACCCAGAAGAAGAAACTCCCAACGAAACGACGGCATTAAAATATGAAGAAGTTGAACAAGACAGGCAATTAAGCAAAATTCAAGATTTTATTCACTCACTTCGCCCTGATAACACTAAAAAAAAAAAGACAACTTACGATCTTAACATTTGGCGAAGATACTGTTCCTCAGTTGGAGAGACAAGAACCTTGGAAAACATTCCTCCTAACGAGCTCAACATTCTGCTGTGCAGATTTTTCATGGACGTCCGTAAAAAAGATGGCGGAGTGTACGAGCCAGGTACACTTGCATCGCTCCAGAGAAGTATTCAGCGCTAGTTCATTTGTATCTAAAGTTCGCCAGCCATCGTCCTGAAGAAATGAAGAGACCCGAGGCGCCTTTCTTCCTGGCAATAAACCACAAAAGAAAGCCTGCAGATCTGGTTTGGTGCAGTCGAGCTCCTCTGGGAAAAAACAAGATCGGAGAATTTTTGACGAAAGCCGCGAAGAATGCAGGACTGCCTGAAAATGTAACCAACCATTCTGTGCGAATGTTAATTATGTAGCTCAGCGGAGTGGACATAAGAATTTAAAAAGCTTAGATTCCTACAAAACTGCTTCCGACGACCAACAGGGCAAGATGTCCTTGCTACTATTAAGCAGCAAAACGAAATCTCCCATCTCTTCAAACGATGCACCGCTTAATCAAGCAGTTAAAGCCTCGCAGCACCCATTCAAGCCGAGAGAAGACAAGCAAGCTTCTTCAGGCGAGGATCCCTTCACTGGTTTTTTTGCTGGTTCGAAGATCAGTAAAATTGAAGGCTGCACGTTCAATTTCTCTTTCAATACAGCGCCTTGCAGCAGTGATGAAAGCTCGGCTCGGTCAAAGCCGCGAAAACGCCACATTATCATCTCAGATGACTCAGACTAAGATTGACTTGAACTTGCTTCTGGAAAATTAGTTTTCACAAATCCACGGCCTTTTAAACATGTATCGAACCGTTAAGAAAAGTAAACTTTACCGTGTTTGAGTCTTCATTCATAATTTTTATCATTCGATCGATATTTTTAGATTTTTTGGACATGCGTGTCATCATTTGCAGCGTGTCAACATTCATCCACTTTTGACGTTTGACAGATGATTGTCATTTCAATGACTCTTAAATGGTTTTTTCTTTTTTTACATGATGACTTGCGAGTGAAAATAAAATTAAACTTCCTATAAACATGCCACTTAAATTGATGCCCTCTTTACATTTGTTTCATAGGATTTTGTTACCACTTTCCTCCTTCAGCCTTAAACTTACACTCTTACAAACGTCCCAGCGAAAAAAAAGCAAACAAACAGAAAAAAATAAATAAGTTATTTACCGGTCTAGGTCGGTCCGTACGGGAAAAAACTGTGCCCTTGGTCTTGAGTACGGCCCGAGGCCGAAGGCCGAGGGCCGTACTCAAGACCTCGGGCACAGTTTTTTCCCATACGGACCTCCCGCCCGGTAAATAACATATATGTACTATTTCGAAACACTGTACAGTTGTGAAATAAAATAGAGTTGCGAAAGTCTTTCGAGTGAGGATTAGACTGTTCACAGTCCCCCTATTTTTTCGTTTCCCCTCACCGACTATACTAACACCCACTCCCGCTCCCCTCGTTAGTTTAGACACTCTCCCCAGATCGCGCTCGCTTTTACAAACCAAGATGGCGGCGATTCCATTGAAGCGTACCGGTCTCGAGAATTCCACGGAAAAATAGGGGGACTGTGAACAGTCTACAATTAAACAAAAACAATCGTTCCTCAATTAAATTTTGGTACATTTCTTTGCCGTCATCCGCAAAACAACAACGTGAAATGACGTAATTTAAGGGATTTGTGGAGAACATGAGCAAACGACGGTGAATTGATCTTTCTCTGTTAACTTGAACGCAACCTACCAATTTAGGCAACTTGCTAGCCGTTTGCTAGTCTAATGCGTTTCTGAGCAACAGTCAATATTTTTTTCCTTATTTTACGTGTTTCAAGCTTTACAAATATACTTCAATCGTTTCGATAGGACAAATATTCGTGGAGAATAATGAACATTTTGTTTTGGGGAAATTTCGTTCGCACCGCACGGTTCTCCAACCAAGAAGAGTGATTTCTCCCTTTTCTCCTTTTCTTGGCGTTTATTTAGGTTTCGGTAGGAGCAATATTGACTGAGTTGTAAATTTTACACATGTAATGAAGAAAGAATACGAGTTTAATACAGGAGTAAACTAACAACGATAAAACTTGATGTCAGGCATCAAATTATTGTTCACCTGCGCTATGAAGCTTCTTAGCGCTTGAAAATCAGCGAAAATAGATCGATAAAACTCAGCAAACGATGGATCTAAAGAAGGAACTTACCGAGTCATTTCTTCCACTGAATTTGACCTGCTCCTTCCTCCCATCAAAAGGACACTGTTATGCTCGGTTATCATTCGTTGTAAGAAGAAGTAGGGAGGTGAAAGCACTTGATCGCCATGAGTGATTTCAGTTTCTCAGCTAAACAAAAGTCAATCCGATTACAATTTTTAGCTTTGACACAAATAATCTTTTGCTGTTTCGTGGCACGAAAACTTGACGTTTAGGAATTTTCTTTCTAGCTGCAGCACTTGATCATGATTTCCATGTATTTGTGGTACAAACAACCCGGCTTAAACAGTCGAACTCCAAAGAACTTGAAAGAACTCGTTATTTTTGGACACAAAATGAAGAAACCAACGAAATGTAGAACTGGCGTGCTCAGCCAATCTGGAGCGAGTATTTTCGCCGCTGGACCTATCAGGAGTAAGTAATTTTGCCCTCGGGGAAAGGAAAATGAAGAAAAATTGCCTTCTGTTACAACAAATCGGCATTCCAAAAAAATTTGCCCTCTGTATTACATTGTTGTTGTTATTGTTGATGTGCAGTTTGCTGCATATGCACTAAAAATATAAATAACTTGCAGAAAGGATGGAAACTGGTAAGGTTATTACACTCATACGCTAAGCAGATAATTCTATAAATCCTATGAAAAAAATTGGAGCTCCGCTTTTAGGCTTGGCTAAATATATATATTATCACTGGAGAAAAAAATCATGTTCATATGTCTACCACCTCGTCGCTTGCATCCAGCACATTGATTGCGGAAAGTCCCAAATGCAAAAAAATACCGCAGGCTTCGGGTTTTGGACAGTGACAGCAGTTAAAATGGTATTAGTCAGGAGTAGACAGGACTGAGCCAAAAAGACGAAGCACTTGCGTATCCATTGATATTTGATAGTTGGAGAACATATTAACCATTTATCATTTATCTATTGAACAAGATACCGGACATTTTTAATATTTTTATTTATTTTTTTACTGTACTTTGTAGAGCTCCGAGTTTTCACTGGAGTATTTTAAACAATGAAATACATTTATCGGGTTCTCGACTATATGGCATGGTTTTGGTTAATAGAATGGCTGATTCTTGTTTATATAATAAACAGAATAATTCATGGACGCTTGGAGATATGGAATTTCTTCTCGTGTTCACATTCGATATCTCACTCGTTCGCTGTGCACACTCGTTCAATATCGATGTGAACACTCGAAGATAAATTCCATATCTCCGCGCGCCCATGTATTATTCTCTATTTATTCAACCCGTAGATGCTCCTTTGTCGATAGAGGAAAGCCAAGATCAGTGATCTCTCCTTACGGGAAATCGAATAACAGTTTTTCAATCGAGGTGTGTCGAGGGGCAACAAAAGTATACTATACAGCAGCCCAATGCTGGCGGGATGATAAAGCATAAATAATCGGATATTTATACACGATAACCCTTCTGTATAGAATGATGTTATCAACGGGTTGCTGTTGACCGAGAATTAGACACTTACAAATAAGAATAACTAAAATATGTAAAAGCAAAACATGCCCTAAGTTAGAACTACAGTAAAAAGTTTACAGGTAATAATCGTCCAAGGCTTTCCTAAATAATACTCTAGCATTAATGTTTCTCAAACTTAAAGGCAATGAATTAAATATTGAGGCACCTAAAAAATAAAAACAACGGCGCGCAAAATCCAGTTTGACCTTGGGCACTTTTGCTGCTTTCCCATTGTTTCTAGTGTTTAGAGCGTTATGATTCAATCGTTGAAAATAATTCCTAAATGAAGAATATGCAGTTCAATTAAGGCAGTCAAATACAAGACAGCACGCTTTCTTTTTTCTTTTTCATGGCGTGTTCAATACAACGCCGGGGGTTATAGCAGGATGGTGGGTGGGGGGCGGGGATGGGACGAGAAGGAACGGATTCCGATTGAAATAAAAAATTTCCCTAATTTTCTAAAATTTGTAAGTTTCTGAAATTTTACCGATCACTTGTCATCAATTTAACAATCATAGCTGTGGTGTAAACTCAGGAGTTACGCTAAGCATTCGCTGTAAAAAAAAAAAAAAAAAAAAAAAAAAAGATTTAATGTAAATTTATTGAAAGTGCTATTGAACCAGTAACTGGTGTGCTGCTAATGTCACGTGCAAGATAACAAAGTTCCGTTCTTAGGAATAGTGGAGCGAGATGAACTCGTTTTACCTTGCAAAGTGGGCGTGTTTTGGTCTACCTAACTTTAGAAATTTCTCCTCAAGGAAAAGAGGAAATCGAGCAGTTACAGGAGATTTTTATTTGCTCGTTTTTTTAACTCGTGAACGCGCACATGGACAGTGAACAAGTTACCGTAAAGTTGAGGAAACGTCACTCGGTCGATGGATCGTAAACTTTCACGCATGCGCAATGAACGAGTTATCGTAACGTGAAATGTCACTCGGTCGCTGGTCGTAAACTTTCAAATGCATGTGGCGTACTCTCACGGCTCGCTTTAGGTGCTCTCCTCATTCAATGAAAAAAATTCACATTTTTTTGGAGTTCGAAAAAAAAAAGAAATAGTCTAAAGAATACTCGACCGATGTATATAGCCTTCGTAGGTTTTTATTTTGGTGAGTAAAGCGACGCGTTGAAAGCCGCTCAAGGCCGAGATCATTATACAAATCAATGGGGCTTTCGCGAAAAATGGAAGAGGACAACACGGTGGAGAAACGTTTGAGGGTGTTCCCTGCTCAATCCTGCTTCTTTGGCGGTCAGAAGTCATTTGACCGTTAAAATCGTAGCGCCACGGGTGCCACATAGTTAGACACCCTAAAATTCCAGAGATAACAGGAAATTTTCTTTTTCGCCTTTAAAAGCCAACCACTCCAAAGGCTCTAAATAATTTCCAAAATCGAAACTTTCTTTAAAGATACTCAAACTATTCAAGAAGCTCAATCTTGCTGAGGGGAACGGCTAAAAATCTCAGCGGCATAGGATGAGGAACAAATGTCCGTGAGGCCCCTTATTAAGCCTTTATGGCTGATATTCGAGTCTGGGCCAACCAAACAAAATGCGAACAATGTTTTATACGTTTCAGGTCACACTTTATTCTCACATGGCGTCCACGAACCCTTAGTTGTAGAGTGTAGTTTGATGCGAGTACTGCTTTACCCTTACCGCTATTCACTTCCGCACTCACGAAGTTGGCTCACAGGAGCCTTTACTCTTTTTTTTCAGGGAAGGGGAGGAATATGCGGTGAAACTGTATCTAGATTCCGAGTTATACAGGAATCTTTCTTTGCCAGGTGGACGTTCTTCCCCCACAGAATGCAACGGTTTGCAAAAAAAAACTTGTTTGCGTCTCATTAAATATCATGCGCTATTTTTCGCTAGCCAGGATTCCGTCTCTTTCAATGAAATACAGTTCTTTCAATGTTTTTTTTTTTAAATCTCACTTCTTTCGAAGACCTCGTCATCACAGATAGGAATAATTTTGAAATCCTGTCTTTTTCATTCGGACTAGTGCAAATGGGGCCTCAACAAGTCAGTAGCAACTTTTAAAAACAAAAACAAAAAAGCATTGGCCGGCCAGGAAGGACATATATGGTGATGGCGCCCGGCGGGAAAGCCGGGGAAGGGGTTAAACCCCTTTTCTTTCCCCGGCACCATGTTTACCATGTTTTGTTCGCCTGCGAGCAAGCTCTCTTGGGGGTGGGGGGAGGGAGAAAGAGGAGAGAGCTTGCAACGATGTCTCAGGAATTTGAATGCCGCCCCCAATACTTTCCGCGGCTCCCTGCTGTCCTAGCTGTCAGAATTTAACCAATCAGCGCAAACTGGAAACGATAGCAAAGGTACTGGTAAACAAACACGTGAAAGGTACAATGTTATCAGATACACTTCGAAAGACGGGAATCCTTGCTAACAAAAACTCTAGTTTCTCTGACCGAGTATGCCTACCGTGTGCCACAAAAATTATAACATTTAGTGAAGGGTTTAACTTTATTGTGAGCGCACTAAAAGCCGAATGACCAAAAGGCCGAGGTCACAAATGTCGTCCCAAGGGTCAAGCGAATCTTGCCGACTTCAGTGTCAACGCCACAAAACTACTGGAAAGAAAAATGTCGAAAACTGGACACAGCCCGGCCAGGAAAAAAAGAAGCAGTGCAAAGAAATCGTTGGGATCTCAATTTTGCAGCCGGATCTCCGAGAACGAGGACGCAATCCTCAATATCGACAGTATGGTTCAGCATTGGAACAGTCAACCCGTGTGAAATTTGTGATGTCGTGAACCAGACGTGAGAGTGCCAGATGAAAAGGAAAACATTGCGCTTCTAAAAAACATTGCCCTAAAAAACTGGCAGTTCGTTGCTAACGCCGTACCGAAGCACTCGGAACTGAAACAATATACAGTAATAGCCCGCGTATAAGAACCTGTTAGGCTTAAATTTTCATTTTACGCCCCCTCCACATAAGAACCTATTTAGGCTAAAATTTTAAGTTAGGTTCTTATCAGTGGGGTTGCTGTGAAAGTGTATACTTAGGTAGAAACTGCTGAATTAAGATTGTCATCTATTTAAAAGTAACTTGACATTACTTTTTTTTTTTCTTTCAAGCTTAAGTACCATGTTGTATGTCTATTGTGTTTGCCATTATACTGTATTATGAGATGATATTTATAATATATATAGTATATTCAGATCCAATTGATATGAAAATATAATAACCTATTTTAAGAACCTTGGTAGCCTAAATTTGCTTTAAGTACCATTTATATAAGAACCTATTTAGGCTAAATTGAAAAATTCAGGTTCTTATACATGGGTTATTACTGTATTCAGAAAGCTTTAACTTGTGGCGTAAGCTGAAAGATGTCCATATTTTTTTTGCGGCCGAGCCAAACACCAAACAAAAGTTTAAAATTGGCCGACCTTGACTCTTCATCTGAAATATCGACAATCAAAGCGGCAGACATCCCCATTCTTCTTGCTT
This sequence comes from Pavona decussata, assembly GCF_977016875.1. NCBI lineage: Eukaryota > Metazoa > Cnidaria > Anthozoa > Scleractinia > Agariciidae > Pavona > Pavona decussata. The sequence continues at coordinate 11,094 of NW_028145523.1, forward strand.
CTACGATCTAGTAATCGATAATGATACTTTGCAATGGGCAAACAACCTTTGTTTGATGTTGATTCCTTTCAATTGCTGCAGCGGTAGCAAAAGCCGGTTGAAATATCAAACGTGTGCCAAATCTCATAGGTAAAATTGCAAGAACATCGCTACTTTGAAGCATTGACTTTGCATTGGCAGCTTGACTTTGTTCGGGTCTTAATTCTAGAGAAATTCTCCCAACCTTCACGAATAGAAACGCCGCTTTCCACCATTTTTGTATTGTCAACACGACGCAAGCGAAGAGCAATGACGTCAGTGCCAAATTCAATATCCACCAATCAGCATTTTGCATCGACTTTTTCGACGCAGAAATGAAAATTCCTGAGACATCATAGCCTCCCACGCAGACGTTCTTAGTGGTTCGGTACGCGTTCCTGCCCCACGAACGTCTGCTGAAACGAACAGCCACTTCCGTTCGTCGACTGCGGACCAATTAGGATCCTTTTCCCAACTTTGGGTAAACTCGTGTTTGATATTAACAATATTACCCGAGACAGGATGGCGGACTTAAATGTGGTGTTTGGTCAGGTGTGCCAAACGTTTGGTAAAAGGGAGTTGAAAGCGTATCAAAGAGAAGTCATAGTGCAATTTGCGCAGACGAAAACTGATGAGTTCGTAAACCTTCCAACTGGTTATGGAAAGTCACTTACATGTATTTATCAAGCTCTATCGTTTGTTTACAATTCAATTCTTGAAGCTGCTGATCACTGATTGTTGTTGTGGTTTCGCCGCTTGTAAATCTTATGAAAGACCAGGTAGACAAACTGGCAAATCTTGGAACTCTTATCGCTTCTCTCAGTGAAATCACTGAAGAAAATGCAAAGGGTGTTATGGAAGGGAAAATTTCAATCGCACATGTACGTCCGGAAGCGGGGTTTAAAAATATCTCCACGGTTGATGATTTTCACTGTTTCGCAGTATGTGGTTGGCTTTACTTGCCATAATGAGTCAATGCTGATTGGTCTGTTCAGACAAAGGCAATTTACCGACGAACGGAAGTGGCTGTTCGTTTCAGTAGACGTTCGTGGGGCAGGAACGCGTGACGAACCCCTAAGAACGTCTGCGTGGGAGGCTAGAGACATCGTTACAAGCTCTCTCCTCTTTCCCCCTCCCGCCCCCACCGCCAAGAGAGCTTACTCGCAGGCTACATGTTTTGTTTATGCGTTCTAAGTAATTCGAAACTAACTGGTAATTAACGTCTCAAAGTTACCAAATGAAGAATCCAATCCTTTCTTGACAATAATTATGTGTTGATTTATGGTCAACCAGTGAAGCAACGAATATATGTCTGTTATTGTTTTGTTTTGGCTCGTGTTGATATAAACAAATCTATGGTGGCCCATTATTATCATAGAAAAACTGATTGGAAATGCCTGTTTTATTTAAGAAAATTGAAAACTTATTAAAAAAAGATCAAAGTAAATAAATAAATATACACAAATATAAAAATACAAAAAAATTATTAAAATAAAAATTGAAAGAATGAAATTAAAGATAAAAAAAGAAATGAAATTTGAATTTTAAAAAAAATTAAGAAACAAAATGAAAATGAAAATAAATTTCAATAAAAAAAATTAAAGAAAATTTAAATTAAAGAAAATAATAATTATATTAATTAATTAATTAATTAAATTAAATCGAAAACAAACAAAAAAATAACATAATAAACTCCCTTAGTAGAAATGCAAATTAATTTTTATTTTGCTATGATAACGCTGGGCCGAACTGAATCAATAAATTTCTTTTCTCAAAATGAGATGTCGTAAAGTGACCCATCGTTATCATAGCCCGCGACACGTTACATCAGCGGAGTCATCTGAAAACGGCGGCAAGCTGTACCTGGCCTGGACTGTACCTCGTCCTTTTATCGAGATGAATAAAAGGCAAACTGTATGGAACCGTTTACAAGATGAACTGAAGGCGAAAAGACAGCGACCGGATCCTCGCGGAAAGGGCAAGAGCAAGAAATCTTGTTCCGCTCCGCATGAGTTAATCGTGCAACGTTTGGCTTCAGAGCCAGACAACAAACAGACATTTCGTCCCGTACAGCCAAGGGAATTTGTGGCATTCCCTTATGAGGATCTCACGCTGACAAACTTGAAAAAAGCGTGTGCTGACCATTATTGTTTGCCAGCGAGCTTATGCGATGTCCTTGTCACTAACAAAGGACCCCCGTGTACCAACATCGAACAAATCCCTCACAGGAAGGACAAGGTGAGAGTACTACAGTACTACAGCTTAACTTTTTACTTTTCATCTCTGTGGTTTATGAATAGCTATATTGAAATGAAACTCTAGGTAGCAATGCTTTATCACAGAATTTTCATCTGAGCCATTGGCTTGAATACTTCCCCACAAGAACAACCGTGCTTACCTTGACTTGGTTGAACCCTACAATGCAGGGCAGAAATCCATAGATTATGTGAAGAGTTTTCCTTTGTATCCATACATATTTTGCAAACCATGCTGCAACTTGAACTTGAACATTTGTTAGGTTTTCTTTTTTTTTTCTCCAACACAATAAGACCCAAACATTTGTCTGAGAAATGACAGCAACATACAAACGCCATGTTGCCTATCACTGCAAATGCAAGAGCTTGCTCGGACTACTTCCTTACTAGTTGATGTTTGGGGCCATTCAAGGGTGACTGAAACAAGTCTTAGGTTCCTTGCTTTCCGCTCTTTATTAAAAATGTATATAATGCATGCATTTAAAATGCACTGGAACCACTCTAAAATAACCCTCAAACACCACAGAAACACAAATAATGTATGGAAGAGGTACACATCTCTTGCTCTCTTGCACAGAAGTATTTGGCTGCTTTTGTGGGTCTCTTGATATCACAATACATACATACATACATACATACATACATACATACATACATACATACATACATACATACATACATACATACATACATACATACATACATACATACATACATACATACATACATACATACATACATACATACATACGCACACTTTCCGGGTTGTGGGGACTTGGGTTCCAACCTACATTGTGGGCACCCTGTGTTCCGTGATACATATCCGAATAATGTATATGGCGTTTGTATGTACTCGCTTAGGGTATGCTATGCACTTCAAAAAATTTTAGAAATTCCGATATTTGCGCTGTGGGGACGTGTTTTACACGAATTGTGGAGACCAAAACTTACACATGTTTTGGATTGTGGGGACATCGGCTAAAACTCTTACATTGTGGGGACTTTGAACTTTTAAGATATTTTATTCGCTTCAGTTTGTTTGGGTTTCTATCACAACTGAACTTACTTAAGAAATGTAGCTCTTGCATTAAAGCGGTGAATAGAAATCAAAACAAGTAACAAATAGCAATTAGTTCCTTCAATAACTGTAGTATGGCGGTCTATCTCATGGAATAATTTTGTATATAGCAACGATTTTTGGACAGTTTTGTTCTTTAGTGTATTTCAGAATACGACCATTTGATATTTAATTTTTCCTAGCTTAAAGCAGCTCTTATCCCATGCATGGTTTTATGCTCGTTTGTGCGGTACAAATATTTACAGAACCAGAGGCTACAGTTTATCCTATGACTTAACGGCTGCGATATGTTCGGTATATAGGGCGTTTTCAAAAACGGCCGTTGTCCCATGTTTCAATGGCCGCGTTACAGTTACGGCTGTTTCGTCGGTTGGAAACACCCTACAGTATACAGCTGTTTCGACAAAGGTTGTCCAAAAAAAAAAAGCGTAAAGGCGTACGCGACAATGCCGAAAAGTAGTCTGGGAAATACCAAATAAATTTTAATAAAAGCTCAGAATCCTCATATTGCCCGCCATCTCAAGTCTTCGCTGTACGGTCGAGGCTTTATGGATTCTGAGCTTTTATTGAAATTTATTGAAATGTTTATTTCCCAGACTACCTTTTGGCATCGTCGCATACGCTTTTACGCTTTTTTTTTGGACAACCTTTGTCGAAACAGCTGTATACTGTAGGGTGTTTCTACAATGCAGGTCAAAAGTAGTTGGGACACCTGTCCAATAATCATGTATTCCAAGTAAAGTTGGCTTTTTGGGGTCACAATTGGAGCGTACCACCCCCCTCCCCCCCAAACAATGTTGGAAGATGCAGATAAACAGTATTTTTGTTGAAATCTGTGTTGTAGTGTCAAATCTCAACATTGCTTGGGGGGGAGGGGGTGGGGGGAGATTATTTCAGTAGTATCTCGCTAAGTGTCCCAACACTTTTGACCTGCATTGTAGAAACGGCCGTTATCTCGTGACTTAACGAATATGAAGAGAACCCAAAACTGCGGTTGTCGCAAGATTTACTGTGTTACGTTCGGTATCAGTATCCAAAACCGGCCGTTATCCCATGACTTCACTGTTAACCTTTGCAATTGAGAGTCCATTTTTTTTTTTCAAAATCTGGCGTTTTCCTCGTTACAATTAATCTAGGCGTTTTTGAATAAAAATTATATTCGCAAACTTTTATAAAGAGAACGCAAATTACGCCACAAACATTGTGGTTTCGACAAAGTAAAAAATATCGCTAAAGAAGTCATAATCAGACTGGGCATCCACTCCTCTGTTGACCACTTGTAGCTACAGTTGTAGACAAATCTTGGGGCATAAGTGTCTTATTTTTTTTTTCTTATCTCGTTTCTTTCTTTCTTCGATATATTTTTCGTCAGAAAGGGTCCGCACATTTTGTTAGATGATAAAAATTGTCAATGATGAAACTGATATTTACAACGTAATTATTTGGCGTTAAAATAGTTAAAGGAATTTTATTTAGTGTTGGGACTTATTACAAATTATATTTCGGCTTGGGGAATATCACAGAAAAAGACCAGTAGACTCATTTCCTTCGTTACGCAGCTTTCTAGAGATAATACCTTGTAGTTCTTCATACAGTCGAACCTCCCGTAAGCGACCACCCATAATGTCAAGGATATGTGGTCGCTTACCAGAGGTCAGACCACAGGGGGTCTAAATTTCGGGTAATTTACAAATGGTAACTGCGGAGACCTAACCCTTTTGCCAGTGCTTATCGAAACCCAAAGTAATAACTTTCTTTAGACTGCCTGATTTAGGAGCAAACGGTAAACGGCATTTTTGCAATGTTAAATTTCAAGCTTACAACATCCACAACTTTCGCTTTTGTTTGTTTGTTACATAATCCAGTTTACATTCTTTATCGCCACAATTTTTCTGTTAAGTAATACAACGTTGAGAGAGAGTCATCACCGGTCATGCATGCTATTTACAAGATAAAAAATTTTCTGTCCCACAAGGGATTCAACGTGATTAAAGATTATTTCAGTACTAGTGTACACTATAGTGAATATGTATGTAATCAATTGCTTCAATGCTAAGCTATTTCTGGAGACACTTCTGGTAGCTCCGGCTGTGAGATTTTAATACGGCGTCCGCAGTAATTGTGTGGGCCAATATGTTACTGTCACACATTTTACAATTTCTGCCCGTGAGAGAAACAGCAGATTGTGTGTCAAGTGGCCGCCTACGGGAGGTTAAAAACAATTGAAAATTTTCAATAACAATCTCTAAAAGTAGTCGCTTACGAGAGGTGGTCGCCTACGAGAGGTTCCATCTATAGTGATTTGACTTGAAAACGTTTGGTATTTTGGAAAAGTGGTCGCTAATGAGAGATGGTCGCTTACCAGAGGTGGTCGCAAAGGGAGGTTCGACTGTACTTAGTTGTTCTTAATATTCATGAATTCGGTATAAGCAGCTGTACGTTTCCTCAGAAACACTTGCAATCGCAAAGATATTTTCAATTACGTTTCCCAAAAATGATAACACCTCTCTTACCTTATTTTTATGAGTATTTACTCAACTTGACCTTTCGTCGATCCTTTCCAGGAAATAGCTATTGCTCTTATTTTTAATCATTTTTTTAGTAGAATTTATCGGGTTCTTTACCGAATTCATGGTAGTTTATGTTGATTTTGAAGACGAGGATATCTAAATAACATTATTCGTAATTTTAAGGTTTTTGTTTTTGAAAATAAATACCATGATGTTAGGGTGATTATGAAGATAAATATTCATTGTAGTAATCCTGCTATCAACCACGTACAGAATATATAATTTGAACTCTAGATTTTGGTGACCACATACTCATTTAATTTATGGAAACGTTTAACCAATCATTTTCGATGAAGAAGGCTAACACCTTCAGCCGTCGACTACAGTACTTGAACAATTTTTCAACAACAACTTTTATAAGGCTTTTACCGAACGGTAAAATGCGCTTAATGGAACGTGACGCCTTAGGGGTGGTTGGTCACGCAATGTTGTGTCGACCCCAGACAACAATGTATACACGAAAGCCTCATTCATAAATGAATACTCTCTATTCAGTAGGGTTAGGATAAAAGCCTTTCATGGCTAGGAAATTGTACCAATGTGTTGCACAATTGTCTAGAAATGAATCTTACCTTTGCTGGGATTGGTTCTCGTTTTGTAAAGCCCTATTGATGGCTAGTAGTTTGCCACGTTGTGTCTTTTAGTTTACAGTACGTTTGTACCTATTGGCCGAACTTTGAGTCACTGTCTCGCTATAAAAGCGTCAGAACACTATCCCAGGGCATTATCCTGGCAGTATTGCACGAACGCAAACACGTTTAAAAATTTTGTTTATCGTTCATCATCATGGTTCGTCCACGTCCTCATCCTCGGCCTGCTACAACCGTCCGAAACGACGACCTTACAAAGCTTTCCGGTGAAATCCTTCGACTGCGCTTGCAGCAACTGAATCTCCCGATCACGGGATCACTCGTCCTCGCCTCATTGAAAGGCTTAGAGCAGCGACAACGCCCGCACCAGCACGTCCTAAATGACGCCCTTCTCGTGGTCGAGGAAAAAAGAACATTGCCGCTCCTGTGCGTACACGTAAACCACGGACTGTCGAAACGACCGAACCTACGGCCGAAGCCCCGCTATCGGACGGTGATGAGTACGTTTACGACGCCGGTTCATCGGTTGGTGAGCTGTTCGAGGAGCAGATGGAGGACTTCGAGCCCGATCAGGCACACGATCGTGCTCTCGTATTCACGCCAGCCCAACTCGCCGCCATCCAGGACACCGTCTCGTCCACTGTTCAGGCAGCGTTAAGTTCTTTCCCTAACCGTGAGGCCACAGCAAGGATGTACCTTGACCAAAGCACGCCCACTCCGCGTTCGCAAAACGTGGCCACTCCTCTAGGCCTGAACCGTCCCATGGACAAATCACTTAAGGACAAAATACTCCGTGGTGAGTACATTGATTTCTGTTTACTTCTCCCCGATACCATTTATCGGTCCCAGTCCCCCGCCCTGCAGCTGCGATACGAAGAGTCCTCCCCAGGCTCCCAGGGCTCCCCGCTAACGGAAAAAGCCAGTCATAGATACCTTCCAAAAGTGGCTCGATGCCTTTACCACCTACATGCTGGTAATCGTCGCCGCCTACCCCAACAGATCCTTGGAGCTGATCAAATATCAGCAGATCATCAGTCGAGCTGTATCAAAGTTTAAAGGCTTAGCGTGGCTGTCTTATGACGAACAGTTTAGACGGCGTACCGCATACGATCTTAGCCTCCCCTGGGACAAAATCGATCTTGAACTTTGGACCGTCACCTTCTCTGGTCTTGCTAAGCCACATTGTTCTGTGTGCTCTAGCCCCTACCACCATAGCGACGACTGTCCCAATCAGGACCCCAGCAGAAAGCCCCGCCGCCCAGCCCTGGTCTGCTTTGACTTCAACAAGCCCTCCGGCTGTCAGCGCCAGTCCTGCTACTTCCCACATAACTGCCGCCGGTGTGGTTCCAACACACACGCCGCCTTCAACTGCCGCAGTTCCAGACAGACCGCCAGTCCCAGCGTCGGCAGCAAAAAGTAAAGTGTCACAGCGCCAGCAGAACCAGAGACCCACAGTGTCCACTCCCTTACATGTAGATAACTTAGTACTAGAATTAGTTAATCACCCTGATCGCTCTTTTGTTAATAATTTAGCTAATGCCCTCCGGTATGGTGCTCGCATAGGTTACCTTGGCCCTCAACAAACCCGGGTGTCACGCAACTTGCTCTCCGTGTCTCAACATCCAGAGGTTGTCTCAGCAAACCTTAACAAGGAAATGCAGTTGGGTAGAGTCGCGGGCCCCTTCCCTTCCCCACCACTCCCGGATTTCCAGTGTCATCCCATAGGCGTGGTCCCCAAGAAACACTCCTCAGAGTGGCGAAACATCTATCACCTCTCTTACCCTGAGGGTGACAGCATAAACGATCACATTCCAAAAGACCCCTATTCCCTTCAGTATGTACGGGTGGACGATGCGGTACAAATTTTGCGCTCCTTGGGCCCTGGGGCATTCATGGCCAAGACAGATCTCAAATCCGCCTTTCGCCTTATGCCAATTCACCCTGACGACTGGAACCTTCTGGGTATTTACTGGCAATCCCACTACTAAGTAGATCTTTACCTCCCATTTGGGCTCCGTAGTGCTCCCTTTTTATTTAATCAGATTTCTGATGCCTTGGAATGGATCCTAAAGCATAACTATGGTTTGAGACACGTAATTCACATCTTGGATGACTTTTTTATCGCTGAACCCACGAAACTAGCATGCTTGGGGAGCTTTAGTACCCTCCTAAAGGTATTTATGTCCCTCCGGGTCCCCACGGTAGCATCAAAGACCCTGGGCCCCTCTCAGGATTTAGAATTCATGGGTATCGTCCTTGATAGTAATCGCATGGAGGCACGCTTACCCGACGATAAATTGACCAGAATCCGACAGCTCCTCGATTCTTTCGCCAATCGCCGCTCGGCCCGGTTGGTGGAGCTCCAATCCCTTATAGGTACCCTGCAGTTCGCTTGTAAAGTTGTTGTCCCGGGAAGGACTTTCCTACAACGCATGATTAATCTTACTAGAGGGGCTTCCAGCCGTTTTCACCATATTCGCCTAAACAAGGAATTTTTTCGGGATATCACCATGTGGAAAGCTTTTCTCGCTAAATGGAATGGGCGCTCCTTTTTCCTAGACTCTTTTGTAACTTCTACCCCTGACCTCGAATTGTACACCGATGCTGCCAGCACCATCGGGTTTGGGGGGTATTTTAATGGTAAATGGTTCCAAGGGCGTTGGCCCCCTCACATCCTCATTGACAAACGCAAGGGGATTAGTATCGAATGGCAGGAACTCTTTCCTATTGTACTTGCCTGTGCACTCTGGTACCCCCATTTTTCGGGGAAACGCCTTCAGTTTTGGTGCGATAATGAGAGCGTTGTCGCCATCATAAACTCGGGCCATTCCAAAGCTCCCAGAATAATGGACTTAGTTCGTTTCTTAGTTTTAATTTCCATGAAACATAATTTCTTGGTGCGGGCCCGTCACGTCCCGGGAGTCTCCAATGAAATCGCTGATGCCCTCTCCCGTTTTCAGGTCAGCCGCTTCCGGGAACTCGCTCCCGATGCCGACCAGAGCCCCTGTTCCATCCCGCCTTCCTTCATGACCCTCTGAAGGATGACGTTTGGATGTACGCTAACTGGGCCTTATCAGTGAACACCAACCGAACATATAGCTCTGGGGAAAAGCGGTTTCTTCAGTTTTGCCTCATGAACAGGCTTACAACACCAGAAGGCGCTATTCTTCCCGCATCCGAAGGGACCCTTGTTTATTTTGCATCCTTCCTAGCTCGTACGGTTCGTCACAGTACAATTAAAATCTACTTAGCAGCAGTCCGTAATCTTCATATTCTTTCAGGGTATGAGGACCCCCTAAGAGGGCGTCTTCTTCTCCAAAAGATTCTCCGGGGTATTCTCCGTTACCAGGGTTCCCCTCGCATTCGCCGTCAGCCGGTTACCCCCCGGGTCCTGTTAGCTATTCGCCCCATCCTTGACAAGTGGTTAGGTCCCAGGGATTTTTCCATGATCTGGGCTGCCTTTACTCTCGCCTTTTTTGCCTTTCTTCGTTGTAGCGAGTTTACCTATCACGGGTTACATAAATTTAGCTCTAAATTTAACCTTACATTAGATTGCATTACTTTTCTGCCATGTCTGGCCCGCCCGCAGCGCATACTTGTCACGCTCAAGTCCTCCAAGACTGACATTTTTAGGGAAGGGCACTCACTGGTTATTCCCCAGTGTGCCTCCTCACTATGTCCAGTCTCAGCCATGCAACAGTATTTTATCTTGGCCCGGCCACAACCGGGACCCCTGTTTTATTTTCGGTCAGGCCGGCTACTCACTAGGTCCTCCGTCACGCTATTGCTTCGGGACTCCGCCCGCAGCGCGGGGCTCCCTTACAAAAGTCTCAAGGGTCATAGTTTTCGCATAGGCGCAGCATCCGCCGCTGCCGCTGCAGGCTTACCAGACTGGCTAATTAAAGTATTGGGGCCTGGTCCTCAGACTGTTACCAGATTTATATCCGCACTCCCGAATCAGTGCTTCTTTCTGCGGTCCCGCAAATGGCCCGTGTTTCGGGCAACTTTCTTTAGGCTAGGGTTGGCTTGGGGGGATGCATGCTGTGCATGCATCTGTGGCGGTTAAGTCTGCGTTGCGACTTCCCTCACGCTCTTGGCATTGCTCGTATCTTGCCATCTCATACCTTTGCCTTTATCTTGTCCGATCCAGCCCGTATGGTGCTGGGGAGATAAGAAAGGCTCTGCCAATACTCTTGTCCTACCCCACGTTAGTGGGGAGGTAAGTGAGGCTTACGTTTGTTTTGCGCACATAACCCGAAGTCGTATTAACCTGCAACGGGGATGTGTCCCCCAATTACGCCACCTTGTTGTCTATTTACTTTGTCTCAATACTGTTATCTAGCTGCATGCTTTGTTAAACAATAATAATTTAAAGTATATGCGGAATAGTGACATTAATAAGGCTTTTACCGAACGGTAAAATGCGCTTAATGGAACGTGACGCCTTAGGGGTGGTTGGTCACGCAATGTTGTGTCGACCCCAGACAACAATGTATACACGAAAGCCTCATTCATAAATGAATACTCTCTATTCAGTAGGGTTAGGATAAAAGCCTTTCATGGCTAGGAAATTGTACCAATGTGTTGCACAATTGTCTAGAAATGAATCTTACCTTTGCTGGGATTGGTTCTCGTTTTGTAAAGCCCTATTGATGGCTAGTAGTTTGCCACGTTGTGTCTTTTAGTTTACAGTACGTTTGTACCTATTGGCCGAACTTTGAGTCACTGTCTCGCTATAAAAGCGTCAGAACACTATCCCAGGGCATTATCCTGGCAGTATTGCACGAACGCAAACACGTTTAAAAATTTTGTTTACCCACCCTCCCTCCCTTTGGAGGAGGATTGTTATATATTCATTAAACTTGGGGTCACTCCTTGTGGTTCGGTTAAGTCTGCGTTGCGACTTCCCTCAAGCTCTTGGCATTGCTCGTATCTTGCCATCTCATACCTTTGCCTTTATCTTGTCCGATCCAGCCCGTATGGTGCTGGGGAGATAAGAAAGGCTCTGCCAATACTCTTGTCCTACCCCACGTTAGTGGGGAGGTAAGTGAGGCTTACGTTTGTTTTGCGCACATAACCCGAAGTCGTATTAACCTGCCACGGGGATGTGTCCCCCAATTACGCCACCTTGTTGTCTGTTTACTTTGTCTCAATACTGTTATCTAGCTGCATGCTTTGTTAAACAATAATAATTTAAAGTATATGCGGAATAGTGACATTAAGTGTTTTTCAAACTATCTTTGTGAAACCTTACTGTATAAGCCAGAATGCCTGGACTGCATGAATAATTCATAGACACTGAAGCGGCAAATTCGAATGCGATCGCGCTTTGAAGTTTAGAGAAAAATGGGCCAAAACTAGGCAACAAGTGTTCACAAGATTCACTTTCCGGAGTCTCAGAAATGGTAATCTCAAGGTTTACGCACGGCTTCTTGAAAATCAAGGATTAGTCTACTATTTGCACTAAAAAAGAAGGAAATTGAGAAAGTAGAAGTTTTACGTTTTTCCACTTCAAGATAGAAAAAATTTTGCAAATTTTCGTATAGACAGTCATTTTGGAGAACAATTTTGGGAAAACTAACATACCTACTAGACTTTAACGCACGGCAAATGGCAGACGAATCTTTCTTTGAAAAGAATCCGTTTTAGTCAATAATGATTTCTTGAAACATAAGCAAGCGAAAATTAAAGTTAATAGCCGACGTTTCGTGACACCATTCTCAAGGCAAAGTGGATAAATTAATGCGAAGATTTGATTTCTATACTCTACAGTCTCTACAAATTAGCATATTAACAATGGATCACAAGTTCTTCAAGTGAATACCTTTGCGCGAATCGAGTTTGTTTGCACGTTTAAGGATGGTTTGATTGCTTAATTAAGAAGATGCTTTTCATACTTAAACCATCCCTAAACTTGCAAACAGACTCGATCAACAAAAAAAGATGACGGCGTGCGCGACCAATAAATAGTGATCGGGAGCTCTTTTCAGAGCTCTTCGAAAACCCGATCCATCCGTTGTTAATTCTCATCGTGCCGTCGTTCGTTAATGTTAAAAACTCTACTTACGATTTCCAACTGAACGGAGAAGGTATATGGAAATGGAGGGACGTTTGCGGGAAACCGGCCATTTTTTTCGATCTTGTGCAATTAAGCATCCTCCTCTTCGCCTACAAATTAGAGGAATCTGGTCGCGAGCGCAAATGTTCTAGTTAAAGCTTCTCTTTTTGGCAGCAAAGAAAAGGCACGCGCGTGCGAGTTTTTTCGAGCATAAGCTACTCAAGATTCAGGCGCGACAAGCATATTCACTGTATTTGAAAATCGACATTTAAGTTTTCGTAGGTTTGAATGCCTACGAAGGCGCCACATTTATTGCCGTGGGTTTGTTGGAAGATAAGATTTGCCCTATAAAGCAGGCCAAACGGTCTTTCAAAAAATTCTATCTGTTATAATATTGAACGATAATAGAGGGTGCACGACGGCCATGTTGGAGGACTGAAACAATACAATGATTTTCCTTTGGGAAATATATTCTATTTTTATGCAAATATCTTCAATTGTTTTAGTCCTCCTACATGGCCTCCGTGCACACACTCTATACACTTGCTGCCAGTGCGCACTTATTCTGCCATACTGCAAAGGTGCGATATTAGGAAACAATAGAATGAACAATAGCTTATGTGGCCTTTGTCTTTAAGCTCCGCAATGACAATTTGATGAGCTGAGCAGTATTCCCTGCGGAGCACGGCGCGCGTAGATTTGGACCAATAGGAGTCACTCACTTAACGCTTCACTGCTTATATTACAGATCTATAATTTTTGCCGTGCAGTGAGTAAATGTCCCCAAAACAATAGGCATTCTGCGCGATGCGGGGTCTGAACTTTGTAATTTTTGTATTGCTTTCCCTGTCTTGTACTGACTGGACAACCCAAACTTCATGGTGATATCTCACTAGGAAAATGTCTTTAGCTCAGCTAACAGATCGAAGACATGGATGCAAATAAGTTCCTTGTAGCCAATCACAGTAGGCTTGCGTAAGATTTAGTTTGCGTTGAGTAGATGGTTGTCTAGCCAGTATGAAAATGGATGTTATCTGGTTAAACGCAGAACTGATTGTTGAACAGAGTAAGCAGAACTATTGTTAGTTCGTAAGGCAATAAAGAAGAGTCACTGAGAAGCTATTGGATCTTTTTGTAGAGTGAACAACGTGCGCGTAATGTAAGTGTCCACGTGAAAAACGGCCGTAGTCTCTTTAATGTTTATGAGAGGCGAATTAAATTTGGTTTGTCTCTTGAATCTTCGAAAATTTCAAAATGTTAATTTCTTCATCATTGGAATGATCCGCTGTGAACTTCATTTGTTCTTGATAATCCTCGGAAAATTCATGTGTAATTGTCACAGTACTTAATTTCGCTATTCATTGGTCCGGTTTCCAAATTCACTATTCAAAACGTCATTCTCATTCTTAATAAAGTTAAGTGTAATCTAAGGTGTAAAGTAAAGTGTTATCTTAACAAAGGGCACATCTTCTGTGGCTTCATACATTGCGTCAATTTGGGTGCTATTCTCACTGGGGGCCGCCAAGCCCAAACGCCCTCTATTCCTATGAGACCTGTGTATTCAAATTCTCGCGCATTTGTGTATCCTCAAGGGAACCGGTTTTGCATAATATTTACAAGTTTAGTATAAATAGGCCTGTTTTATCCTGTTATTCCTCTCTTCGTTAAAATGGACACAAGATCTCAGGTTGTCGCCCCACCCGCCTCCCCGCAGCGTTGACTCACTTTCGTGCCTGAGCTCTGGCTCCTTTGCGCCTCCTGGCTCGTCTCTTCCCATAACTTATCTCCACCTGGGGTGTTTGGGAGTGGGGGCTCCCGGTGAGAATCTATTACTATTCTGACACGTAGTTTTGATGTTATTATTGTGTTCATCGTAATCTATGAATAAGGGGACATTTTCAAAATTTCAACAACGACGATAATCTGTTCGTTGTAAATATTTTGTGAATATTTTCAATACTCGGCTTTGTGAATTACTGACCTATTTCCTTATTACCCAATTTTTCGAAATTTTTTGAGAAAAAAAAAAGTTATGTACAATTGACTATCTGAATTTGCTGGAACATATGAAATATTGCATTGCTGTCAGTTTGGGTTCAGGAAAAATGACTCTACGTCACTTGCTTTAATACATCTCAATAACAAAATTTCTTCTGCAATCAATCGACACGGGATCGCTGCAAGTGTGTTCTTAGACCTCTCCAAAGCATTTGACACTCTTGATCATGAAATCCTATTCACTAAGTTTGAACATTATGGTGTTCGTGATGTGGCCCTGAAGTGGATTAAAAGATACTTTTCCTGCCGCCAACAATTTTGTACAATTTAAAAAAGATAGTTCCACAACGCAAACTATCAAGTGCGGAGTCTGATCAAGGTTCCATTTTAGGCCCTTTATTCTTCATACTATACATCAACGACCTTCCAAATGCCTCGAAGTTAACACAGTCCTTGCTTTTTGCTGATGACACCAGTATCTTCTACTCTCATTCAGACCCAAACAAGTTACATTCCATACTAAATGACGAGCTACGCAATTTTGATGTTTGGTTGAAATGTAATAAGCTCTCGCTCAATCTACAAAAAACTAATTACATTATCTTTAAATCTAGACAGAAAGAAAAAAATAACTTAACTACAATTTTGCCCTTTTATTTGGAAATTAGTCTCTGAACCAAGCTAATCTTACCAAATTCTTAGGTGTCTATATTGATAAACATCTTACCTGGAAGCATCACATCAGCTTTATATGTAAACAAATTTCCAAGTCAGTGGGTATCATATTCATGTTCCGATTTTATTGATCTTCAAAAACGAAACTAACTGAGTACCACGCGCTAATTTTTTTCTTATATGACTTACTGTAACTCCACCTGGTCGTCCACAAAATAGAATTTTTTTTTTTGCAAAAACGCGTTGTGCGAGCCATACATTTTCCAAGTTAATTCATTTCAAATAGCCAAATTTATGTTTTGCTATCAAAATAAATTATTACCTCCAATATTTCTAAATTTGTTATTAACAGGTAGCCAAGTGCATAATTATGGCACCAGGAGCCAACCACTATCGATCACATTCTTGTCGAACAAATCTTAAGTCATTTACAGTCCTTTACCAAGGTCCCAAAATTCTGGAACTCTCTCCCAATAGCAATTACCTCGTCATCTATTTTTTTTACCTTTGAGAAAAAAAATGTTGCAATTCTTAGCCACAAAATCATGAACTGACTAAGCCGCACTTAAGCAGCACCATATGCTCTACTTATTAATGACAGCCAAGGTGGCCTCTCTTATAAGCCTGGTGATTTATTGAGGTCTTCTCGCCATTATTGTAAATTCGATCATTTCCTCTATATTTATTAAGACAAATAAATAAAACCCAACTTAATTTTGCAAAAACGTGTTCTTCGTTTGATCTATTTTACACCCTACGGAGCTCATGCCGTCCCGCTATTTGTTCAATCGAATATCATTCCTATGAATATGCTTTACTTTACTTTACTTTAAAACAGTTTCCTCCATCATGCATGACGTATCTAATAACCTTACTACACCTAACATCTCCACTCTATTCACCTATTCAAATACTATACACCATTATCACACCAGATTTTCATCCAAAAACAATTTCTACATCAAACGTTCTCGAATAAATCAATTAAAAGGAATTTATTTGCCGGCAAATAAAAACTTTTATGACTTCTGCCTACTTAGTGATTTAAATAGATTAACTAGGCTTATTAATTAACTCGGTATAGACCTGTGGGGGAGTTGTGGTGGAACATCGTTTCAGGGCGTGACTGGAAGTATATTTTCGATAAAACCCTAATTCTCATTACATAAAAATATTGAGCAAGAGTCACAAGACTATCCTGTGACCGAAGTAACAATAAAAATTACATTGAGCAATAATCGCGAGCTTTCATGGAAAAGTACTTAGCCTCGACTTCAAACTGCCAGTATAAAGTGTGGCCATTGCCTCGTGCTCGTCCTCTCAGTCTCAGACTTGACACGCTCTCCGAGTTCGACACGCTCACCGAGTTCTCATTCTTGACACGCTCTCCGAGTTCAGAAATCCTTTTGCAACCTCATTCAGGAGTTGTCCTATCTTCGTTTATTCAGAGTTAAGTATATCTATCAATTTGTTTTTATATACTATTGTTATGCCTTATAAGCCAAAAGTCCTCATTTTGGGTCACTCTTTTGTGAGCCGTTTTAAAACTTTTGTCTACCAGTGTGGTGATAGAAGGGTTAAGCGGGACCTCCATCTGTCTCGATCAGCCAGAGTATTTTTCCAAGGTGTCGGGGTACGCACAGTCGACAAACTCCGTGCTTTAGACCTCCATGATGTTAGGCGCCTAAAACCCGATATTGTTATTTTGGAAATCGGTTCTAATGACTTGTGCCAACTTGGTGTAAAACCTGAGACTGTGGGTTCCAAAATAGAGGCTCTTGTCCATATCTTGCAAAACCAATGCCACGTTAACTACATCATGGTGTACCAAGTCATCAACCGCACCGCCATCCCACGGGAGGTGCCTTTATACAATGAAAGAGTGGCTCTCCTTAACCAGTATCTCAGCGTAGTGCTGGAGACTTTAAATTTTGTTCAATTTTGGTGCCATAAAGGGCTACGTAAGCCGAATATACCCGTAACATGTGGGGATGGGGTACACCTCAATGCGCAAGGCCATTATGCCTTATATAGAAGCTACAGAGGAGCCATTTTGTTCGCTCTCAAGCAAATATTCCAGACGGGTGATCCTACCACGCCCCCAGCTTAATTTAGGTCATTTGCACGCCACTTTTCAGCGCACGCTTTGGGTGGGGTCTCTGTAAAACGCAGACCGGATGGCGGCGGATGGCGGATGGCGGACGGCGGATGATAAAATGCGGATAATAAAATGCGGATGACAAAAAAATTAAAATAATAAATAAATTGATAAATTAATTAATCACAGATTTCCCACATTTTTTCTTTATGTATCGTCGGATCCGAAAAAAAAGAAAGAACTTTCATCGAAGAAGACGTACTTTATCATCAAGATCCACACTTTTCAACTTAACATCACCACTACAGTCCTTTTTTTCCCCATCTTTATTAGTAACTAACATTTAATAAAGAAAACTACACTACTACCACTACAGTACTTGATCGACACACCACCCTACCCTAAATAGTTATCAATTTTGCACCGAACGTTTGTACGTGCACGGCACCTGTAGAAAGGCTTGTTAGCGTAAGTAATAGTTCGAGTGAATGAACCGCGCACCTGGGTTAACCGATGTCTGAGTTGTCGGAAAGTGACGCAGATTTGGGCCAGCCAACTTTCGTTTGGAAGAAGTGAGTTAACTTAATAAATTGATTAAACTCAATCGATCTTCAACCTTTTTTTAATGTCAGGCAATTTTCGTTAACCTTTTTTGTGTTCACTGTACATGTATGGTGAAAATGCTAGACCAGCCCACGATGGTAGGGATTATTTATAGCTTTTGCGTTTTAATGCATGTTACAAAATTGCGATAGTAGCATTTTAGTTATGGCTTTGATCAATGTCTTCCGGCTTCTGTCGAGGTAAATCTTATTATCATTGTTTTACAGCCACTGAAGGTTAGCTTACCCCTAGACCCGCACGTAGACAGTATATCGTAAACAAAATGACTTACTCGATTTGCCGGTTAGCCTCCCACGCAGACGTTCGTAGGGCTCGTCACGTCATATTTCCGTACGTGGGGAAGGAAATATTGCGTGACGATCCCAAATAACGTCTACGTAGGAGACCATTTGCCAGTTCGGTTACTTCTCTTAAGGTGGAGGTAAACGTGAATATGGATGGAATTTTAAGAGGTTTAAAGAAGGGATAAAAGAAAGAAAATTATATTTGGAACATTAACTGACAGTTGCCCCCAACCCAAGAGCACACCAGGTTGGTAGGGGACTGTTTGAGTGTCCATATATCAATTTTTAACTTCAAATTCCCTTTTTAAACTACATCAAATCTTAACTATTTCTTATTTCCCAAATTTTACTACTCTTTTGAGAAAAACTATCTCCTGCCAAATATACCTAAAAATCCCCCCAAAATTTATAAAATACCCCCAAACATTGATTTGTGTTATGAGCTAAGGGTTCTTGTATTGCTTGAAACGCGAACGAGATATTTCCGTTAAATCGATTTTAAGCGGCGTGAAAACAGCTATCAGATGTACCCTCGCCTTAAGTCAAACAAAGCGGTTAGAAAATTTTTTTCCGGCTATTTCCTAGTGCAACTTCATAACATACAACAAAAGTCAAGCCATAGCGTAAGCTTTTCGGCATGAATCAGTACTTAATTTTCACGTAATTTTTACATAATTTTCTAAAACAAATTGGGCGTAAGAAATTGTTTATTTATTTATTTATTATTTTAATTTTATTTGTCATCCGCATTTTATCATCCGCCATCCGCCATCCGGTCTTCGTTTTACAGAGACCCCTTGGGTTAATTCGTTTGGGAAAATCCAAATTCGGATCTTTGATCCAAAATTACTCGGATCATGGTCCATCAAAGGAACCGAGGAATCCACTCTAGGTAAGGATTCGTCGGTTCCTTTGATGCACCATGATCCGGATGATCTTAGATCAAAAATCCGGATTTGGATTTTCCCAAACGAACGCACCCTTTATCTTCGTCGCTGTTTTTTTTTTTTTTTTGTTGACTTGCCAAACATGTTGCCGTTTTTATTTTTATTTTTTTTAATTGCTTTTTCTTTCAGTTAATCTTATGATTATTAATTATTGTTGTTCATTGTGTACTTGCTGGGCCTTATTTTTGGGACGCACCCCTGATCCATTTGTTTTTCTGTCATAATTTCATGACCAGTCTACAGTTTCTATCCTCTCTTTATTTTCAAAGATCATGATGACCAGACGCCAAAAACGTGTTGCCCCTGCTGTGCTCCCTGTTGTTGTTATCCCTGGGACGGCAAAACGCGCGCCCAAACGTAAAGCCAAATCCACATCTGGTAGTGCGAAGGGCAAGCGTGGAAAAGCTGGAAAAACACCGGCGCCCGGCGACCAAGGTACCGTTCATCCCAGCCAGTTGGAGCGCGTTCCGTTATTATCGGGCGATAAGGCGACCGGGCAAGGCTCAACTTCACTAGCGGATGTTGCCGCTGTTGTGTCCAATGCAGTTGTGGAAGTACTCAAGGCGTCTGGACCTATTTCCACGTTTCAACAAGACCAGAACTTTTCAAAGGGACAGAACTCTGATCTGGCTGCCTCTGTACAGGGGTCAGTGGCAGGTGTGATTCAGGACATAGCCAGTGAAAAATGTTTAGTATTTAGTACCTTATGTTTTTAAATGTCAACTTTTGGGGCAATTACTAGTATGTTTATAGAAAAGACTAATTAACAGTGTTTTCCCCAGTGTTTACAAGCAACGGGCAAGACGTCTCCCCTTCAGGCCCCAGTTGTTCAAAGAGAGGATAACTTTATCCACTGGATAAGTCGCTATCCAGCAGAGCAAATGTACTCCAACCAATGCTTTTGACAAATTTTCCACACAATCCCATTCTTAAATTTGACATTTGCTTCTACTCTATTCACAAATTATAGGACTATCGAGAAAATCTTGCACATATTTTATCTGCCGGGTAGCGAACTATCCAGTGGATAAAATTATCCACCTTTTAAACAACTGGGGCCAGACGGGCAAATTCCAAAAATTCCAAAGGGTTCGGCGTTGGACGTTCACTTGAGTGTAAAAGTGAACGTCCAACGCCGAACCCTTCAAATCGCAGTCTTTGACCTCAAGAACGACAACACACAAGATTTAAGGTAAAAATACGTTTATTTTGATGTTAAATGAGAATATTTATCGCAATCTAGTACAATAATACGAGGATTTTCGACATTCCCATACATTTCCTCTGTAAATTCAAAATACAAACGGTCACACAGTTTAAGTGGGCCCCCTGTCGTTTTGTTCCTCTGAACAAACCCATGCACACAACTAGCTGGTGAAACTGTTCATTGTTCTTATACATAATGCACTGGATGCCATGAAACAAACAATAATTATTTCGTCCCTCTTTTTAAGCAAGAGGTTGAAAATGACAATTGTGACTGCCTAAACTTGCCATTCCTAGACTTCTGGCGTGGTTTGTTGGAAAATAAAAAGAGCTTATTTCGTTCTAGAGTTACACTGATCCTACAAAAAATAAGTCCAGCACTATTTCTTGTTAAAGGACGACCATGCAGTCTTTATACCAAACTCCATTAAGTCCTCCTTTCGGTATTTAAATATTAACTAATTTGTTCAGGACATCCACATTTTCACTGATTTCCTGAGCAACTGGTTCAAATAAATCATTAGTTGAAGCCATCTATCCCAATAACAAAATTACTTATTATTAACTATTGCCCCACACCCTCCCCCCATCAAGAAATGAAAAACGCTAAATCAAGCAAACTAACTCACTGAGTTCTTTTTGCGATATTCTGTTTATTCCTATTCCGGTTTAGGATTGAGTGAATCAGTGGAATGGTATTCTGTTCATTTCGAATAGGTCCAAAGAATACCTGAGCATTGAATATTCCGAGCATACCCATTCTGCAGTAGTCCCAAAGAATAGCCAAAAATAAATTTGCTAACTCTAACGCCAAATTTTCTGATTTGGCCTGACCTAACTCAGTCAATAAAATTGCATTACAATGGGATGCTAAAATAAACAATAAGAAAAAGACAAAGTCCAGCTAGAACACAAATTTAGCTTAGGAACTCTTTCCTTTCTTGCAGAAAAAGACTGAATGCTATAGTGACAATGTCCATGAGAAACCAGTCCTCTCATTTGTATACATCTTGCTGAGACTCTTGTCTGTTAGGTGTATAGTTACAGTTTTTCTCCATCTTGTACCTATTTCACTTGTTACAATACCAGGGCATTTTCTATGGAAAACAAAGAACAATATTAATGTTAATCACAATTCAACCCAGCACCAAGGAAAAAGTTGTTGCTGTAAACATATTGTTGATGTGCGGTGGAAATAGGAAATGGTATGTGGGAGAGGCATTAATACTTTAATGATGTACTCCTAAACGGTATACACAAAAATACTGCTACAAAGAGAAGTTACCAAAGGAACCAAAAAAGCACAGACAAGTTTTTTTCAAATACTTCAACTTTGTAAATGGCTTTGAAATGAAATTGTACAGACAGAGAAATTTGTCCACTCTGGGCAACTAGGACTTTAGTACTCACCTGAATACTAAGTTACTGAGGGGCAGTGATTTGAATTCTTGCTGCAATTTGGAAATTGAAAGCTTGTTCACCAATATTGTGGCTTTTGGAAACAAAAGACCTGTTGAGAGAAAGAGAGAGAGAAGAGCTGAATAATATACCCTTATGTGTGAAACCGGCAACTGACGAGTCCTCCTACTGGATCCAGTGAGATGAGGATCCCTTTTTACAAGACATATTAAGCAATAGTTCTTCTAGTTGAAAAATGAAAAATGAAAAAAAAAAAAAAAAACTACTGTAAAAGCTCTAAAATGCACCCCCTCCCTCCCTCCCTCCCTTGGGACATCAGATTCTTTAAATTAGACCTGCCTCCCCAATTTTATTCCCAGCTTTTGTAATTTTTATAAAGGCTTGAAAAAAAAAATTATTCAGCACACTTGTCATCTCAGTAAGCTCACAGGGTTTGAGTTAAACAAAACGATTACTGATTACTAAATAGAGCTTTTACAGTAGGCTTGTTTTTTCCAACTACGATACGTTTATACATTGAAACTTGCAAGTGTCCCGCCAATTCAGGTCATTTAAACCTGTGTGTTTGAGCCAAGGTTCGTACCAGCTGCATGCCAGTGACATAGCGATATGTTATTCAGCTCTGTCACCAAAATAGTAGTGTTTTTCACTGACAAAAGTGTAGTGTAAATGAAGCCTGAGAGTACAGATGATAATCTGCTCACTAAATTGCAATCTCTCTCACAAATCCCACCACTACATGTATTTCCTAATCCATATTTTACAGCTTTCAAAACCTGTCCTTCAAGAACTAACAAGCAGTCCTGTAGCATTTTTAAGTCACAAACTGGTTTAATATGGTCATGTTTATGATTATTCTAAAGCCTTTAATTAGAATTATAATCAAAAGCATGACCATATATAAGGGCACTCCATATGGTTTTGTCTACACCCTCGTTCAGTCAAATTTTAAAAGGCTATTTAATTATTGTGACCAAGGGTGATTATTTCATTAATAGTGTGTGTGTGTGTGTGGATGACGTCACAAAATTACTGGCAGCCATGTTGGAGTACTGACGTAATCAAAATGGCGACTGAAACAACAGAGCTTGAGCCTCTGATGCTCTCAAATTATAGCGAAAATCTTGAAGGCAAGGTAAAGTATATATTATCTTGATAAAATTTCTGAGATTGGCATAGATCCACTTCTCATCCCAGCGAAAAAGTTGAGCAAGGAATACCTTCCACCAGTTGAATCCATGGATTTACTTTCGTACCTTGTGCTCGATACTAGTTTGTATTCCAATGCACACATTAAAGTTTACAGAAGCCTTCAAGCTTACAACCAGATGGTTAATTAGCCGCTTCATTTCCAGTGTCCTTGAATGTATGATTAACAAGAGATTTGTGGTTTTGGCCAGAATAAGACATTCGCAGAGACTGAATGATCCACTAGTGCAATTGCCATTTGTTCTCCTTGGTTTGTTAAAAATTTAGGAACACGACAAGTTGCCACATTCCGACACTTTCGCTTTTGTTCCCACAACCGACAATTAAACAAAACGACGGCATTATATTGACAAGACCAATTCACACTCTAGTTTAATCGTTCGAAAGCTGCTTGCACTGAAACGCACGTGGATCAAGGCAATTTTTCTCAAAGAAACCATCTAAATTTGAATAAAAAATTCAGGCAGACAAATTGCAGCGTGCAATCAATGAACTGAGACAAATTGTGCAGAGATACGCTGTGATACTGGCAGATGTTACAATTTTTCAGCCTGATTTCTTCACTCGTAGTCATGTCGAAAATGAAAATGATCCCAATTTATAAGAAACAGTTGCACTAAAACCAATTTTTATAAGTTTCGCCGATTTTCAACAACGGGATCATGTTTTCAAAAAAAAATAATAGGGCTGGCAAAACAAAGTGAGCGGAATAATCAGTTTTAGAAATTGAGAAAATAGGGCTCAAAAAATCAATAGGAAGGGGCTTTGTGGTTGAAATATACCTTAAATGACAAAAGGGCACTGTAAATTAGCTACCTTTCCGTTTTTAATTTACAATGTTAAGGAAAACGCGAAGTATATCTTAAAAGCACTTGCGCTGCCCGCACTCTGAAAGGTAAACACAGGGAAAACCCATCAAAGTGGTCCTCCCACATGGCGGACGGTAAATGAAGGGTCACATGTCCGCACACACACTAAAGTATAGAACTTTGAAGCTTTAAAGGTTTGCAAACACAAGAGGATAGTTGGCATTCCTGGTACTTATTGCGGAGACTAGTCCCCTGTTGAGTTTACATGGCGGAACTAGTTGCGGGGACAAGTCCCTTGCAATGTTTTACACGATGGGACCTTTTACACAACAAAATTGGAAAGTTTAAGGTACTTTGAATTAAATTCACCATTCAAACGTACCATAGGAACAATTCTAATTCATCAGAAACCCTTAAAATTGCTCAGCTCTAAAACTGTTTATTAAGAACCGATCTACCAATCTATCGTCAGTTACAAAGTACTGTAAAGTCCATCTTTGTGCTGACGACACCCTGTTGTTTTTTGAAAGCAGTTCTGTGCAAGCTATTGAGGCTGCTTTGTCCCAAGACCTCGACCACGTTGTTGGATGGCTGAACCAAAACTATCTCATGTTAAATCACTCGAACACTAAAGTTATGCTTTTGGGAACTCACCAAAAATTGAGCTCAGTCCAGTCATTCGCAGTTAGTGTTAATGACACAGATCTTGAAAGGGTATACAAATTTAAATATCTGGGCGTGTTTCTGGATCCCTGCCTAAATTGGAATGAACACATTGATCATATCGGAAATAAAATCTCTTGCCGCCTTGGAATGCTTCGTAGAGCCTGGAAAGTCATCCCAAAAGAAGCTTGCATTACTCTGTTTAATGCAGCTATGGTTCTACCGTTATTCAATTACTGTTGCGTTGTGTGGGATGGTTGCGGTCAGGGAAACAAGAACTACTTTGACCTTCTTCCCGTGGCCATCCCTTCAATGCCGCAGAGAATACCAAAAGTGCATACAGGTCTGTAAGTGTATCAAAGGCTTGGCCCCAGCTTATCTGCTAGATGACTTCCACTCCTCGGAGCAGATCCATACTTACAACACTAGGAACAAAGACCTTATTCGCCTGCCTCTTGCCAAGACTACTAAATTTTAAATCTCTTTTAAGGTGATTCCATCGAAAGAACGTTTGTAATGAGAATTTTTTGAAAATCTCTACAGATGTTAAGTACATCTAGTACATCAGAAAAATAAAATAAAAGGAGGGGGTCACCGTGCTTGTTTTCACCCTAGAGGGCTGTAGTACTATCTCACTATTTTCTAGGCATGTGACCTCAATATTAAAAGAGCTAGTCTTCAGCGAGAAGTGCCCACTACTTTCAGAAAGTTAGTACTGAAAATGAAATACTAGCATTTTTCTTATAACAGTACTATAACTTTGTAGTAAAATGCCATAAAGTGGCTCAATAAATTAATCCCATGGCATAATAGGGGACATTCGAGCGGTTGTACGCTTCCCGCGAAACGTCGAAAATTGATCGTAGTAATGATTCAATTTCGAAATTGAATAAAAAAATTATTGAAACTGGGATAAAACTTAGAGAGTCGTATTTTCTTTAATTTTGTTGAATAAAAAAGGGGGGTCACCGTGCTCGTTTAGAAGAAAAGGACCATTTATTTTCCTGCCGAGCTTAACCTCAAGGAAATCCCGCAATGTTGTGCTCGTGCGCGCGCTAAATGACGCGAAAAATTATGCGCAGCAAGGATGCGCAATGCAATTCAGTGGAATCACCTTAAGTACAATGCCGCCAAATCCTGGAACACTCTTCCTCATAACTTACGTCATGATCAGTCTCTCACTAGTTTTAAACTGAGAGTCAAGAAACATCTAAATCACCTTAGTTAATTTCTCACCTTCATGAACTCTTTGATTGATTTTTTGCTTTCATTTCTATATTTGATTATTCATTCTTCTTATTTTATACAGATCTCCATTTAAACCAGCTATGCTGAACTGGAATTTCTGTATAAATAATGTATAAATAAATAAATAAATAAATAAATAAATAAATAAATAAATAAATAAGAAATTTAATCAGTTATTGCCATTCAGCAATTTAAAAATGAAGCAAAAGATCCACTGAACATTTGAAACAAGATGCACTGTTGATCACAACACAAAATCCACAAGTCACACAATCTCATATTATTCAATGAGTTTTTCATTTGGTCACAGGGCCTTCCTCATCACATGAGCTGCCCACACCAAAGAACTAAGGGAACACATCGCAGGACCTTGCTTTCTGACAAATTGAAAACCAGAAGTTGACAATGAGGGACTTAGTCTCCGATACAGTCACTGGGACTAGTTGTGTGCCTAGCTTAAAGGAAAAAATAGGTATGCACTGCATACATATTGACTTGGCTTTAAGAGGGATTGTATGGACAGAGACGGGGTGTGTGCATATTGGAAACATACATCTCATACATTGGCACATGAACAAAAAGTGTTGTGAATAACGTTACTAGGCCATGAAAGATCGTCCATAAGTAACAAAGTACTGGCTATCCAGTTTTGCCTCATACAACGTAGAGGGACAACATATCCAGTTCCTCTTACATAACTTTTGGTAATTCTGTGTGCCTATCAAGCTCAAGGTAGCCAAAAATTTGTTTTTGTCTTTTTAGCAATGTTGTGCTACGAGGCTCTGAATTACTTTTTAATGACACTAGAAATTATCCAGACTCAATTCTATTGTTAACGGCTACATGCAGCATTTGTTTGGCAAACATACTACTTTGGTATGAAATCTGTTCGCTTTTTGCCTAATTACTTGGACAAATCATACAGTTCAAGTTAACTGATGGTTTATGTTTGCAAAGAAGTGAATAGCAACAAGAGTCTCTTGGCTTCCAGTCTTGCAAGGTACTCTGGTTTAGCTTTGAAACGTCCGTTTGGCGACATCAGAAACTAAAGGTCAAGAAGTAGTACTCTTCTAGAACAACTATTACTTTAAATCTCTGAAACCATCCAGAACCCAAAAATATTGCGGGATTTTGAATTTCAAATCAGCCACCCCATCTTGTTCTTGATTAAACATTCTCAAACTCATTAATAATTCATCCAGAGAAAACAAAGTAAATCACTACCATGGCCGTGGTTTGGATATGTGATCCTAATTACCATAAAATTTTGCCAAATTTAGCCTTGAATTTCTTCAAGAATGATTGATCATTTGAGAAGCCATATCAAACACCTGCACCTCGTTTTTTCAACCTACTTCTCAGTGTTTGGATATCTGATGAAACACTCTTCCTCGTGTTTGATATATTATGTGAAATATTAAAATCCAAAATCACATTGTTATCAACTAGTGGTGATATTGGCTGTGCTCACACTTGGGTTTTTTTTACTATAGTATTGTCTTGCTTTTTGTCCCCTTTTGTATTTAAATTACCCAAACAAAGCCTCAGTTCCTTTACTTGAAAACCTCTTCTGTACTAGTAAAAGACTTTTGGATTTTCTTTTTTTTTTAGATAAAAATCAACCTCCCAGTAAGTAAAAAAAATAAAAAAAAAATTTCAAAAAAGAGTGAGTATTTGCCGAGAAATTGGGTCGTTAGCGATTTCCACTGGAATATAAATTTTACTTTGATTGACAGCATATTGCTGCCGGTGTAACCACCCGTTGCGATATTTGCGCGAACAGTCTTTCTATAGTCTTGAATCCCTCACATTCTCGCACTTCGAATATCCTGTATTTAGTGGAAGAACTTGCGTTTGTTCGAGAACGACAATGACATAAAAGAAGACAAAAGCTTTAAGCTACACTTTAAAGTAGGTAAAGGTCTCAAAATCATCCAGCGAAGCAGATATTTGGAGACGGGCTTGTTAATGTTTCAATTTGTGAGTCCCTGAATCGCGCTTCATGTGCTTCCTTTTTTAATTTGTGGCTGAACGTTATCAGATCACTTGTGTTCAGGTGCGTAAAACTTACAAGTCTCGGCAAGCGGAAACAAAACAAAAAATAATGCTAAGAATCATGTCCTATGTCTTGATCTTTTCTCACGTCGCCTGTCGCTATAAGATAACTTGTAAAGGGAAAGCCGCCGCTTTTGCTTGTAGCGTTTTCACAACGACTTGCTGTATTACGGTAATTTCCAAAGTGTTAAACACAGTCAGCTCTTTTAAACGGTTCCGTTTAAACGTTTTCTTTCAAGCGTCAAACGGATACTTGTTTCCTATTTGCAGCATTAACAATTTGGGACGTTCATTCAAGAGTGAATTTTCACCTGAACTTTCGATAAGCAATTTCGAAACTTCGCTATTCTCAATAATATTTTGCTCAAATAGATTTATTCGCAGGCTTTTTGACTGAAGAGCAGCAAGAATTTTCACTTTGACTGAGACAATACATGCGGTTACAGTGGTTCCCTGATAATTCCGTAGCACTGATAATTTTACCCTCCTCAGCTGCTTCTGCTTCGGCCCAACAGCTTTGCTTGATGAGGTCGGCTTCAGTCCCCATTTTGTTTTTCCCATAATCATTGCAAATTACAAAATCGCCGTGGGCGTACAACAAACACCGCAGATATCCAACAAAATGGTGAAGAGTTGATTACTCTGCAACATGAGTACGTGCAAAACTGCGAGAAAATTTTCACACGAGGTGACCGGAAGAAAAAGTAGCTTGCAAAATGATTGGCTAATTTTCCATAAAGGCATTAGGGGATGGTACTTGTTTGTGAAGCGAGAATTTTTTTTCAAGCGCTGTTTTCTCAAATTTTAATTTTCGCTTGCAGGGGACACTTTCAAGAGTTACAACAAAACAACGATTTGGCCGATTTCAGTAAAATTTGGCCAGATGCTAGAAAAATGTATAACCAACAAAAACGGGAAATTCGATAATTCTAAAAATTCTTTCCTTGAAAGCCATTTCCATGCGTTCACTCCGCATAGTTTTCTCGCAGTTTTGAAAATGTTTTGCAACTTT
Source organism: Pavona decussata (assembly GCF_977016875.1). Lineage (NCBI taxonomy): Eukaryota > Metazoa > Cnidaria > Anthozoa > Scleractinia > Agariciidae > Pavona > Pavona decussata. The sequence continues at coordinate 39,910 of NW_028145523.1, forward strand.
TGAATGAAATTGAATTAAGGAAAACCCTGACACGTTTTTTAAGCTTTTGGGATCCTGACCTGGAGAAAAAAAAAAAAACAACTTCCAAATATAAAAATCGCATTGAGTTGGAACTCTTGAACGATGACCTGGACCTTCAAGTTCCGACTTTACGAAAAACCTGTGAATTTATTTTCTTGGAAAAGCAATGAATATTTGAATACCCAGTTCTATAAGCCTTAATTTGATATAGGGTTTTGGTATCTGTGATGTAACTGAGAGGCGCTATATCTGTTTAACTGAAGCCACCCCTGAAGGTACACGGCAACCTTAATTGGGTTAAACTGTTGACTCCGGGAAGTATTGTCTTGCTTTTTGTCCCCTTTTGTATTTGAATTACCCTAACAAAGCCTCAGTTCCTTTACTTGATAACCTCTTCTGTACTAGTAAAAGATTAAACATTGGTAACATTTTAATGATAAAGTAAATTTGTGATAAAGTAAATTTATTTAAAGTGCATATGAAGCTAAAAACAGTTAATCCCTATTTGAAAGGCCTTTCTGCAAAGAAAACAAGCTTTTGCCCAAAAGCGGATCATAAATTGGCAAACATTGTTTCAGTCAAAAGTATGTCACTAATAACTCAGGAAATATTGGTCTTTGTGACGTTTGGCACTAATAATGTATGTCAGGTAAAAAGAAGAAGAATCGAGCTGTCGAAACATGTTTTAAAAAAATCTAAATTATTGTCATTTTTCTAAAATTTTTCAATTTTTTTTGCAATCAAGATCTCTTTGTAAAATGAAATCCATTTTGACATTGCCATGGCATTACTCTCAGCCCCAGTCTGTTTCTGCTATGAACCATACATCTCCATTTCCAACTACATAAAAATTCAAACGTCATAAACTCTGATCAAGATTTTAAACATACAGAAGGATTTCCACCAAATGGCCCCATTTTAAAGTGCTACTGAAATGAAATTTTCATGTACATTGTTATTGCCTAAAAGTATGGTTTGAAAGATGCTTATATATGGTGAAGATTGTTTTTAAAGAAACAAAAACGAAGACTGAATTAATGGTTTTTTCCCCACCAAAAAATGACTTTTTGGGTCATACACATGTCTTGGCACTGGGACAGAGTTAATCAGCTCCCTTATTTTGAGCACTTTTGTCATTTATACTTCGATATATAATTATAGCAATCTCTCGCTTGATTTTTGCTCTGATTTATCACAGTTATGCAGTGCAGATGCTGGCGAAGGTCAGAGTATTTTCTTGGTTTAAAAAATGACTGCTACAGAAAACATGAATTGGAACTTGGCTAGACATTAAGCAGGATATAAACTATTAAAAGATTTTCCTCATTCTTTGGCCATTTTTGTGTTTGAATTACACGCAAAGAAGCCTCAGTTCTTTTCCTTGATAACAGGCCTCTTCTTTCCTTGTTAAACACAAACTTTCAAAAGCGTCCTTTTACAAATGTTAGCTTGCAAAGAAAATGGCGGAAACAACATTCGATTTCTTTATAACCATCGTCAGTCGATTATTGACACTCAAATGTCATTTAAATGCTGATCTAAAACTTTTTTTACATGAAGAAGCATTTTCACCGTAGGTCGCATTTCACCATCCTAATTTCGTGTTTGAAAAACGAATTATAAAAAGAGAACACTAATACACAACAATACACTCCATTGTGGGGACCTCCATCAAGAAAACCATTTGATGCAAAAACTCCCAATTCTGCTTTGATGCAACAAGCGAAGAGAGACTACACAAGAAATGTGCATCGTGGGGACACTTAGGACTTCCATAACAGAAAGCGAATTCAACACAAAACCGACTTCCAAATACCACTTGGAACCTCTAAAAGAAAAGACACAGGCAACAACTTATGTGAATTACGGTAATTAACCGTGAGAAACCAATGTTAAAGTGGTCTATAAAGCGTGAACGCACAACGAATGATTGGCTTTCTTACTGAAGGATGTAATGTTAATCGAACTCGATTGAGCGAAGACTGCTTTTGTTATCCTGTATTCTTGAATTTGTAATAATCCATCCAGAATTTATTTTTAACATTTAGATAACTTGATAAACAACGACAAGCGTTGATTTTTAAAACCTGAGATAACTTTGTTTAAGGTTCTTCAGTCAAATTTGCAGGTAAATGATGCAAAGCGGTGACCGCCATATTGGACTGTTCGTGTTACTACTGAAAAATTTTCGTCGTTCTTTGGCCTTTTTTGTGTTTGAATTACCCGCAAAGAAGCCTGAGTTCCTTTCCTTGACAACAGACCTCTTCTTTCCTTGTTAAACACAAACTTTCAAAAACGTCCTTTTACAAATGTAAGCTTGCAAAGAAACTGGCGGGAAGAACATTCGATTTCTTGATAACCATTATCAGCCAACTATTGGCAGCTGAAAACTCAAATGATAAGAGGAAGCATTTCTACCGTAGGTCGCATTTCGACATCCTACTTTCGTCTTAGAAAACTAATAATGATAGAGAACACTTATACACAGCAATACAAATTGCATTGTGGGGACCTGATCTCCGTGCAGAAAATGGTGTAAAATTGCCGAATCCGGCTTCAACGTAACTAGCGAAGAGAGAATACACAATCTCTCAATGTAAGCTTATGTTGTGGGAACACCCAAGAATTAGGATTTAGGACTTCCATAACACAAAGCGAATTAAACACAAACCCGATTTCCAAATACCACTTTGAACCTCTAAAAGAAAAACCCAGGCAACAACTAATTAATTAACCGCTAGAAACCGATTTTAAAATACTCTGTAGAGCGCGAACACACAACGAATGGTTGGCTTTCTTACCAATTTCATGTTATTTTTAATGGAACTCGATCGAGCGAAGACTGCTCTTGTTATCCTGTTATTCTTGAATTTGTAATAATCCATCCAGAATTTATTTTCTAACATTTATATAACTTCATCAACTACGGCAAGCGTTGATTTATAAAACCTTAGATAACTTTCCTTAAGGTTCTTCAGTCAAATTTGCAGCTAAATGGTACAAAGCGGTGGCCGCCATATTTGACTTTCGTATCACTGCTGAAAGATTTTCCTTTTTGTGTTTAAATTACCCGCAAAGAAGCCTCACTTCTTTTCCTTGATAACAGACCTCTTCTTTTCTTGTTAAACAAAAATTTTCAGAAACGTCTTTTTACAAATTTAAGCTTGCAAAGAAACTGGCGGGAAGAACAATCGATTTCTTGATAACCATTGGTAGTCAGCTGAAAACTCGAACGTCATAAATTCTGTTCAAATTGTTATACACGAGGTCGCATTTTAGTAGCCTAGTTTTGTGTCTAGAAAACGAATAAAAGAACCAAGTGGCACTTATACACCAGAAAAAATTGCATTGTAGGGATTTGTTCGCAATGAAGAAAGGTGTGGAAGATCCCGAAATTTCGCTTACGAGCAAATACAATTAAGTGCAGAGCAATACACCATAACTGTGGGTTGTGAGGACGAGCAAAAGTAACTCTCGAATAGAAAAAGCTCTAAAAGAAAACCCGGGCGACAAATTAATTAACCCCTAGGAAACAATTTTAAAACCGTTCTGGAAAACCACACAACGAAAGATCAGCTTTCTTGCTCAATACATGTTAATCAAACTCGATCGAGCGAAGACTGTTTTTGTTGGCCTGTTATTATTGAATTTGTAATGAGACAAGTCGAATCAATTTTGAACATTCGAATAATTTTCTCAACTAGGAAAAGTGGAAATTCCTTAAATCTTAGATAAATTTGTTAAAGGTTCTTCAGTCGTGGAACCGAATGGCGAACAGTGGTGACCACATTCCTCGTGTTTAACTACTAAAGAACGGTTTTTCTCGCTTTTTGTCCTTTTCGTGTAAGAATGACTCCAGCGAAGCCTCATTTTCGTTCCTTGATAAAAGACCTCTCCTTTGTTTGTAAAAATGAAAACTTGAGTAACGCTTTTAGCAAATTTAAACTTGTAAATAACTGAATAGCGGAAACAACATTTGATTCCTCGATTATTACTTTGGATAACAAACTAATTTAATTAATGAAGAAGTATTCTCAGCACAGGCGCGTTCTAGAGGCCTAATTTAGCTAGTAACGAAGAAAACAACGCCTATAGAAACGTAATAGCAGTGCAGAAATTTGAGCAAGTTTGCTAGAGTTCATTTTCATGCCTAAAAGTCGGACAATATAGCAGGAACGTAACTACATTGGTTTTCTCATCTTTCGGGATCATCACTTGAAACACTCCAATTTCGTAAAATTTTCTTGACCGGCTTTTTTGTATATAAAGCGTCATTTTACCAGCTACTTTTGTACCACCTAAGAAGTACATGTATTATACATTGCATAGCTAGTCCAATACACAGAATCGTTGTGGGGACCGGAGCGTTCGGTGAAGTTCAGTTGCCATGGAGCGATATAACTTAAATACACGCTCACAGGCCACATTGAGGGAACATCATCAAAAAAATTTCTTCCCCGAAAAATATCAAATAAGTTTAGGCTGAACATCGAGGAACTTGATAAGCATATCTGGCCAATTTCCGTCGGTGGTTAATACGTAAGCTTGCTCGCTTAAATTTGAATAACAACGAACTTGTACATGTCTTACCTTACAAACTCAATTTTGCAGACGTGAAAAGCTTCAGATATCCTTAGGGTCAACCAGTAATATTCCGGGTCTTTTTACTGAAAAATATCCATCGCTTTTCCATTTTTCCACATTGACAAGCCCATATATAAAGGCGTATACGACGACGCCATGTTGGCAACCTAGTACGCAGGCAGTTTGTGCTTCCTCGATCCAGTTTCCTCCGCGACTGTTGGATTTTCAAGTTCTGTTAAACCGGAAGTGAACGGTTATGTCCCCGCCATGCATCAAGAAAGTATTCCTTGTTAAAATCCCGTGGGGTAAATCCAGAGCGATAGCGCGAGTCAACAAGCGGGCCCGGCAACATGCTTCACCGGGACATTTTGAAATCTAAGTATTCTGAAATGGCTGAAAATGAATGTATATTGTCAAGAATCAATATTCCAGGGGCGCGCGTTGGATATGAGATGATAGATAGCCAACAAGGCGCGTAGTAACTTTGCTAGATCTTGCTGATTTCGCTTTGTAGAAAGACCAAAGACAATACAATGGTCGCTTTTTCTCGGGCATGGTATAATGGCTCATATACCATGGCCGCTAACTCAATTAAATCTCTGTAATTCATTATACAATGGTCCAGTTTTTAATAATCATTATTTAAACTGACTTGCTGGATAACGCAGTTCCAGAGTTTCAATTTGGATTAGCGGCCATGGTATATGAGCCATTATACCATGCCCCATAAATTACTCTTGCCATATTTTTTGGTCAGGGGAAAAAGAAAACATCAAATAAAAATAAAACATTTATTCCACTCGCGCTTGTTGAATACGAGATATTTACAGGGTCTTACAGCCCACTCGGCGCTGCGCGCCTCGTTGACTATCTATCATCTTCTATCCAACGTGCGCTCGTGGAACACTTATTAATGATACCGACTCCAAAATATCAATCTTTTACTCCAACACAACGATTCAAAGCTATTCTGGTCCGCATCTTTGACAAAACAAACCGAACTCTTTCAGTTAGGTATTCCCTTACAATCGTTAATCATTATATGTACTACAGTATATTTTATTTATTTATAAACTTCGCCAGAGGATAAAAAAACAAAATGAAGAAACCTCTGACAGGAGAGAACTCACAGAACGATATGTTCCAATAACGAGACTCCTTGTATAAATGAAATCACATCATAACAATTAAGTATTGACAACTAATTAACAACACATTTTAACTAATAATACAGGTTATATATATGTAACGTGTTACAAATTCATTTGTAACAGCAATGTATGAAGTAAAGTTTATCGGTTCTCTCTTGGTGGCTACAGCCTCTAATCTAAGGACTAAGCAAGGTTAACTTGCAACGACGAAACGCTAGTAAAATGCAAGCCATAGTGACTTCTTTCATCCTATTAGAAAAATTATAAAACTGTATGTTATAAGGACAGTGTATGTGTGGAGGCGACGAGGGGGAGGGAAGAACTATAAAAGCCCCAATGAGGGCACGTGCTCAATACCCCGTCCCCGCGTGGTTTAGATGATAAATAAAGATAGATAAATCGTTTATTAAAAAAATACACTTTCAAGTCTAGGCGACTGAAGTGCATTTCTCAAAATATAATTTAATGATAGATAATCACAACAAAAGTATAAAAGACTAATATGAATGGAGGTTTCCCGCTGTTAAGGGGACCTTAAGACCCCGGTGTGACCCCGCTAATTCCCCCGCCCTGTCCCGGTGTCAGAGAGCGGGAATTTCGATTGACTACCGCATTACTCAGTCATATCTGTAATTACAACCCGTTGTTCGCTAAGAAAAAAAAAATGGACAACTTCATACAAGTTATGGATCTGTGGTCACAAACCTAGATTTGTTTAACGATTGTATAGTATCAGTGTCTCCGTTAGAATTCTTTGTTTGAAATGGAGCTTAAATATGGCAAAATCTTTTGACATGATCTGCTGCTAACACTCTTTTTAGCAGCATAAAACAAACCTAATCAGCTAATACTTCTCTCTTCAACAATTAATACACGGGCTGATTCCACATACACTGAACAGCTCCTAACTAATAAATCTCCTGGAAATCAAGAACAGCATCTGTAGTCTAATCAGCATCATCGAATCAGTTAAGTTATGCCAAGGAAAATAACAGCCGAGGCACGGAACTTTCTACCACACCTCAATTTATAGGACACGTTGTCTTGTCGAGAGAACTACACCTGTATTTGATTGAGCATTGCTAGGTTTTTAATTACATTTTATATTACTTTGGGTGACTTTAAAAAAGTTTAGATATTCGAAGTAGTTTTACTTAAGCCAACGTTTGTTTGATTACCGCAACCGGTTTGCTGAGTCGGCAACTGTGTCACAGGGGCACTAAAGGTTCTGGGTTCAAATACCTGGCCGACTCTTAACCACGGCCTTAAGATAAATTCTATTAATATGATTTCTGTCATAAGACGTACTCCCGTAGGCTTAATGAATTAATCTTTCATTCTCCAGTCAAAATCTCCCGTTAGTGAACACCTTCGAGACCCAGCATAGGCATCTCCTTACGGGAGATTATAGATGTCGTAAATGTAGAGAGGGTAGAAATCCCCTGGACCACAGTTTAGTGTGCGCTAAAGGGAGGCGTACTCAACAGGATAAATACTTAGCAATTACATTTCAGGCTGATAAAAAGTTAACATTAAAGCTATACAATCAAATTCTATCTATTTGCTCTAAAATTGTGTGAAAGAAGCAGGTTAAAAAAAAAAAAAAAGAAGAACGTTATTGATACCCCTTCCAAAAAATGTTTGATTTAATCTCGGCGCCATTACCCATGGCCGAGGTATATTTGCACTCTTCAGAGCAAACGCCATTCTGTCAGTTTTAGTTGCATTGATGGATTACTGACGTTAACACGCGGGAAAGCTACTTGTACTGACATTTTTGAGGAAATCTGTTTTCTTAAGTACCAAATTGCCCACCTTCCCCATTAGTCTTCTGTATTTGGCTATGTTTCCCTCCTCACCACCGTCCCTCCTCCCTCACAATCCCAAAGCTGAACGCTCACCAACTCTCGTCCAGTCTTTTGTGTAAAGACAGGACTGTAGAGGGTCTCTAACTGGGGGAATTTACAAAGTATCCTACGTCGTACCCCGTATGTTTAAGAGGGTCTTACAATTATTGTGAAATCGTAAACTACTCACTGTCACTCACTACAATCTTCAGCCAATCATGAGTTGATTTTCAAACATGTGCTTGGTCATAAGTCATACCCCGTCTTATAATATTGTGAAATCGTAAACAACTTACTGTCACTCACTGTACAATCTTCAGCCAATCACGAGTTGATTTTCAAACATGTGCTTGTCATAAGTCATACCCCGTCTTATAATATTATGAAATCGTAAACTACTTACTGTCACTCACTGTACAATCTTCAGCCAATCACGAGTTGATTTTCAAACATGTGCTTGGTCATAAGCTTGAACAGACCTTGCAGAGCTTCATTCCCTAGATGACCACCGGCCAGCTAAGTACGGAAAAAACTTTGCCAGCTTCTTGTCGCCCATTTGTTGGGCGCACCGAGAAAATGGGCTAAAAAGTTCAGTCCCCCAACTTTGATAAGGTAAGCATGACGTGATGACGTAACAAATACAGTTTTAGTGTTCTATGAGTGCAGAGGAACCTAATTTTCTGCTTTTTTTTCTTTTTTTCATTCATCAGGTGACCATTTGCCGTGCTTTCGCAGGAAACCTGGCGACGTGAGGAGCTGCTCTTTGTTAGCCGTTAAAGTGGTTCTAAAAACGTAAGTTGCTAAGTAAATAACAGAGTAGCTAATTCACGGTATTGATTTTGTGTTTTCCGGTCAAACTTAAGCGGAGATTTTCACAAATACGTCTTTTTTAAACGGAACTCATCCATTTAGCTTAAACCACGTGTCGATCGGTACAGCAAGCCTGAGGTTTTCCACTTGTCTTTAACCTTGTCTTTCAAACAGCCATGTGTAATTTCAGCGTCCTTAAAAATAATTACAATGATAATCATGATAAAAAAAGTATAAATATACTTATCTTTTACGTTTGTTTTCTGAGTCAGCTTAGTTAGGGCCATCAAAAGTGTTATCTGACACTGCAATTGTCTAAGAGTTATAAAATGTGCTAAAAAGTAAATTATGTTCAAACCATTGTTTCAGCCTTATAACTTACACAAAATTGTTTCCAAATGAGAACCTTTAAAGGTTATTTCATCACAAAAAAGATTTAAGTAAATCACCTTCACTTAAAATATGCCAAGTTGATTTACCAAATCCAATTAAACAGAAATCTCAACAACCCGTAATCCACATTGCTTCATAATAATAATAATAATAATAATAATAATAATAATAATAATAATAATAATAATAATAATAATAATAATAATAATAATAACAATAACAAATCTGAGATAATATTATTATGATTAATTTTGCAAATTAAATGAAGAGTGTACCAAGGCGATCGGCAAGGGAACAATTTCTAGTCTGAACGATAAGAATTGAAATCTTGCAATAAACAACAGCCTTAAGGGAGTATCGAAATGCACCAATCAACACAAACCAACGTGCTACTTAAACTGTTATGCAATCAGTCAACACCATCGCCTGATGAACACCAGCAGTATAGCGGTCAAAATATTGCAATCCACATCTATGTGTTGCAATCATGAGACAAAGGATTAAACTGAGCTACCATTTCAAACCACGATTGTGTATATGTGAACAACAATTTTTAGGCTTATTTTTATGACAGCACTTGAAACATTGAACTTTATATATATATTTCCCATATATGTAGCAAAATATTAATCTTATCATGTAGTCGTAGCTTTATAGTAATTTAATGCAATTTTATTAGGAAACGTTGACTCCAATTCAGATGATGAACTAGTTAGAAAGCCTATGGCAAAGAAGAGAACAGGTAAGATGACATGTAAAATAGGAATTAAAAGTCACACTATCACTGACTCTTTGGCACAGTCTTTTTCTGGTCCTGCTGAAAATATAACTTAAAGCTTAACTTTCTTTACCACTTATTAATATGCTGCACCCCACTCCTGAATGCCCTCCTTCTCTGGCCACTTTTTTCAAAGAAAAGTGTTTTGCAAGAGATATATTAATTTTTTAATCCCCCAATAAAGGAAGAAGCGAAAACTGATTTACCGATGAAAACAATTGAGACAGCTTCTCCCGCAAAACTATCAAAAGTGAATGCTGTGTAAATCATGTTCCTTAACAGTTTTCCTCCTGAATGAGGTAGTAGTTTTAGCTGTAGTGGTGCTATCCTATGGGTCTCCCTCAAAATTTAACGCAAGGAGAATCTCTGAGTAATTTCAAAACACTCGTAAACAACCATTACGGAAAAAAAATAATGCACAGTATTCATGGATCAAAACAGGTTCTTATTAGGATTAGTAAATTTTAATGTTGTTATTAGCATGGTATTTATATAATGTTTTTAAGACTAAGATATTGGCATTTTATACTTCTGTACTTTTTTATACCTGAAGAATTTTTACCACGCATATAAATAACGATTAATTACTTAGCTACTTACATGTACTTTAATATACTTCCTTACTTATGGACTCCATTCATGAACAGAGAAAATCTCTTACAAATACTGAGCTGTTCATGTTTGCCATTTGATTAATCTACCTAGAACTAATCACTTCAGATGATGAACAATCTGGTGATGATGATGAGACATGTGATGATTCAGAAGTTTCCAAGTCAAAGAAAAAAGCAAAACATTGTGCAGGTTAGAGCAATTTCTGATTTACATTTGCTTACTAAGTTCTATTAATGTATTAACTATTCTGATAAATAATTGTAATTGAACTGAGTGGAGTGCAATTTGGCATGAAATCATGCGCGTGATTTCAAAATCGTAAAAATCAAACAACAGCAACGTCTGTTAATAAACATCTCCGTTTGATTTGACAGTGGGACGGAATTTTCTCTTCGTATTAACTACTAGGTCGATAATCAAATAATGTTATTTCAGTCCATCTCTGGCCGGGCGGCGCCTGGTACCCAGAAATCTTCTGCATTTCTTGTAGGACTGGACTTGAGCACTGAGGACATCAAATATGGGATTGACATTCTGAAAAGGAAAAGTCAATTTCAAAATTTCGTATGGGAAATTTCAATTTGCTGACTCCATGGCTGCCCTAAAAATTACAGTGATATTAAAACAACCAACACCCAGAAAGTAATACTCTAAAAACAAATATGGGAAGATTCTCATAGATCACTTTCTTTATAACAATGATAGGCATCCGTCAGTCTAACAAGACTATGGAGCCGCGCTCCCAATGTTCAATCCGATACAGCATCGTGTGAGACATGGACAAGCCAATACAGGAGTGGCTGTCCTTCCCGCACTGAGTGCAGGTGAAATCTGACACTGGTCTGTCTGTCTGTCTGGTTCTGGGCCTTTCCTTGGACTGTTGAACAAGCGTCTCTTCAAACTTGGAGACGCCCTTCTGCACCTTCTGTTGCCAGGCTGGTCGTTTCAACTCTGAAACCGTTGCAACTAAAAACCAGCCTTTAAGGGAAAAACACATTCAAAACCTGGTTATATTATGTTAGAATAAAAAGTAGCGATATTAAAACATGACGTTTCGGCGACATGTCACCATTATCAAATGTAAATTATAATAAGATTGGTAACGTTATATAAAGAAAGGAAGGTGTGAAATTACATTAGAATAAAACGAGATGGAGTAAAACGAAAGAATGTGCAAAATTGAATGAACAGTTTTGCTGGTATGGAGTCTTTTTGAGTGTTAAGAGTCGGTCTCTTTTTCCTTATTAGAAGCATCTCGTAAATAAGGCACTCGAATTTCCCGCGGCATTTCTTTAGGATCGTAAACTGCTCGTAAAGATTGTTCGGTCTTTGATCGTGTTGGTCCTTAAGAGACCGACTCTTAACACTCAAAAAGACTCCATACCAGCAAAACTGTTCATTTAATTTTGCACATTCTTTCGTTTTACTCCATCTCGTTTTATTCTAATGTAATTTCATACCTTCCTTTCTTTATATAACGTTACCAATCTTATTATAATTTACATTTGATAATGGTGACATGTCGTCGCCGAAACGTCATGTTTTAATATCGCTACTTTTTATTCTGAAACGTTTTTCCAAATCCTTAGTTATATTATGTTAACCACGTATATATGATTCTAGTGAAGCTGTGCTTTCCTGCCAGTGGGTACCTTTATTTGAGAAAGTAATATTATTGTCCCAACTGTGTTTTAGCATCAGGTAGTCTTAATTAATTTTCATACCTTAATTGTTTTTCTCTAGTGCATATACCAAAAGCCAAAACTACAGTTCACAATACCAGACTGTACGACAAAAAGCAGGCCTGTTACTACTGTTCAAAACTCTACCCCAAAATTGCTCGACACTACACCACAGTCCATGTTAACGAAAAAGAAGTTGTTAAAGGTCTCGCCTATCCAAAGAAAAGCAAGGAAAGGAAAAAGCAACTTGAAAAACTACGATTAATGGGAAATTATCATCACAACTTAAAGGTACTAGAGACACGGGTTGGTGATCTTATAGTCGTAAGAAGACCCACAGAAGAAGAAACACTATCACCAGAAGATTTCCTTCCTTGTTCATTTTGTCTGGCATTTATAAGACGCAATGAACTGCGGAGACATTGTAAAACTTGTCAATTCAAACCACGACACGCAGACCAGGATGAAGAGGACAAAAAATAGGGAAATGTTCAGGAGAAAAGCAAATTAATGCTGATGCCAAATCTGAAACCAAAAGAGAGCCCCCTTCTACAAAAAGTGTTTGCCTCAATGAAGATGGATGAAACCTCCCTTAAGGCACGAAATGCGAACTATGGTGCAATTCAAGCTGAACGACTAGGTCCTGAGCACTTTCACGAGGTATCCCAGGGCATGCGTCAACTAGCAAGACTACTTATTCAACTAAGAACAGACAACACTGTTACCCAACTCAAAGATGCCCTCAAACCAGAATGTTTTGACCACATCATTGCTTCAGTTAAGAGTCTATGCAGTTTTGACAATTCTTCAACACAATCAGTGGGAACACCATCACTTGCATTAAAACTAGGACATGCTATCAAAAAATGTATTGCAATCCAGAGAGGTAAAGCGCTGCGAACAAAAGATGAAACGCTACTTCAGGAGCAAGACAATCTACAGAAGCTGATGGAGTCTGAATGGGGGGACAAAGTGTCATCACATTCACTGACCACAATGCACAAGAGGAAGTTCAACAAAGTAAACCTTCTACCACTAGCAGAAGATTTGGAAAAGCTAAGAAAACATCTCCTTACCAGAATTGCAGCCTTAACAAAAAAAGTGTCCAAAACACCAACCCTTGAGAACTGGGGCCAGCTAGCAGAAGTGACCTTGTGCAGGGTTATCATATTTAATAAACGAAGAGGGGGAGAGGCATCAAAGATGTTACTGGATGCTTTCAACAACAGACCAGACTGGCATGAGATGACCTCATCAGGAATAAGGGCCTCCCTGGAGCCTGTTGAAAGACAGCTGTGCAAGAGGTAAAAATGTAATCTGAACCATCCAACCTATACTTTCCCTTTGTTGCACAGAAAGTTATGGTGCAGAAACTCAAACTGTGAATGCTTAGGGCTTTTTTTACCCTCTTTCAATACTGTCCATCAGTCCATCAGTTACTTTATAAACTCTCTCCTCTTCTTTTTTCTATAATCGATAAACCTAAAAATGTCCCTGGCAAATTACTAGAAATCTTACACATGTTTGGCTATTTTGAAAAAGGACAAAAAAAAAGTAATGCACATGTGTTCTTGTGGTCTGTTGTAGACATATAGTAAAGACGTTATTCTTAAAGAAAAAGAGAGAGAGCTATAGACTTACAGAATAGAGTGGACACATGGAATTCAAACCCTAAAATGCTATAAATGATAATAAATAATGGTAATTGAACTGAGTGGAGTGCAATTTGGTATGAAATCATACGTGTGATTTCAAAATCAAACGAGCGCGCAGCGCAAGTTTGATTTGAAATCACAAAATAATATGATTTCAGACCAAAATTGCACGACACAAAGTTCAATTACCACTTTATAACACCAATTTTGAAATCACAGAGTTTTATTCTTTTGTCAATATTTAATATTCTATTTTTGTTACTTCATTTCCATTTTGATCCATGGGCTAAAGAAAGGATGCGATTTAGAGCAAAAAATGGTGCAATTTGGGAATAAATCGCACTGTTGAGAGCCAATCAGATTACAAGGATCACCAGTGATTTCAAAATAGGTGTAATAAAGAACTTTGGTCAAAAAAAAAAAATAATTGCATCGATGAAGGAGACACTCCCTAATCGAGTCATCCCAATACTGTCCATCATGCCCAGCGCTTGTTCCTTAACGCAAGAAATCGAGAAAAGAGGTTGTACGTCGGTGCCATTTTTCAACGTCACAATAGCATTATGAATATGACAGTCCATCATGCCCAGCGCGTTTCGTACCCAGTGCCATACCGCTGTACATGTTACTGAGCACGAGTAATCGAGAAAAGAGGTTGTATATTGGATAGGATTGTATATCGGATGGGATTGATATAAAAATAAATATTAATAATGTTTTGAAAAAAAAAACACACACACACACACGCGCCTGCGTGCGTTTCGGGTATATAACCATTTCTCAGTGTGGAGAAAACCGCTTTTCGTACTTAGAACCTACCTCTGTGCACATGCATGTTATTAAGCGCGAGAAATCAAGAAAAGAGGTTGTGTATCGGATATGATTGTTATAAAAATAAATATCAAAAGGTGACAAAAATGGTTAAAAAAAAACATAGACGTTTCTTCAGTGTGGTCATGTCATGCATCTCCGAGGAACTTTTCTTTCACCATTCATTATAAAAACGTCACAATTATAGCATCTTGACGTCCCGAATGCGTTTCGTACCGTTCCTCGTGGTTTCGCTGCGAAAAGTACAAAACCAAAAGTACAAGACAAGCTAAGATCCTTTTCTTTCTGAAATATCCGCAGCATCCTTGGTAGGATGCCCTGTAAACACCTGGTACTGGTTACATAAAACGTTTCTAAGATAACACGGCTGTTGACAATTGTTCCCAGACAATAACCTAATGTTTTGCAACAATATTAACAGGTTCCTGTAATCTTAACATGATTTATGCAACCCAGTTACTAGGTGCCTAAGGGCCTAAGTCGACGCACTATAATCTCCGATTACTACTAGTATACTTTATACATTTCTCTACTGAAAAGAACATTCCAGTAAGCACCACACTGTTATTTAATTTAGTGGTTTGGTGCTTGTTTATGAGTGAAGGTTATTAATATTTTTTTGGAGAGCAGCACTTATGTGGGGGCTGTCCTCTTTGAAGTAAATTTAGTACTTGTGACATTAAGTTTAAACTGCAACAGGATTGACGTTGTATAGGACTAATTTAGATTCTGAGGGAAGTTACATTAAATTTGAATGATTCACCATAGGTTGGATATGGTAGAAATAAGAGGAAAAAGGGGGCGTAAGGTGCCAGTGTTGCTAACTCCAGAAATGAAAACAGCAATGGACGTGTTGGTAGACAAAAGAAAAGAAGTCAACATCAGCCCTAAAAATCCCTTTTTTTTTTGCACGAGCAAGTGAAAGCTGTACCTCACACCTACGAAGCTGGGACACCTTAAACAAAATGACACACACACCAGGTCTCAACTTGAAACAGCCAAAAACAATTTCAAGCAACCGTCTGAGAAAATATGTTGCAACCGTCTCGCAAATATTGGACTTACAAGAAAAAGAACTAGACTGGCTGGCAAGACACATGGGACATGACATACAGGTCCACAGGGAATACTATAGGTTGCATGAATCAACACTGGAGCTGGCAAAAGTTAGCAAGATATTGTCTGTGGTTGATGAGGGGAAACTTTTCAAAGTATGCAGGGAAATCTCTTAATGAGATTGAGGTTGAGCTACCCGATGGTAAGTAACAGAAAAATTAATAACAATGTGATAACCTTGGTGATGCAATGTCTGCGAAACAATTTATGGCTTAAATCTACAGCATGTTTAAAACAATTAGGGAAAATTTGTTACAAAGGTAAAGATTGGGAGAAATTTATAATAAGATTAATGACAACAGCAATGTGCAACCTTACAAAAACATTACTCTAAGTGTAAACTAGCTAGGGCATTTAGTATGGTATGTTTCAGATTCGGTTTTATGTTGGCTCCATCACAGAATTCTGTCTCTTATTTTCATGCTTTAAGTATGGACAGCACTTTTTGGCTAAGGCATTAAACAAACAAAGAAAGTGAGACTGACAATTAAAAGCACATGTTTGTAATCAGGATTTTTCATGTTTTTTTTTTAATAAACAAATGAATGATTCCTGTCCCTTGTTCACCAAAAATGGAAGGCAGAAAAATGGTAGTTAAAACATGTATTGTGAGTAACCTTTCCGTTTAAGTGTACAATGAATATTCAAATGACAGCTACAGTTCAATGATTCACACATTAAGTGCACCTTATTTGATCAGAGCTTGAATGTGTGGATGATTAAGATTGTAATAATGATTACAATCCTGATGAACCATTCCCATTTTTCTCTTTAAAGTATTCCTTATGCTTTTAATTTCTTTATATAAAATAAAACTCCAACTGCCTGCATTGTTCTCATTTTAGTGATGCAATGCCTTTAACAGGTCACTTTCGGGACAGTCCAAAAGGGACTACTTTAAACTTGGCATAAATTTGACAGATAATTCAAAGTATGTATTTAGCAATTTAATTTTGAAGATCTACAAAAATGGTGATAAATATTGTTTCAAAACTGATGGGCAGTGCAGTTACTGTTAAGAGAGTTGCAACCTAGCTGTTCCCTCAAAGAAAGTGGTCCTGCAACATAGTGGACTCTAGCTCTAAGGTTGTACACACATGCATAAGAGTGCTGTCTTTAGGTTGTAAAACAATTCAGTGTATGATTTTTGTTGTAGAGGAATACAGTCATGATGAGAGCGAGGACGACGACAATTCTAGTGAGCCACATCAAACAGGTTATGTGACTTTCCATTAACTACTAGCCATTCATATGAGAGGTACACTAACCCAATTTGCATGCTGACCCTAAATTCACATTTAAGTGGAAGTATCACGCAAATCTGATATCATTTCAAAACCCAAAAATGTTATTTTGGATAGGCTGCAGGATGTGTGGGGTTATCAACTGATTCTTCCTTCTCTGTGATTCATAACTTGAATCATTACAATACTGTAATTTTAGTAAATGTGGTTATTACAATACAGCAAATGCCGTTGTTAGAAATACACAATGGCCACAAGGCTATTTTGAGGCTTTAGTAGTGTTCCATTAGTTAAAACGTATCTTAACCAAACAACTCTAAATATTAACTGCATTGAAGAGGGTGAAGAGGCCGTTCCACCTAGGTAAAATCCACAAAGCAAAGCAGTACAGAATGAAGGTAAAAGATTGCATAAAAGTTAGCAAAAAAATCCTCAACCATGCATGAACAAACCACAAGTCAAGTTTTGGAAGAATTTACTTAAAAGGGAATTCATGATAAAATTGTCATGTACAAGTTAATTATTTAGTGTTCTCATAACTCTTGCTTATCTACCACACAGGAGATGAGGAACTGACAGCTACATCAAAAGGTAAAAATGAAAAACCTCCCAACATTTGGATTACTTCTTTCTCTACTGATGCGACACACAAACAGCTTTTAACATGTACTATTTGATTAATCTACCTTGAACTGTTTACTTCAGATGAAGAAAATGGTGACGATGATAACACGCGTGATGAGTCAGACATTTCCAAGTCAAAGAAGAAGGCAAATCAGTCTGCAGGTTAGAGTCAGTTCTGATTCATGTATGCTTACTAATGTAATACGGGTATTTGTGTTGTCCAGGTGATCTAAGAGAAAAGATTAAACATAGTTACACATTAATTTAAGATTTCATGGACATGCTTCACCTACATGTACACAAGTACACACAATGACAATAAAGTAACACATTCATGGGGGTATCATTTTGTTGCATCTGCGACCAACAATTTTTATTTGGTATATACCATTCAGACACCCACCCCCCCTCCCATCTTGGCAAATTTTCCCCTTCAAATGCTGCCTGGATATGTTCCATAAATTTCCTTATTTAAATTTCTTCTTTAGGTTCACAAAACGAAAAGGATCCCCAGTCATCTGGTCAAGATAGAAAACGGAAACGTCGGAAAGGTGTGTGAACTTATCATTACAGTCACTAAAAACCAGGCCAGGCCAAACAATGCGGAGAATCAAAAGAGTTTCACAAGGTCACGGTCACAGTTCGCAAGTCACAGGAAAAGAAAGTAAAAATAATTCTATACTTCGTGAGAGTACGGGTATTAACATTTTTTTAAGCTGTTCTTTGTAATACATTGTTTCATTTCGGGTTCCGTCAGTCATGCATAAGTGCATCAAACACTTTTTCCGGTTTTCATGGTAAGAGTAGGACAACTAAATGACGCAAGTTACACATTTGTATTGGGGCTATAGAAGTGTCCTTTGCACCATTCATAAGTCTGGAGACCTCGACACTGAGAGGCTTTTGTGTCAACTAAAATGAAATACACTCACAAGCAGCTCAAAATTAATACCAATACTGATCACAACTATGCACATGCTGGCATGTCAAGAGTTCTAAGAATTATGCCGGCCTTCATGCAAATTGAAGAAAAAAATCAACAACAACAATAAATATTATTGTTGTTGCAAATTATTTGCGAACATGCAACAATGCCTACATGCTGTTATTTTACTCTGTATTTTAAAACGGAACAAAAGGGTTGTCATGCGTGTGCTGCTACAAACAGGAATATCTATCACCTGCGTTAGGTTTTGAAGATTATAGTAGTATATTGATAAAGTAAATTTCATTTTATCAGTGTCTCTGAAAGACATATGACGTGAAAACAAGCGATGTTTTCTTACCTCTAACACCTCTCTACCATCCGCCATATTACACGCACGAGATCGAGAATTCCCTGATCGAGGCTACTCTCAGTGCCTCGTCCCAAGCCCCTTTGATACCCTAAAAGTAGGAACGGTGGAATGGCGGAACATCACCCCAAATCCCTGAGCATGGGCTTTTCGTAGTTCCACAGGCTAGTTTGCGTTGAAAATCTATTTCTGACGCGACGTAATGTACAACGGGCGTGCAGCGCTATCGTGTTCGATGAATTTATTTCCCACGGAAAATTATTTTACCGCGGCTACAAAACGTGTAATTTCTTCAATGCAATCTTTCACAAAAAAGATTTCTAAAAGGAAGGGAAAAGATTCTGGAGAGATAGTTCTGTATCCAGTGAATATTGATGAACATTGCAGTTGAAATTTGATCATGCACGCAAATTTTTTTCTGATGTATGCAAATTTTGCTCCAGACGACGCCAGACAAATTTATTAACCTCGCTACGCTCGGTTCTTGGGCCCTCGCTTCGCGAGGAATAAATAGTAGACACATCCCGTCAAAGGATAACAATTGTGACGAAAAATCTCCCAAATGCTAAAAGCCACAGTTTTGCGGAAAATCGCCATGACAATTAAGTGACGCATTCATTGGGGTATATTCTGTGACCAACATTTTTTTATTTGGTCAGTATGCCATTCAGCACCACTCCCATCTTGGTAAATTTTTCCCTTCAGATGCTGACTGGATATGGTAAATAAATTTCTTTATTTCACTTTCTTTTTTAGGTTTACGAAACGAAAAGGATTCCCCATCATCTGTTCAAGATAGTAGTCGAAAAGATCGAAAAGGTAAGTAAACTTATAATAGCCCGGGATGATAGTCACTGCAGGCCCGCAAGCCCTATGAGACATATAGGCCGTGACCTTTGAGTGAGTGTAATTGAAGTGTCACGGCGAGCATTGCGTAATTGCGAAATTATAAGGATTTATATGAGAAAAAAACGATTCCTACTTCAATTCAAAAATACCAACGAACTTTCAATAAAAATATCCCTACCTGAACATCCTTGTCTGTTGCCCTTTCTCCTATGTGCATGTGGTTTTTAAACCGATTGAGAGAAAAGCGATGGAACTAAAAATCACTGAAATCACGCTCAATCTCTCCAAAAACCACATAGGAGACGGGACAACAGACAAGGGAGTTCAGGTAGGGATATTTTTATTGAAAATTCGTTGGTATTGTGAATTGAAGTAGGAATGGTTTTTTTCCATACAAATCCTTATAATTTCGCTATTACGCAATTGCTCGTCGTGACGCTCAAATAAAGACACTTACGCAAAGGTCACGGCCCATACGTCTTATAGAGCTTGGGGTACTTGTGGAGGGCCACGGCCAAACGAATTACAGTCGTTTCGTTCCCAGGGGAGATACTCGGGTATAAACGTGACGGGGGTTCGACGTATTTTTTGGGGTCTAAAATTTTCAACTCCTGTAATTTTTTGGGTTGAAGATTTAACCATGTATTTTTTTCGAAAAATCTGCGCGTATTTTTTTGGGTTCGAATTTCTGCCAGGCTAATAGTTCTTACGCAATTCAAGCAAAAGTTCCCGTGCGCAAGATCCGAAAGGCAGAAAGGCAGTATGTATACTGTTCTTAAGATTGCATTTTTGGGGTATAAAAGTCATGTTTTTATTTGGGTCTAAAATTTCCAGTCTTGTATTTTTTTGGGTGCACAATATAAGGTCCATCTATTTTTTTGGGTTCAAAACATTAGGCTCCGTCGGACCCCCCGTCATGTTTATACCGGAGTACCCCACCTGGGGTTTCGTTCTATGGTCGTTTCGTTCCAAGTCACTTTGTTCCTTAAAAAAGTCATTTTGTATCCACGCAATAATCACTTCGTTCCATAAAAAAAGTCAAATGCTGCCTGGATATGTTCCAAAAATTATTATTTAAATTCCTTCTTTAGGTTCACAAAACGAAAAGGATCCCCAATCATCTGGTCAAGATAAAAAACGGAAAGGTCGGAAAGGTAAGTCCGACTAACATTATAGTAACTGAAGGCCAGGCCAAACAAGGCTTACAAGGTCAGCTGATAATTAAGAGTTTCACAAAGTCACGGGTCACAGGTCGCAAGCCACAGGAGAAGAAAGTAAAAAATTTATATACTTCGTGAAAGTACTGGTATTAACTTTTAATTAGCTATTTTTGGTTTCCGTCAGTCACGCATAACGCTCTGCGCCTTGCATTTGAGTAGAATGCTCTGTTATAAAGGGCCATTCCATTTATATCTGCACCTCCCCCTCCCCCATTGAAGGACTGGGAAATCTGAGGGAGAGGGAGGGGGTATTCAAGAGTTTATTTCTGATAGGGGTAGACACAAAAGCCCTCAATGGGGGGGGGGGGGGGAGGGGAGTTTGGTGCGAGGAATAAATGGCATGGCCATGGCCCAAAGACTTGACGAACGCTTGCGAAGTGGTTCTGAATCTAACGGCGAGTGGTTAGGGCTATCCTTACAAGTCATAAATAAGGAGAACGACCAGAAAATAGAAGAGACTTCTTCAGTGTGAGTAATTCAACTTTGAGACAAATATAACATTTGAGACGCCACAGTTATAAGTAAGATTTTTAAACACGGCCTCCAAGAAAAGCAGCCATTATTGTTTAGCTTTGGTTTATTACTTTTAACTTTTATAATCCTAGTTAGGTAGGATTGATAGTTAGTTGATAATGATAATCTAAGTAGCTGATGGAAAAACCGTATATACATGAAGTTATCCTATCCTATCCTTCTTTAGTCGAAAACCATGTTTCCTATAGCCCATTATGCAGACGTTAAATTCAGACTATGCACGTACTTTGCAAGGTTGTAGGATGCAAACCTAAATTGCTAAACTCATCGTTTTTGCCTTGAATTTTTAGTTACCAAAAGGATGAGAAAAAAAATTCGTCACCAACAATGGCAGGCTAAAGAAAAGGAGGCTGTTTTTGCCCACCTTGGGAATTTTATTAAAAAAAAGGCTTCCTGGTAAGTTGGCTTGTTTGAAATGTATTGAAAAAAGCAAGCCAGCCTTAGATAACAGAGACTGGTCAAGGGTGAAGTTTTTTGTGAAAAATGTAATTGCAAGAGCTGAAAGCATGAAACAGTAAAAAAAAATTGATTGATAGTCAATCTTTACTTTGCCTTTGAATAATTCGTGAACTCTGTAATTCAATCTCAATCAAAGTGTTAATGTTTTTCACTGCCATCACTCATTGCGGCAGATCTCTCAGAAAACAGAATTTTTTACGCTGAACAGGGTCACTTTGTAGTGAATGGTATATAGATTTCATCCCTGTTGCAGTGATTTTGTGTCAGCTGTCACTGTGAATACTATTGATGACAGTTATAAACAAAATTGCAGGTTGGATTTTGAAGCCTAGAGTTTACATGTTATTGAAAGGTTCAGTAACACTTTTTCACACCTTGTACTTTCTTGCCTCTAGTATAAATCGGTACATAAACAACAAGCAACAATTTCTGTCCGACTTTGGTAGTTTGTGATATAGCTTGAGCTGCAAAAATTCTATTGGCTGAGGATCTGACATATCAATTCATACATAATTTTTTATGCATTAATTTTAAGGACTGTATTTCATCCATGTGTGCAACTTTCTTAGCTGAATTTTGCAGCCTTTTGAAAGAGAAATCCCTCGCTTCTTAAAGTTATTTTAAGTGTGCAAGGGTTTTGTTCTTAGTGATTGACATTTCCTCTTTACAGCATGAAATATCCCTTTTCCTCTTGTTAAAAACGTTACCTGTATTCATGTGTCTTTTGGGCAAGTTTTAAAACAAAGAGGCAATTGTTTTTATACTGATTCTTTTCACAATTTTTCTGGCATTGGATGCATTGCCAGACTTGCTTAATTAGTCTGTGTTATGGCTAAATTTCCAAAAACTCAATCTGCAATAATTTACTAATATTTATTTTACCTAAGTTTACTTCTTTTTTTCTTTTGTTTTGCATTTAAATTATTGCATAGTTTAAAACAGATTTTGTCTCATGTTTGTCTGCCATTTTGTATCTCCAACCCAAGATATTGCAATAATTATTGCTTGACTCAATCAAGTGTCAAACTTTTAATTTCACTTTTCACTTATATTCATTTGTGACACTGTTTGTGATAAATCAACATTCTCTCAGGCAATAAGAGAGCAGAAATTGTTGCTAGTATGTTATTGTGTTTGGAAGAATTAAGGAAATGGTTGTGACATATTTTCTTACGGACTAGCTGTTGGCAAGTTGTGAAACTTTTTGGTGTGTCATTATTAAGCAATGATTTTTTCCAAAATCACTGGTGATTTTTTTTACGTGCAATTTAAAAAGGAAAGTGGGGTTACACCTCATATGACGGATTAGCTGTCTGTAAGTTGTGACTGTTGCCTTATTAGGCAGTGATTTCATCTATATAGCAAATTAAATTTTGTTATAGCCGTTAGTCTACATCATGTTTGACCAGCATTTCCAAATATGACATGAACATTTGAATTTTTCCTTTTGATGTCCAGCATTTGAATAGAATCGTTTGGAAATCTTTCCGAAAAAGACATGTTAACTGAAAAAAAAAATTCAAAATACTCGGGAAACAATATTGTTATTTTTGAAATATTTAATGCTGTAATGGATGTTACATAAACAAAAATTATTAGGTTTGTACCGAAATGCTGAAATCTCGCTGGCAACTGATGTTCAAAGCTGACATGTAAATTTCACAACTATGTTCAAATTTAAAAATATGGTTACCCATGATGTAGATTGACTGGCATACATGTATTGTTTGCAGGAGTAACTGTGACTGCAAGCTACTATTTGGATCCAAACATATTAAATTTAGAAACATGATATATTGTGTGCAAACATGTAGCCATTTGCAGGGTTTTTCTTGCAATACTGAATATCAGTTTGATACACATGACAACTTCACGTCGATTTAAGTGTGTACCCACATTTTGTGGGTGGTTAGGTATTCATATATTCATTCTATTGTTTAGACTCATTGCCGATTCATCGATGTTCACGTCGGATGTCACTCGGGAATGCAACACCGCTATAGAAACCAGAAGGCCCTTTAAGGAAATGTGTGACAATTTCCTTTTGTTCAGCATCTGAGAACGTACAATAGCTCAGTTCAATTCACAAAAAAACTTTTTAAAGCCGTCGGACTGTAACTTTTCTTTGATAATCTCTAAACTTTTAAAGTTTATTTTATGCTTATGCTCAAACACGCGCTTATCGGAACGATCTCGAATATCAAACGTAAACACGGCTGTTAATATCAAGAACTCCGGATGCTCAGCGTTTGCAGTAATATAAAAAATCCAGGCTTCATTTGATTTATTTAAAGAAGAAAGTGAAATTCATCAAACAACTTTTTTACTCTGTAGGGAATAACTTCAATAATTCAAAATCAAAACGAGAAGGAGCAGTCGGCTGCGGAACTGTCAGACGGCGCGTCATTGAGAAATCTCGACCACAGAAACTCATTCAGACCACATTTTACAGCCGTCAAATCGACCTTCTCGTTAAAAAAAAATACAAATAAAAAAGCAACGTTTCTGGGATGAACTTAAATTTCATTCAGGACTCTCTGCAATAATACCTTCGGGAATTCACACACGCGTCGGAAGAAGACGGTTTCGCATAAATTAACTTTGCAGTTTGAACTGCCGAGCAACAAACAAACATCGAACTTCGGTCTACATTGACCAAAAACCCTTGTTCAAGATCTCTTTTTGAAGCTCTCAAACTGCTCTATTTTAATAAATGCATATCGAACTTGGAAATGTTTTGCGAAAAAAACTAAATGCATGTAAAGTCCCAAGTCATTCTATGCAGTTTATTCACACATCAAAAACAAAAGGATACAATAATAAACTCTGCCGCTTGTGGTCGCATAATTGCGCTATTGTTCCATTCCTTTGATGTCGCTTTAGGTCCTCATCCAAAAGATCTCACCTTTTCCCAAACGAATGAAACCGAACTTATTCAACACGTTTTCGGTGGCTCCCGAAGTGAATGCCCAAAGGACTAAAAACGAGCCTTCAAGCTACAAAATCCAGCGGTTTTTCCCATTTCTGAATGACACACTTAAATCGGCGTGAAGTTGTAATGCAGTTTTTATGTGAACCATGCTTGACTTATGCCTTTTCGTTTAAAACTAATTTGCCAAGACAGATATGTGCTTGGTCAATTTTTCTGATGGAGTGACAACCTGATCAGAGACCCATGGGCAGATAGTTGCATTAGGAGGAAGTTAAAAAATGTTAATTTACAAGAACAAACTACAAATTTGTTCTTTTGTAAATTTACCAGTCTTAACTTCACCTACCAAGGTGACTATCAGCTTCAATGCAAATACCAACCACCTTATTGCAGTTTCAAGTTTTTACCAATTGATCCAGTTCATGCTTACTGGAAATTGTTTGTTTGTTGGATATCGGCATCAGCAAATGCCATTTGGGTACTCAGGGCAAAGAGCATTGCTGGAATTGATTAATGCATTAAGTGCTATTTTTCCTGAATATTTTCTTGTATTTGGATATATGGATAAATTAGTTTCAATTTTGTTGATGATTTTTTGTCAACTTAGTAAGATTTTCAGCATTTTTGATGAATTTCAAAATTCGAGATGTGCCAGATCTGAACCCTGTACACTGCACAATAAATTTAACAAGGGCAATTTGCACCACTCATGATCAGGAACATGAAAAAAGACCAGGCTTAATAAGGTACTGTTAGAGATGAAGGAGTCTCATCTGAGAAATTTGATGCCATATATTTTAAACTGAATTTTTAAAAAGTGTTTTCAATCTTCCTTATAGTTGCTTTGCTCATTCTGTTTGCAACTTTATTCGCGTTTATAAGTAGCCTTTTTAGTAGCTCGATGCTGTTTCAATAGCTACTCTTTTTGTGGCATTCGTTTTCCATATTTAGTCACGTTTACTCAGATATTCATAATATTCTAATGATTTTAAAACAACAACAACAAAAATATTTGGATTTTACATTTTTAATGATTTTACCCTTATCTAATTAGTCTTAATGATGGGAGGTGCATGGTAAAAGTCACCAATTGTAAGCAATTACAATTGATTGCTAATTGCTACAATTAGCAATCAATTGTAGCAAAGGGAAAAAAACAGTGTAGGGTTGGTTCCTTTTACTAGCGCCTCTTACATTTGCAATTATCTACTATTTATTGGCTCTTAGATATTTAAACCCTTTTGCTGTAAGGAGCAGATTGTGAGCAGCCTTCCATTTGTCCTTAGGTCCTAAGAGACTGCTCGCAGTCTATGTAAGGAGAGAAATAACATGTTCTAGGGTTGTCCACTACGAGTTGGACAAGTAGAATGTTTTTTCTGATAAGTTGGGTTATAAACACATGTGCTTGCATTATTTAGTGTCTTGTGGAAGCAGGGACTCTACATAGGTCCGTTAAGTATGATCTCACGTTGTCTAGATCAGGGTTTTCAAAATTACCTTGCCAGCTAGTTATGTGCAAGTTCTAACTGTTCTTGATGTGAGTCCAGTACTTAAATTTAACAAATGAGTCCTTGCATCGACCTTTACTTTGTCTTTAGCCTAAAATTGTTAAGCTTACAGGCTCCAGAATAAAATTGTTGAACTATTTTGATTATTCTCTTCTTGTGGGTGGGAGGGAGGAAGGGAAAACGAGGGTTAGAGGTTGCGGGCATTAGCAATCATTATCATCTCTTAGTTGCCTACCCTGTATCCAGCAGTAAGAAAGGACAATGAGATTTACAACTCACTTTTTTTTTGTTTATCTGATGTAAAAAATTTGCGTCAACTCAAATTTTAAAGAGATATAATTTGGTCGGCAATGGCATGAGGTTGCTGGTGTTTTTTCAAAAATTCATTGCGAGAGCGTGCTAGATTTCTTCCCGGCTTTGCAGAAACTTCCTCGTGAAATGACAACCAGCTTTGTGATTCTCCGCGAAAATTGGTTTTCTTTTCTTTGATTGACACTGACAGATTTCGACAGCAATCATTGTGATTGGTCGTCAATTACGCTTCTGACATTCATAGAGTAGGCCAACTGACGCCAAGTCCTCGTGGTTCGGAAATCAATGTTATGAGGACAATCCCGACGGCTTTTTTTCCTTTTTTTCTTTATCACTTGAATGGAAGGACCGCGTGTGTTTTAACTGGTGGTTTTTATAGCGCCCCTTAAAGAAGTGAGAGAGATCTCCTCTGAAAGACATGGTTTAATTACACTTGAGGTAAGTTTACGAAAAGATTTGAATGGCCGTGGAATGACTTACTGACATCACATCATGGTACGCACTGACCCGAGGCACTGACTATTATATGTAAACTCAGTCTTCAGATATATTCATGTGCAGGACTGTTTGCTGAATAACACGAGGAACACATATTTCTTACTGTCAAAGACAGATTACACTTGATACCCACAGTGGCTGGATGCGGACTAAAATTTTGCATGCGATTATTTTACCTGGCAGCGGTAGAAGCACGTTTTATAAACGTATATTTTAAACATTTTGATTAAAATCATTTGGAAGCTGTTTAAATCCGGCCCTTGGTGAAGAAGAACAAAATTTAAAGGTCAAGACTTGAACAATGAGTTGGCTAATTCTTGGCATTTTTTTTTCCCGCGCAAAAATAATGCTGGCGAATTGGCGGTAAATGTAACGAATGATCGTAAAGATTGTATTTCTAGCTAAAAGAAAACAATTTTAGCGGCTTTGTTGTTGCTGTATTCACAAATATTTCAATTTTCCCATTTGATGATGCAATAAGGGTGAAGATAGGCCGATAGGGTATGGTTTTTAGGGTGTTTTGTCTTGAACGGGGAATCTATTTCATCACTTTCTGTCTTAAACAGGGTATCCCGACATGACCTAATGGCTTAAACAGATTGTGATTGCCAATGCATTAAACTACAGTAAGAAACTATATACCTGCCAACTTTTTCTGAGTCAAACGCGTGAGATTTTTGTCTCGTCATGACCAGGATTTCCGGAAATGTCCGAGCCACTTCCGAAGATTTCTGACAATTTTCCGAAGACTTCCGAACGTTGCTGAAAATGGACGACGATATTCCGATGACCTTTGAACACTTACGATTCAAACGGATTGTAGACATTTGAAAGCTTTTGCGATTGTTATAAGGAGCAAAGAAATAATACATAACAAATCTGAAATGAAATGAAGTTTTTTAGAACAACTCGTCCGGATTTGTGAGTCAGGCGTGAGGCATTGTCCTTGATGTGTGAGATCGATGTCTCTAGCTAGTCCCCAGGCGTGATACTCACGCATAATGCGTGAGAGTTGGCAGGTATAAAACTAGTGTATTCTTATTTCATTCTAGTCTTAAACAGGGTGTGATTTTGGGTTAAATGTCTTAGAAAGGGCCTGAAAATTTTGAATTCTGTCTTAAACGGGATGGGGAAATCGGAGAATTGTGTCTTAAACAGGGTCAGGGTTTGAACGCCCGGGCCGCACCTCCCTACCCAAGCATCTGTTGGTACCCCCCCCTCCCCCCGGGATCTAGAGTAACGTTACGCATCACGCGTACCTTTGTATCCTTGTACGTTTTTCAATGTTTCGCTGTTTATATTTTTAAATGAAATTCAGGGGAAAGCATTTGTTATTCACCTTTCATTTGAAGACAGAAACCGTTTCTACAATGATTGTTTTTCTATAGTAAACGTGAGACATCTTTATCTATCTTGGCCCACCCTGGAGCGCGAGGTCATAGACTGATTTAGTTGCCAAATTTTCGGTTAAACAAACCCAACCTTGAGGCACTCAGATTAGCCTAACAAACACTCCGGTTAGCCTAAAGAGCACTCCAGTTAGCCTAAAATAGCACTTAGGTTAGCTTAAATAGCTCCCCGGTTCGCTTAACGGTTAGCAGTTTACGTTGGGGTTGTTCATGCCTCGCATGTTTTGTTCATGCTTTGCACGTCTGGCTCGCATATTGTAAACACTCCTCACGGCCCGAAAACAAAGAACGCGACCGAGAATTTAAAGAATTTTATAACACCACAGAAAACGTAACTCGTACCAGCCGAGTACAAAAAACGAGACCGAGAACAATAACTCGTGGCCCGAAGTCTTATCTCTCAGCCTATCGCGACCCCAAAGAGAAGAGAGAATTTGATAATGTTACCAAAACCTTAACTCGGTCTGCTTTACGGCCTGAGTAATAACTTTCTGCAGAATGATTTATTGGTTGCGTTGCTTTTGCCGCGGATAATTTTTCCGTACTGTGTCTTCTAACTTTTGTTATTTTTACATGAGCTCGGATTTACGTTGCTCTTTTCAGGAGCTTAAGCAACGACGACGGCAACGACAACGAAAACGTCCCCCGAAAATATATCTTTATTCATTTGTGCTACTTTGCGATTATTTCAGCTCGCTCAACTTTTCCAAAAATGGCGAACTATCCAGGAACCAAATTGGTAGGAGTGGCGTACAAGTTAAGAAAGAAAATGAAAAATTCACCGTCGTGCGTTCACGTTCTCCACAAAACCTTAAATGTAGTCATTTCACGTTGTTGTTTTGCAGAGGTCGGCAAAGAAATGTACCAAAATGAGCGCGCATTGGATATGAAATGATAGATAGCCAACGTCTAAAATGTCTGATGGGTGGTATTGCGTGACAAAAGGCAAGATTCTCTTGTTTGTGCGAGGTTCAAGGCGAGGTTTTTGTTGAAGAGTCTGTTTTCTATTCTCAAAAATCACTTCTGAGAGAGTTCTCTGCACTAGATTTTTTGGATAGCCCCTCTCGATAAGTCGTGATTCGAAATGTTTGATTTTTTCTTCAAATGTTGCTTTTGTTAAGTTTGTCTGGAGAAGTCTGAGGGCCTCTCCTTTGACGAAACCTCTTTTTACTCCTGGTGGGTGACACGAGGAGAAATGTGTGTACTGGAATGTCTCAGTAGCTTTGTAGTGAGTGCGTACATCGAGCACTGATTCGGTAATGAATCTGTTGCCTTTATAAACCACAGTGTCCAGGAATGTAATTTCCGTTTCAGAAATTTCAGCCGTGAATTTGATGGTAGGGTGGTAATTGTTGGCTTGTTCAATGAACTGCTGTAACTCCTCTCTGCTGATATCCCAGAGGGAGAAGATATCATCAATATATCGTTTCCAAACGAGCAGTTTGAATGCGCTTCGGTTAAGGAGTTCTGTTTCGACTTTGCCCATAAAAATATTGATGAAAGCGACTGCCATTTTTGTTCCCATGGCAGTTCGTGTGTTTGTAGGTAATTTTTACCACAGAACTGGAATGAGTTTTCTTGAAGCATAAGGGACCGTTCATTTTTTATGAGCATGGGGGGGCTGGTGGGATTTAGGGGGGGGCCACGAGAAAAAAAATGGCACTAAAGGGGGGGGGGGGGGCTACCAAAAAAAAATGAGTGAAAGAGGGGGGGGGGGTCACCAGAAATAATTGGCTAGTAGGGGAAATTGAAAGTGGCTCAACACAGAAACAGATGAAGAAATTGAATATTATTTCAATTTTATTTAATGCGATTTTCCTAACCACTTTTAATTTGTTTTACATACTGAGGTCGAAATCTGCATTTTATATTAACAACAACTGAGGAAATGAAGCATATCTGTTGGAAAAGCAATAATGAATATAAACTGAGGTAGACACCTATGTTTGTACAAGTTCAAATTAATATAAAAACGTATCAGTCTCACTATTGAATCATCCTTGGGGGAGTAGTTTTCTACAAAGTGGTTGTACTCTGAACTATATCAATAGATTGTTTAATGTTCTTTTTAATAGTACTCACTTTTATAAAGACTGTTGATTAGTAAATTATTTGAACCCAGGAGTATCAGTAGACTCAGTAGTATGCCTAGTGTGAACATCCAGATTAATTTTAATAATAGAACTGTTGTTGGTGACTTCAGTTGACGGTAAATCTGAGCCGTAAGCCATCTTCAGAAAAGCTTGTAACTGTCATTTTTAATAGCAGTACTTTAATATCCAGGCGCGTAGGAGGGGGGGTTCGAACGAACCCCCTTTACAGATCAGTAATGGCGGAAGAAAAAGCATTTAATGAGGAGGTTGAACAATTACATGAGGTGTACCATGCGAGAGAGTAGAATGTCTGCCCTGGTTCTAATGCATATCAAATATGATATGCCTGTCAATTTTGACGAAATAGTCAATTTGTTCGAAGGCCTACACCCGAGAATGATGCAGTTTACCAGCTTGGTGTATGACTATCAGTAGATCGAATAGCTATCAGAACTCGACAGGGCGCGGAATGTACATTGAACTTTCTTGTTTAAGTTGAAACAATTATGCCGTAGGAATGATGTATATAGCTCAAAAAGCTGCTGTAAAACCAATTTGTGATTTGCCTAAAATGGGTCTCAAAATGCAGGAAATGAGGTTTCTGGGAACCTAGATTTTCCGGACCCCCCTAGTAAGCAAGATTTGGGGCTCAACGAACACCCCTATCTAACCCTTACCTACGTGACTGATATCTGTGCGTCCGCTGTTTTTTTCTGTTTAATATGACTCGTAATCGTTGATTGGTATGCTTCGATCTGTATTTTGTTAGTCAGATCTGTACGTGTATTAATTGTTTCTACTCGAAGGGGAGTAATTTCACGTTAACCATTTGCTTGATTAATTTTTATAGTTTCTTTGAGAATCTAAATGGAAATTTAGGGTTTGTCGTTGCCGTAAACGTGTTGCTATCTATAAAACGTTTTTTTAAACAAGAGAAATCTTTACCTAAGTAGAGAACGGTTACTTGTTAATAGTACTGTAAAGAAATCACAGTAACAATTACGTTTATCTTTGATATAAACAGTACATAAGCGTTTTGTTAAAGTTAGGAGTATGATTTGTTTCTGGTTGGGCGGGAGGGGGGGGGGGTCATCAGAAAAAAATAGTTCTGCTGGGGGGGGGGGGGGCATGTGGAAAAAAATTGCATGCTAGGGGGGGGGGGGGGTCATACAGTTTCGTAGTGGCAATTAACCAAATCCCACCAGCCCTCCCCCCCCCCCCTGCTCATAAAAAATGAACGGTCCCTAAGGCCTAGCGGTATTTCCAAGAACCGCATGGGGATAGGAGGTTGGTCATTATAAAAAGAGTTGTATGCTCTGCATACTGTTTGGATTCCCTCCTCCTGTGGTATGTTAGTATAAAGGCTCGTTACGTCCATTGAGACAAGAACTGTGTTCTCTGGGACTCTAGTTCCCTCCATGAAATTAATGAAGTCAGTTGTATCTTTGAGATATGACTTCTGCTGTTGTGCTATTGGCTGGAGTAGTTTGTCAACAAATGCTGATGACCTTTCTGTTGGACCTGAAACTCCTGAAATTATGGGTCTACCGACTGGAGTCGGTTTGTGTATTTTTGTGAGGGTGTAGAATAAAGAATGTAAAAATTTTACAATTTGTTTGTGACACTGATATAATGTTTCATTCACCTGACAAATTTAATCTGCAAAAAGGCATTTTGAATAATTATTGTATACTATCCTTACCGATCTGATTATTTTGCCACTTTCTTTAGCTATACGTACTTTGAATTCTTTATTTTCATATTATTCTTACAGTATATTCACACTATGGCACGAATTTGGTGTTCTTTGTAGTACACAGGCATCCAACATTCAAATGAGCACCATCCCCTCCCCCCTCTCTGCTCATGTATCACCTATCTCATCTGACGGCAACTATACTGGATCACAGAGCTTTAGAAGCGGCGTGAGTCCACCCCTTCCAATGATCTTAGCCTTCACTTTGCCATCTCTATGAGAAAGAATCCTGAGCGCAGCTGCACAGAATGTACCCAGACTCCAAGGTATGCTTCTGATGTCACACAGTCCTAAAAAGAAGTGTAGTTAGAGACATCTCCGTCACTTTTCCAACAAGTTTCTTCTGGAAGCTTAAATCATCAAAAAGAGCATTTGCCTCTCTTGAGCACTGATACACAGACTGACAACAGTTGCTGTGGGAACCACTGGTGTTGAACATGTCGCAAAATTTGACAGGAATAAAGAATGTAAAAATTTTACAATTTGTTTGTGTTCTAGGCTGAGGATAAAGACATATAAAGACATGCTCTTTGATCTGTCACCTACTCAACCTTTTTTATCTGTTTCATTTCTGCATCATTCTATAAAATTGCAGTGCTGTTTTAACCCTATTTAATCTTACATTGCATACATAAAATGCCCTATTTTACACCTATTTTAAAGGTATTTATGTCCTATTTTCAAATTTGTTTTCCTATTTTATCCCTGATTGATGTCTATTTTAAACCTATTTTATTTTGAACATTTCTATCACTATGAACCACAGTTTTATGAAAGTGCCATGAATTTTCTGTGAATACCCCATGAAAGGCATTTCATGGCCCCTGGGAACTGCAAAATGAAATTTCATGGCCTTATTTGTGGCCATGAATTTTCCATGAAAAATGTAGCATTTTATTTCATGACCCATGATTTTGATTAGGAGAGACATTCATGGGCCATGAATTTTCCATAAAATTCATCACAGTGTATTTCAAGGCCCATGAAAGGTCATGTGATAGGTCTTTCATGGGCCATGAAAACGGCTGGTGGTGTGGTCTTTGATTTCATGGGCCATTAATAATCCATGAAGCTCACCACAATATCTTTAATGACTCATGGAAACATACTTTTCATGGCCCATAAAAAGGTTTTGTTTACTCGCTGATTTCATGGGTCACGAATTTTCCATGAGTTTGATGCTTAAAAGGAGGGAATCATAAAAATTCACCACACATGCCATGAATAAATTATATATAGTTGATATGGACACAGGTTTTAACACTAAATTTTGACACACTTCTTAAAATTTATTTGTCACATTATTTAAAGGTAATCAAGAAAGGAAAAATAGATGTCACTACAAATTTCACAAATTTAAAATACTGTTTTGGGGGTAGACTCTATTCCATGGCCATTGCAAAATACGTATAAAATAGTCTATTTAACTCTGTTTAATCTCCTATGCATGGTTAAATAACGTATTTTATTTTATTCCTATTTTATTCAGCTGAGTTTAAGCTTGATTTATAATGTACATTTCATATTTGTTCAGCTATTACAGAATATGATTTTGAGGCAGCTGTTGTGTACCCACACCAATCAGAACTTCACTGTATACACTAGAATTTCAATTCACAGTTTCTTTGTTGTTATAAGTTAAACCATGTATTTAACCATTAATTCTATGGAAAATTAAATAATGCAACAATAAGAAATGGTTTGGAAGAAAGAGCAAGGTCGATGTATACTTGTTGTCTATACCACAACAGTGACATGTATTTGTATGTTATTTTAATTGGACATATAAAGACATAAAACCACGATGAGTAACTGAAATTATTACAATTTGCAACTGGCTTCCTTTCAAGGAAAGCTTGAATACTAAAAAACAAAAACTTTGAAACTCTTAAGCTTACAATTGGTCGTACACTGAACTGCACTTGTGAAAACACTTTTACTTTCAAACCTTCTTCGATGAATCTTGACTCCATTTAATGCCAAAAAGAACAGAGAACTCTGCTTATTCTCGTGACAGTTTTTCTCTTTTTGTTTTGTACTTATTCCATTCTCACGTGCCTATTGATGCTAATTTACCACCCTTTTAGTATTTAAACTTTAACTACCGCATTGTCACCTAGTCTGACGATGATATAGAATTATATCCAAATATTACTGAAACAAACCACCGTTTCCTTGCATTTATTGCCTAAATATTAGTCTAAATGCACTTATTCGGTTTAACTTTCGTTCTAGAACAGCAATGCTTTGAATTATAATTCCAACGACCTTTGTGCACAATGCTAGCTTTTAAAATGAGCAAGAAAGCGACTAGAGTCACTGAGTACCGGCAACCATTTGGGGTACTGGTACCGGTGACAGATATTTCAACATCTCTCTGCATCCGCAAGAAAAATGGAATGACACTGAAGCAACAATAGACTGCGAGCAATCCATCGCGCTACAGAACTTAGGAGAAGGAAGAGACTGCGCACAGTCTAAAGGAGCAAGTACATCGGAATGCAATGGTTGACAAAAAGTTTACCAAGTGTAGAAGTGTAGAAAGAAGGGGAAGTGTGCAATAATACCTTTTGTCTTTGGATGAAGCACCATCGATTATTCCTCCTGATCTCTTCCAGTCTATGTATTGGCGCAGTCTGTCATTTTCACGTTGAATTCTTTTCAATTCTGCCTTCTCTGGACTTGGAGTAACAGTTGCAGAAGGCTTTGTGCTGATTTCCCTCAAGCTGCTAGGTGAAACGCTTTGGACCCACAACGGTTCTCTGCTCACAGAGTCTTGAGCAGTTCCCTCAGTTGTAGATGGCATCATCTTACTGTTTTCTACATTTCCAGGAGAACAGCTTTCCACTGGTTCTGGTTCTCTGGTTGCTGTTTCACCTTCAGTTCTGATATTCTGAGATCCAGGGCCATGAAATCTTGGTGCAAATGTCCGTCCCCTTCTAAAGGGTTCCTGAGCTCATCCAAGTGGCACCCTACACCCTCGTCCTGGGTGTGGCACTGTACCCCTTGCTTCTAAGCCAATCCCAGACCACGGTTGATTTCAAGCTTGGAATGGAGGCCTAAATGGCGGTCTTGGTGCTAGAAGCTGTTGTAGTAGTAAAGGATTTTGATTCCACCCTTGAAAAATGGGGTTAAAGGGGGGAAAAATTGGCTGCCTCAGATAACCAGTTTGTTGCCAGCCTAAGGCCATCATGTTCGCAAGCATTGCCTGGGGATGTTGGGCATGTCCTAGAAAACTATGTGGGTCATTCATTAGCCCATGTTGGGGAAAGGCTTGATTTGCTTGATTTGCAACACGATTGGTGCACTGACTTGACTGGAATGGTTCCTTCAGATGAGGATTTTCTGATGGATGTTGTGTCTTTTTCTGCAAAGTAGTGTTCGTATGGATTGGAGGATCATTTAATGGTCCCTGTTGGGCCAGGAATCTGTTTCCTTGATTTGAAGAATACTGACTTGCCTGCAACCGGTCTTTCATCTGAGTATTTCCTAATGAATGCTGAATTTCTTTCAGTACTTCCTTGGGTAAATCAGTATTTTTATGGATAGTAGTACCATCCTGTTTACCAAAGGATCTCTTTCCTTGATTTATGGGGAAATACTTTGATTCCTGACTGTTGTACTGGCTTGGCTGCAACTGGTCTGTCATCTGGGGATTTCGTAATGAATACTCACTTTCCTTCCGTACTTCCTTGGGTAAATCGCTGTACTTATGAGCATCACCCAACAGCCCTTGCTGACCAAAGGATCTGTTTCCTTGATTAGAAAAATACTTTGCTTCCTGATTATTGTACTGGCTTGGCGGTGATAATTCATAATTTAAATTTCACAAATTTAAAATACTGTTGTGGGGGTAGACTCTATTCCATGGCCATTGCAAAATACGTATAAAATAGTCTATTTAACTCTGTTTAATCTCCTATGCATGGTTAAATAACGTATTTTATTTTATTCCTATTTTATTCAGCTGAGTTTAAGCTTGATTTATAATGTACATTTCATATTTGTTCAGCTATTACAGAATATGATTTTGAGGCAGCTGTTGTGTACCCACACCAATCAGAACTTCACTGTATACACTAGAATTTCAATTCACAGTTTCTTTGTTGTTATAAGTTAAACCATGTATTTAACCATTAATTCTATGGAAAATTAAATAATGCAACAATAAGAAATGGTTTGGAAGAAAGAGCAAGGTCGATGTATACTTGTTGTCTATACCACAACAGTGACATGTATTTGTATGTTATTTTAATTAAACATATAAAGACAAAACCACGTTGAGTAACTGAAATTATTAAAATTTGCAACTGGCTTGCTTTCAAGGAAAGCTTGAATACTAAAAAACAAAAACTTTGAAACTCTTAAGCTTACAATTGGTCGTACACTGAACTGCACTTGTGAAAACACTTTTACTTTCAAACCTTCTTCGATGAATCTTGACTCCATTTAATGCCAAAAAGAACAGAGAACTCTGCTTATTCTCATGACAGTTTTTCTCTTTTTGTTTTGTACTTATTCCATTCTCACGTGCCTATTGATGCTAATTTACCATCCTTTTAGTATTTAAACTTTAACTACCGAATTGTCACCTAGTCTGACGATGATATAGAATTATAACAAAATATTACTGAAACAAACCACCGTTTCCTTGAATTAATTGCCTAAATATTAGTCTAAATGCACTTATTCGGTTTAACTTTCGTTCTAGAACAGCAATGCTTTGAATTATAATTCCAACGACCTTTGTGCACAATGCTAGCTTTTAAAATGAGCAAGAAAGCGACTAGAGTCACTGAGTACCGGCAACCATTTGGGGTACTGGTACCGGTGACAGATATTTCAACATCTCTCTGCATCCGCAAGAAAAATGGAATGACACTGAAGCAACAATAGACTGCGAGCAATCCATCGCGCTACAGAACTTAGGAGAAGGAAGAGACTGCGCACAGTCTAAAGGAGCAAGTACATCGGAATGCAACAGTTGACAAAAAGTTTACCAAGTGTAGAAGTGTAGAAAGAAGGGGAAGTGTGCAATAATACCTTTTGTCTTTGGATGAAGCACCATCGATTATTCCTCCTGATCTCTTCCAGTCTATGCATTGGCGCAGTCTGTCATTTTCACGTTGAATTCTTTTCAATTCTGCCTTCTCTGGACTTGGAGTAACAGTTGCAGAAGGCTTTGTGCTGATTTCCCTCAAGCTGCTAGGTGAAACGCTTTGGACCCACAACGGTTCTCTGCTCACAGAGTCTTGAGCAGGTCCCTCAGTTGTAGATGGCATCATCTTACTGTTTTCTACATTTCCAGGAGAACAGCTTTCCACTGGTTCTGGTTCTCTGGTTGCTGTTTCACCTTCAGTTCTGATATTCTGAGATCCAGGGCCATGAAATCTTGGTGCAAATGTCCGTCCCCTTCTAAAGGGTTCCTGAGCTCGTCCAAGTGGCACCCTACACCCTCGTCCTGGGTGTGGCACTGTATCCCTTGCTCCTAAGCCAATCCCAGACCACGGTTGATTTCCAGCTTGGAATGGAGGCCTAAATGGCGGTCTTGGTGCTAGAAGCTGTTGTAGTAGTAAAGGATCTTGATTCCACCCTTGAAAAATGGGGTTAAAGGGGGGAAAAATTGGCTGCCTCAGATAACCAGTTTGTTGCCAGCCTAAGGCCACCATGTTCGCAAGCATTGCCTGGGGATGTTGGGCATGTCCTAGAAAACTATGTGGGTCATTCATTAGCCCATGTTGGGGAAAGGCTTGATTTGCTTGATTTGCAACACGATTGGTGCACTGACTTGACTGGAATGGTTCCTTCAGATGAGGATTTTCTGATGGATGTTGTGTCTTTTTCTGCAAAGTAGTGTTCGTATGGATTGGAGGATCATTTAATGGTCCCTGTTGGGCCGCGAATCTGTTTCCTTGATTTGAAGAATACTGACTTGCCTGCAACCGGTCTTTCATCTGAGTATTTCCTAATGAATGCTGACTTTCTTTCTGTACTTCCTTGGGTAAATCAGTATTTTTATGGATAGTAGTACCATCCTGTTTACCAAAGGATCTCTTTCCTTGATTTATGGGGAAATACTTTGATTCCTGACTGTTGTACTGGCTTGGCTGCAACTGGTCTGTCATCTGGGGATTTCGTAATGAATACTCACTTTCCTTCTGTACTTCCTTGGGTAAATCGCTGTACTTATGAGTATCACCTAACAGCCCTTGCTGACCAAAGGATCTGTTTCCTTGATTAGAAAAATACTTTGGTTCCTGATTATTGTACTGGCTTGGCGGTGATAATTCATAATTTAAATTTCACAAATTTAAAATACTGTTGTGGGGGTAGACTCTATTCCATGGCCATTGCAAAATACGTATAAAATAGTCTATTTAACTCTGTTTAATCTCCTATGCATGGTTAAATAACGTATTTTATTTTATTCCTATTTTATTCAGCTGAGTTTAAGCTTGATTTATAATGTACATTTCATATTTGTTCAGCTATTACAGAATATGATTTTGAGGCAGCTGTTGTGTACCCACACCAATCAGAACTTCACTGTATACACTAGAATTTCAATTCACAGTTTCTTTGTTGTTATAAGTTAA
Organism: Pavona decussata; assembly: GCF_977016875.1. Taxonomy (NCBI): domain Eukaryota; kingdom Metazoa; phylum Cnidaria; class Anthozoa; order Scleractinia; family Agariciidae; genus Pavona; species Pavona decussata. The sequence continues at coordinate 78,722 of NW_028145523.1, forward strand.
ACCATATATTTAACCATTAATTCCATGGCAAATTAAATAATGCAACAATAACAAATGGTTTGGAAGAAAGAGCAAGGTCGATGTATACTTGTTGTCTATACCACAACAGTGAGATGTATTTGTATGTTATTTTAATTGGACATATAAAGACATAAAACCACGATGAGTAACTGAAATTATTAGAATTTGCAACTGGCTTGCTTTCAAGGAAAGCTTGAATACTAAAAAACAAAAACTTTGAAACTCTTAAGCTTACAATTGGTCGTACACTGAACTGTACTTGTGAAAACACTTTTACTTTCAAACCTTCTTCGATGAATCTTGACTCCATTTAATGCCAAAAAGAACAGCAATGCCTTGAATTATAATTCCAACGACCTTTGTGCACAATGCTAGCTTTTAAGATGAGCAAGAAAGCGACTAGAGTCACTGAGTACCGGCAACCATTTGGGGTACTGGTACCGGGGACAGATATTTCAACATCTCTCTGCATTCGCAAGAAAAATGGAATGACACTGAAGCAACAACAGACTGCGAGCAATCCATCGCACTACAGAACTTAGGAGAAGGAAGAGACTGCGCACAGTCTAAAGGAGCAAGTACATCGGAATGCAATGGTTGACAAAAAGTTTACCAAGTGTAGAAGTGTAGAAAGAAGGGGAAGTGTGCAATAATACCTTTTGTCTTTGGATGAAGCACCATCGATTATTCCTCCTGATCTCTTCCAGTCTATGCATTGGCGCAGTCTGTCATTTTCACGTTGAATTCTTTTCAATTCTGCCTTCTCTGGACTTGGAGTAACAGTTGCAGAAGGCTTTGTGCTGATTTCCCTCAAGCTGCTAGGTGAAACGCTTTGGACCCACAACGGTTCTCTGCTCACAGAGTCTTGAGCAGGTCCCTCAGTTGTAGATGGCATCATCTTACTGTTTTCTACATTTCCAGGAGAACAGCTTTCCACTGGTTCTGGTTCTCTGGTTGCTGTTTCACCTTCAGTTCTGATATTCTGAGATCCAGGGCCATGAAATCTTGGTGCAAATATCCGTCCCCTTCTAAAGGGTTCCTGAGCTCGTCCAAGTGGCACCCTACACCCTCGTTCTGGGTGTGGCACTGTACCCCTTGCTCCTAAGCCAATCCCAGACCACGGTTGATTTCCAGCTTGGAATGGAGGCCTAAATGGCGGTCTTGGTGCTAGAAGCTGTTGTAGTAGTAAAGGATTTTGATTCCACCCTTGAAAAATGGGGTTAAAGGGGGGAAAAATTGGCTGCCTCAGATAACCAGTTTGTTGCCAGCCTAAGGCCACCATGTTCGCAAGCATTGCCTGGGGATGTTGGGCATGTCCTAGAAAACTATGTGGGTCATTCATTAGCCCATGTTGGGGAAAGGCTTGATTTGCTTGATTTGCAACACGATTGGTGCACTGACTTGACTGGAATGGTTCCTTCAGATGAGGATTTTCTGATGGATGTTGTGTCTTTTTCTGCAAAGTAGTGTTCGTATGGATTGGAGGATCATTTAATGGTCCCTGTTGGGCCAGGAATCTGTTTCCTTGATTTGAAGAATACTGACTTGCCTGCAACCGGTCTTTCATCTGAGTATTTCCTAATGAATGCTGAATTTCTTTCTGTACTTCCTTGGGTAAATCAGTATTTTTATGGATAGTAGTACCATCCTGTTTACCAAAGGATCTCTTTCCTTGATTTATGGGGAAATACTTTGATTCCTGACTGTTGTACTGGCTTGGCTGCAACTGGTCTGTCATCTGGGGATTTCGTAATGAATACTCACTTTCCTTCTGTACTTCCTTGGGTAAATCGCTGTACTTATGAGTATCACCTAACAGCCCTTGCTGACCAAAGGATCTGTTTCCTTGATTAGAAAAATACTTTGGTTCCTGATTATTGTACTGGCTTGATGGTGATAATTCATAATTTAAATTTCACAAATTTAAAATACTGTTTTGGGGGTAGACTCTATTCCATGGCCATTGCAAAATACGTATAAAATAGTCTATTTAACTCTGTTTAATCTCCTATGCATGGTTAAATAACGTATTTTATTTTATTCCTATTTTATTCAGCTGAGTTTAAGCTTGATTTATAATGTACATTTCATTTTTGTTCAGCTATTACAGAATATGATTTTGAGGCAGCTGTTGTGTACCCACACCAATCAGAACTTCACTGTATACACTAGAATTTCAATTCACAGTTTCTTTGTTGTTATAAGTTAAACCATATATGTAACCATTAATTCCATGGCAAATTAAATAATGCAACAATAACAAATGGTTTGGAAGAAAGAGCAAGGTCGATGTATACTTCTTGTCTACACCACAACAGTGAGATGTATTTGTATGTTATTTTAATTGGACATATAAAGACATAAAACCACGATGAGTAACTGAAATTATTAGAATTTGCAACTGGCTTCCTTTCAAGGAAAGCTTGAATACTAAAAAACAAAAACTTTGAAACTCTTAAGCTTACAATTGGTCGTACACTGAACTGCACTTGTGAAAACACTTTTACTTTCAAACCTTCTTCGATGAATCTTGACTCCATTTAATGCCAAAAAGAACAGCAATGCCTTGAATTATAATTCCAACGACCTTTGTGCACAATGCTAGCTTTTAAGATGAGCAAGAAAGCGAATAGAGTCACTGAGTACCGGCAACCATTTGGGGTACTGGTACCGCTGACAGATATTTCAACATCTCTCTGCATCCGCAAGAAAAATGGAATGACACTGAAGCAACAATAGACTGCGAGCAATCCATCGCGCTACAGAACTTAGGAGAAGGAAGAGACTGCGCACAGTCTAAAGGAGCAAGTACATCGGAATGCAATGGTTGACAAAAAGTTTACCAAGTGTAGAAGTGTAGAAAGAAGGGGAAGTGTGCAATAATACCTTTTGTCTTTGGATGAAGCACCATCGATTATTCCTCCTGATCTCTTCCAGTCTATGCATTGGCGCAGTCTGTCATTTTCACGTTGAATTCTTTTCAATTCTGCCTTCTCTGGACTTGGAGTAACAGTTGCAGAAGGCTTTGTGCTGATTTCCCTCAAGCTGCTAGGTGAAACGCTTTGGACCCACAACGGTTCTCTGCTCACAGAGTCTTGAGCAGGTCCCTCAGTTGTAGATGGCATCATCTTACTGTTTTCTACATTTCCAGGAGAACAGCTTTCCACTGGTTCTGGTTCTCTGGTTGCTGTTTCACCTTCAGTTCTGATATTCTGAGATCCAGGGCCATGAAATCTTGGTGCAAATATCCGTCCCCTTCTAAAGGGTTCCTGAGCTCGTCCAAGTGGCACCCTACACCCTCGTCCTGGGTGTGGCACTGTATCCCTTGCTCCTAAGCCAATCCCAGACCACGGTTGATTTCCAGCTTGGAATGGAGGCCTAAATGGCGGTCTTGGTGCTAGAAGCTGTTGTAGTAGTAAAGGATTTTGATTCCACCCTTGAAAAATGGGGTTAAAGGGGGGAAAAATTGGCTGCCTCAGATAACCAGTTTGTTGCCAGCCTAAGGCCACCATGTTCGCAAGCATTGCCTGGGGATGTTGGGCATGTCCTAGAAAACTATGTGGGTCATTCATTAGCCCATGTTGGGGAAAGGCTTGATTTGCTTGATTTGCAACACGATTGGTGCACTGACTTGACTGGAATGGTTCCTTCAGATGAGGATTTTCTGATGGATGTTGTGTCTTTTTCTGCAAAGTAGTGTTCGTATGGATTGGAGGATCATTTCATGGTCCCTGTTGGGCCAGGAATCTGTTTCCTTGATTTGAAGAATACTGACTTGCCTGCAACCGGTCTTTCATCTGAGTATTTCCTAATGAATGCTGAATTTCTTTCTGTACTTCCTTGGGTAAATCAGTATTTTTATGGATAGTAGTACCATCCTGTTTACCAAAGGATCTCTTTCCTTGATTTATGGGGAAATACTTTGATTCCTGACTGTTGTACTGGCTTGGCTGCAACTGGTCTGTCATCTGGGGATTTCGTAATGAATACTCACTTTCCTTCTGTACTTCCTTGGGTAAATCGCTGTACTTATGAGTATCACCTAACAGCCCTTGCTGACCAAAGGATCTGTTTCCTTGATTAGAAAAATACTTTGGTTCCTGATTATTGTACTGGCTTGATGGTGATAATTCATAATTTAAATTTCACAAATTTAAAATACTGTTTTGGGGGTAGACTCTATTCCATGGCCATTGCAAAATACGTATAAAATAGTCTATTTAACTCTGTTTAATCTCCTATGCATGGTTAAATAACGTATTTTATTTTATTCCTATTTTATTCAGCTGAGTTTAAGCTTGATTTATAATGTACATTTCATTTTTGTTCAGCTATTACAGAATATGATTTTGAGGCAGCTGTTGTGTACCCACACCAATCAGAACTTCACTGTATACACTAGAATTTCAATTCACAGTTTCTTTGTTGTTATAAGTTAAACCATATATGTAACCATTAATTCCATGGCAAATTAAATAATGCAACAATAACAAATGGTTTGGAAGAAAGAGCAAGGTCGATGTATACTTCTTGTCTACACCACAACAGTGAGATGTATTTGTATGTTATTTTAATTGGACATATAAAGACATAAAACCACGATGAGTAACTGAAATTATTAGAATTTGCAACTGGCTTCCTTTCAAGGAAAGCTTGAATACTAAAAAACAAAAACTTTGAAACTCTTAAGCTTACAATTGGTCGTACACTGAACTGCACTTGTGAAAACACTTTTACTTTCAAACCTTCTTCGATGAATCTTGACTCCATTTAATGCCAAAAAGAACAGCAATGCCTTGAATTATAATTCCAACGACCTTTGTGCATAATGCTAGCTTTTAAGATGAGCAAGAAAGCGAATAGAGTCACTGAGTACCGGCAACCATTTGGGGTACTGGTACCGCTGACAGATATTTCAACATCTCTCTGCATCCGCAAGAAAAATGGAATGACACTGAAGCAACAATAGACTGCGAGCAATCCATCGCGCTACAGAACTTAGGAGAAGGAAGAGACTGCGCACAGTCTAAAGGAGCAAGTACATCGGAATGCAATGGTTGACAAAAAGTTTACCAAGTGTAGAAGTGTAGAAAGAAGGGGAAGTGTGCAATAATACCTTTTGTCTTTGGATGAAGCACCATCGATTATTCCTCCTGATCTCTTCCAGTCTATGCATTGGCGCAGTCTGTCATTTTCACGTTGAATTCTTTTCAATTCTGCCTTCTCTGGACTTGGAGTAACAGTTGCAGAAGGCTTTGTGCTGATTTCCCTCAAGCTGCTAGGTGAAACGCTTTGGACCCACAACGGTTCTCTGCTCACAGAGTCTTGAGCAGGTCCCTCAGTTGTAGATGGCATCATCTTACTGTTTTCTACATTTCCAGGAGAACAGCTTTCCACTGGTTCTGGTTCTCTGGTTGCTGTTTCACCTTCAGTTCTGATATTCTGAGATCCAGGGCCATGAAATCTTGGTGCAAATATCCGTCCCCTTCTAAAGGGTTCCTGAGCTCGTCCAAGTGGCACCCTACACCCTCGTCCTGGGTGTGGCACTGTACCCCTTGCTCCTAAGCCAATCCCAGACCACGGTTGATTTCCAGCTTGGAATGGAGGCCTAAATGGCGGTCTTGGTGCTAGAAGCTGTTGTAGTAGTAAAGGATTTTGATTCCACCCTTGAAAAATGGGGTTAAAGGGGGGAAAAATTGGCTGCCTCAGATAACCAGTTTGTTGCCAGCCTAAGGCCACCATGTTCGCAAGCATTGCCTGGGGATGTTGGGCATGTCCTAGAAAACTATGTGGGTCATTCATTAGCCCATGTTGGGGAAAGGCTTGATTTGCTTGATTTGCAACACGATTGGTGCACTGACTTGACTGGAATGGTTCCTTCAGATGAGGATTTTCTGATGGATGTTGTGTCTTTTTCTGCAAAGTAGTGTTCGTATGGATTGGAGGATCATTTTAATGGTCCCTGTTGGGCCAGGAATGTGTTTCCTTGATTTGAAGAATACTGACTTTCCTGCAACCGGTCTTTCATCTGAGTATTTCCTAATGAATGCTGAATTTCTTTCTGTACTTCCTTGGGTAAATCAGTATTTTTATGGATAGTAGTACCATCCTGTTTACCAAAGGATCTCTTTCCTTGATTTATGGGGAAATACTTTGATTCCTGACTGTTGTACTGGCTTGGCTGCAACTGGTCTGTCATCTGGGGATTTCGTAATGAATACTCACTTTCCTTCTGTACTTCCTTGGGTATATCGCTGTACTTATGAGTATCACCTAACAGCCCTTGCTGACCAAAGGATCTGTTTCCTTGATTAGAAAAATACTTTGGTTCCTGATTATTGTACTGGCTTGATGGTGATAATTCATAATTTAAATTTCACAAATTTAAAATACTGTTTTGGGGGTAGACTCTATTCCATGGCCATTGCAAAATACGTATAAAATAGTCTATTTAACTCTGTTTAATCTCCTATGCATGGTTAATAACGTATTTTATTTTATTCCTATTTTATTCAGCTGAGTTTAAGCTTGATTTATAATGTACATTTCATTTTTGTTCAGCTATTACAGAATATGATTTTGAGGCAGCTGTTGTGTACCCACACCAATCAGAACTTCACTGTATACACTAGAATTTCAATTCACAGTTTCTTTGTTGTTATAAGTTAAACCATATATGTAACCATTAATTCCATGGCAAATTAAATAATGCAACAATAACAAATGGTTTGGAAGAAAGAGCAAGGTCGATGTATACTTCTTGTCTACACCACAACAGTGAGATGTATTTGTATGTTATTTTAATTGGACATATAAAGACATAAAACCACGATGAGTAACTGAAATTATTAGAATTTGCAACTGGCTTCCTTTCAAGGAAAGCTTGAATACTAAAAAACAAAAACTTTGAAACTCTTAAGCTTACAATTGGTCGTACACTGAACTGCACTTGTGAAAACACTTTTACTTTCAAACCTTCTTCGATGAATCTTGACTCCATTTAATGCCAAAAAGAACAGCAATGCCTTGAATTATAATTCCAACGACCTTTGTGCACAATGCTAGCTTTTAAGATGAGCAAGAAAGCGACTAGAGTCACTGAGTACCGGCAACCATTTGGGGTACTGGTACCGGTGACAGATATTTCAACATCTCTCTGCATCCGCAAGAAAAATGGAATGACACTGAAGCAACAATAGACTGCGAGCAATCCATCGCGCTACAGAACTTAGGAGAAGGAAGAGACTGCGCACAGTCTAAAGGAGCAAGTACATCGGAATGCAATGGTTGACAAAAAGTTTACCAAGTGTAGAAGTGTAGAAAGAAGGGGAAGTGTGCAATAATACCTTTTGTCTTTGGATGAAGCACCATCGATTATTCCTCCTGATCTCTTCCAGTCTATGCATTGGCGCAGTCTGTCATTTTCACGTTGAATTCTTTTCAATTCTGCCTTCTCTGGACTTGGAGTAACAGTTGCAGAAGGCTTTGTGCTGATTTCCCTCAAGCTGCTAGGTGAAACGCTTTGGACCCACAACGGTTCTCTGCTCACAGAGTCTTGAGCAGGTCCCTCAGTTGTAGATGGCATCATCTTACTGTTTTCTACATTTCCAGGAGAACAGCTTTCCACTGGTTCTGGTTCTCTGGTTGCTGTTTCACCTTCAGTTCTGATATTCTGAGATCCAGGGCCATGAAATCTTGGTGCAAATATCCGTCCCCTTCTAAAGGGTTCCTGAGCTCGTCCAAGTGGCACCCTACACCCTCGTCCTGGGTGTGGCACTGTACCCCTTGCTCCTAAGCCAATCCCAGACCACGGTTGATTTCCAGCTTGGAATGGAGGCCTAAATGGCGGTCTTGGTGCTAGAAGCTGTTGTAGTAGTAAAGGATTTTGATTCCACCCTTGAAAAATGGGGTTAAAGGGGGGAAAAATTGGCTGCCTCAGATAACCAGTTTGTTGCCAGCCTAAGGCCACCATGTTCGCAAGCATTGCCTGGGGATGTTGGGCATGTCCTAGAAAACTATGTGGGTCATTCATTAGCCCATGTTGGGGAAAGGCTTGATTTGCTTGATTTGCAACACGATTGGTGCACTGACTTGACTGGAATGGTTCCTTCAGATGAGGATTTTCTGATGGATGTTGTGTCTTTTTCTGCAAAGTAGTGTTCGTATGGATTGGAGGATCATTTAATGGTCCCTGTTGGGCCAGGAATGTGTTTCCTTGATATTTAACTCTGTTTAATCTCCTATGCATGGTTAATAACGTATTTTATTTTATTCCTATTTTATTCAGCTGAGTTTAAGCTTGATTTATAATGTACATTTCATTTTTGTTCAGCTATTACAGAATATGATTTTGAGGCAGCTGTTGTGTACCCACACCAATCAGAACTTCACTGTATACACTAGAATTTCAATTCACAGTTTCTTTGTTGTTATAAGTTAAACCATATATGTAACCATTAATTCCATGGCAAATTAAATAATGCAACAATAACAAATGGTTTGGAAGAAAGAGCAAGGTCGATGTATACTTCTTGTCTACACCACAACAGTGAGATGTATTTGTATGTTATTTTAATTGGACATATAAAGACATAAAACCACGATGAGTAACTGAAATTATTAGAATTTGCAACTGGCTTCCTTTCAAGGAAAGCTTGAATACTAAAAAACAAAAACTTTGAAACTCTTAAGCTTACAATTGGTCGTACACTGAACTGCACTTGTGAAAACACTTTTACTTTCAAACCTTCTTCGATGAATCTTGACTCCATTTAATGCCAAAAAGAACAGCAATGCCTTGAATTATAATTCCAACGACCTTTGTGCACAATGCTAGCTTTTAAGATGAGCAAGAAAGCGACTAGAGTCACTGAGTACCGGCAACCATTTGGGGTACTGGTACCGGTGACAGATATTTCAACATCTCTCTGCATCCGCAAGAAAAATGGAATGACACTGAAGCAACAATAGACTGCGAGCAATCCATCGCGCTACAGAACTTAGGAGAAGGAAGAGACTGCGCACAGTCTAAAGGAGCAAGTACATCGGAATGCAATGGTTGACAAAAAGTTTACCAAGTGTAGAAGTGTAGAAAGAAGGGGAAGTGTGCAATAATACCTTTTGTCTTTGGATGAAGCACCATCGATTATTCCTCCTGATCTCTTCCAGTCTATGCATTGGCGCAGTCTGTCATTTTCACGTTGAATTCTTTTCAATTCTGCCTTCTCTGGACTTGGAGTAACAGTTGCAGAAGGCTTTGTGCTGATTTCCCTCAAGCTGCTAGGTGAAACGCTTTGGACCCACAACGGTTCTCTGCTCACAGAGTCTTGAGCAGGTCCCTCAGTTCTAGATGGCATCATCTTACTGTTTTCTACATTTCCAGGAGAACAGCTTTCCACTGGTTCTGGTTTTCTGGTTGCTGTTTCACCTTCAGTTCTGATATTCTGAGATCCAGGGCCATGAAATCTTGGTGCAAATGTCCGTCCCCTTCTAAAGGGTTCCTGAGCTCGTCCAAGTGGCACCCTACACCCTCGTCCTGGGTGTGGCACTGTACCCCTTGCTCCTAAGCCAATCCCAGACCACGGTTGATTTCCAGCTTGGAATGGAGGCCTAAATGGCGGTCTTGGTGCTAGAAGCTGTTGTAGTAGTAAAGGATTTTGATTCCACCCTTGAAAAATGGGGTTAAAGGGGGGAAAAATTGGCTGCCTCAGATAACCAGTTTGTTGCCAGCCTAAGGCCACCATGTTCGCAAGCATTGCCTGGGGATGTTGGGCATGTCCTAGAAAACTATGTGGGTCATTCATTAGCCCATGTTGGGGAAAGGCTTGATTTGCTTGATTTGGAAAACGATTGGTGCACTGACTTGACTGGAATGGTTCCTTCAGATGAGGATTTTCTGATGGATGTTGTGTCTTTTTCTGCAAAGTAGTGTTCGTATGGATTGGAGGATCATTTAATGGTCCCTGTTGGGCCGGGAATCTGTTTCCTTGATTTGAAGAATACTGACTTGCCTGCAACCGGTCTTTCATCTGAGTATTTCCTAATGAATGCTGAATTTCTTTCTGTACTTCCTTGGGTAAATCAGTATTTTTATGGATAGTAGTACCATCCTGTTTACCAAAGGATCTCTTCCCTTGATTTATGGGGAAATACTTTGATTCCTGACTGTTGTACTGGCTTGGCTGCAACTGGTCTGTCATCTGGGGATTTCGTAATGAATACTCACTTTCCTTCTGTACTTCCTTGGGTAAATCGCTGTACTTATGAGTATCACCTAACAGCCCTTGCTGACCAAAGGATCTGTTTCCTTGATTAGAAAAATACTTTGGTTCCTGATTATTGTACTGGCTTGGTGGTGATAATTCATAATTTAAATTTCACAAATTTAAAATACTGTTTTGGGGGTAGACTCTATTCCATGGCCATTGCAAAATACGTATAAAATAGTCTATTTAACTCTGTTTAATCTCCTATGCATGGTTAATAACGTATTTTATTTTATTCCTATTTTATTCAGCTGAGTTTAAGCTTGATTTATAATGTACATTTCATTTTTGTTCAGCTATTACAGAATATGATTTTGAGGCAGCTGTTGTGTACCCACACCAATCAGAACTTCACTGTATACACTAGAATTTCAATTCACAGTTTCTTTGTTGTTATAAGTTAAACCATATATGTAACCATTAATTCCATGGCAAATTAAATAATGCAACAATAACAAATGGTTTGGAAGAAAGAGCAAGGTCGATGTATACTTCTTGTCTACACCACAACAGTGAGATGTATTTGTATGTTATTTTAATTGGACATATAAAGACATAAAACCACGATGAGTAACTGAAATTATTAGAATTTGCAACTGGCTTCCTTTCAAGGAAAGCTTGAATACTAAAAAACAAAAACTTTGAAACTCTTAAGCTTACAATTGGTCGTACACTGAACTGCACTTGTGAAAACACTTTTACTTTCAAACCTTCTTCGATGAATCTTGACTCCATTTAATGCCAAAAAGAACAGCAATGCCTTGAATTATAATTCCAACGACCTTTGTGCACAATGCTAGCTTTTAAGATGAGCAAGAAAGCGACTAGAGTCACTGAGTACCGGCAACCATTTGGGGTACTGGTACCGGTGACAGATATTTCAACATCTCTCTGCATCCGCAAGAAAAATGGAATGACACTGAAGCAACAATAGACTGCGAGCAATCCATCGCGCTACAGAACTTAGGAGAAGGAAGAGACTGCGCACAGTCTAAAGGAGCAAGTACATCGGAATGCAATGGTTGACAAAAAGTTTACCAAGTGTAGAAGTGTAGAAAGAAGGGGAAGTGTGCAATAATACCTTTTGTCTTTGGATGAAGCACCATCGATTATTCCTCCTGATCTCTTCCAGTCTATGCATTGGCGCAGTCTGTCATTTTCACGTTGAATTCTTTTCAATTCTGCCTTCTCTGGACTTGGAGTAACAGTTGCAGAAGGCTTTGTGCTGATTTCCCTCAAGCTGCTAGGTGAAACGCTTTGGACCCACAACGGTTCTCTGCTCACAGAGTCTTGAGCAGGTCCCTCAGTTGTAGATGGCATCATCTTACTGTTTTCTACATTTCCAGGAGAACAGCTTTCCACTGGTTCTGGTTCTCTGGTTGCTGTTTCACCTTCAGTTCTGATATTCTGAGATCCAGGGCCATGAAATCTTGGTGCAAATATCCGTCCCCTTCTAAAGGGTTCCTGAGCTCGTCCAAGTGGCACCCTACACCCTCGTCCTGGGTGTGGCACTGTACCCCTTGCTCCTAAGCCAATCCCAGACCACGGTTGATTTCCAGCTTGGAATGGAGGCCTAAATGGCGGTCTTGGTGCTAGAAGCTGTTGTAGTAGTAAAGGATTTTGATTCCACCCTTGAAAAATGGGGTTAAAGGGGGGAAAAATTGGCTGCCTCAGATAACCAGTTTGTTGCCAGCCTAAGGCCACCATGTTCGCAAGCATTGCCTGGGGATGTTGGGCATGTCCTAGAAAACTATGTGGGTCATTCATTAGCCCATGTTGGGGAAAGGCTTGATTTGCTTGATTTGCAACACGATTGGTGCACTGACTTGACTGGAATGGTTCCTTCAGATGAGGATTTTCTGATGGATGTTGTGTCTTTTTCTGCAAAGTAGTGTTCGTATGGATTGGAGGATCATTTAATGGTCCCTGTTGGGCCAGGAATCTGTTTCCTTGATTTGAAGAATACTGACTTTCCTGCAACCGGTCTTTCATCTGAGTATTTCCTAATGAATGCTGAATTTCTTTCTGTACTTCCTTGGGTAAATCAGTATTTTTATGGATAGTAGTACCATCCTGTTTACCAAAGGATCTCTTTCCTTGATTTATGGGGAAATACTTTGATTCCTGACTGTTGTACTGGCTTGGCTGCAACTGGTCTGTCATCTGGGGATTTCGTAATGAATACTCACTTTCCTTCTGTACTTCCTTGGGTAAATCGCTGTACTTATGAGTATCACCTAACAGCCCTTGCTGACCAAAGGATCTGTTTCCTTGATTAGAAAAATACTTTGGTTCCTGATTATTGTACTGGCTTGATGGTGATAATTCATAATTTAAATTTCACAAATTTAAAATACTGTTTTGGGGGTAGACTCTATTCCATGGCCATTGCAAAATACGTATAAAATAGTCTATTTAACTCTGTTTAATCTCCTATGCATGGTTAAATAACGTATTTTATTTTATTCCTATTTTATTCAGCTGAGTTTAAGCTTGATTTATAATGTACATTTCATTTTTGTTCAGCTATTACAGAATATGATTTTGAGGCAGCTGTTGTGTACCCACACCAATCAGAACTTCACTGTATACACTAGAATTTCAATTCACAGTTTCTTTGTTGTTATAAGTTAAACCATATATGTAACCATTAATTCCATGGCAAATTAAATAATGCAACAATAACAAATGGTTTGGAAGAAAGAGCAAGGTCGATGTATACTTCTTGTCTACACCACAACAGTGAGATGTATTTGTATGTTATTTTAATTGGACATATAAAGACATAAAACCACGATGAGTAACTGAAATTATTAGAATTTGCAACTGGCTTCCTTTCAAGGAAAGCTTGAATACTAAAAAACAAAAACTTTGAAACTCTTAAGCTTACAATTGGTCGTACACTGAACTGCACTTGTGAAAACACTTTTACTTTCAAACCTTCTTCGATGAATCTTGACTCCATTTAATGCCAAAAAGAACAGCAATGCCTTGAATTATAAATCCAACGACCTTTGTGCACAATGCTAGCTTTTAAGATGAGCAAGAAAGCGACTAGAGTCACTGAGTACCGGCAACCATTTGGGGTACTGGTACCGGTGACAGATATTTCAACATCTCTCTGCATCCGCAAGAAAAATGGAATGACACTGAAGCAACAATAGACTGCGAGCAATCCATCGCGCTACAGAACTTAGGAGAAGGAAGAGACTGCGCACAGTCTAAAGGAGCAAGTACGTCGGAATGCAATGGTTGACAAAAAGTCTACCAAGTGTAGAAGTGTAGAAAGAAGGGGAAGTGTGCAATAATACCTTTTGTCTTTGGATGAAGCACCATCGATTATTCCTCCTGATCTCTTCCAGTCTATGCATTGGCGCAGTCTGTCATTTTCACGTTGAATTCTTTTCAATTCTGCCTTCTCTGGACTTGGAGTAACAGTTGCAGAAGGCTTTGTGCTGATTTCCCTCAAGCTGCTAGGTGAAACGCTTTGGACCCACAACGGTTCTCTGCTCACAGAGTCTTGAGCAGGTCCCTCAGTTGTAGATGGCATCATCTTACTGTTTTCTACATTTCCAGGAGAACAGCTTTCCACTGGTTCTGGTTCTCTGGTTGCTGTTTCACCTTCAGTTCTGATATTCTGAGATCCATGGCCATGAAATCTTGGTGCAAATATCCGTCCCCTTCTAAAGGGTTCCTGAGCTCGTCCAAGTGGCACCCTACACCCTCGTCCTGGGTGTGGCACTGTACCCCTTGCTCCTAAGCCAATCCCAGACCACGGTTGATTTCCAGCTTGGAATGGAGGCCTAAATGGCGGTCTTGGTGCTAGAAGCTGTTGTAGTAGTAAAGGATTTTGATTCCACCCTTGAAAAATGGGGTTAAAGGGGGGAAAAATTGGCTGCCTCAGATAACCAGTTTGTTGCCAGCCTAAGGCCACCATGTTCGCAAGCATTGCCTGGGGATGTTGGGCATGTCCTAGAAAACTATGTGGGTCATTCATTAGCCCATGTTGGGGAAAGGCTTGATTTGCTTGATTTGCAACACGATTGGTGCACTGACTTGACTGGAATGGTTCCTTCAGATGAGGATTTTCTGATGGATGTTGTGTCTTTTTCTGCAAAGTAGTGTTCGTATGGATTGGAGGATCATTTAATGGTCCCTGTTGGGCCAGGAATGTGTTTCCTTGATTTGAAGAATACTGACTTTCCTGCAACCGGTCTTTCATCTGAGTATTTCCTAATGAATGCTGAATTTCTTTCTGTACTTACTTGGGTAAATCAGTATTTTTATGGATAGTAGTACCATCCTGTTTACCAAAGGATCTCTTCCCTTGATTTATGGGGAAATACTTTGATTCCTGACTGTTGTACTGGCTTGGCTGCAACTGGTCTGTCATCTGGGGATTTCGTAATGAATACTCACTTTCCTTCTGTACTTCCTTGGGTATATCGCTGTACTTATGAGTATCACCTAACAGCCCTTGCTGACCAAAGGATCTGTTTCCTTGATTAGAAAAATACTTTGGTTCCTGATTATTGTACTGGCTTGATGGTGATAATTCATAATTTAAATTTCACAAATTTAAAATACTGTTTTGGGGGTAGACTCTATTCCATGGCCATTGCAAAATACGTATAAAATAGTCTATTTAACTCTGTTTAATCTCCTATGCATGGTTAATAACGTATTTTATTTTATTCCTATTTTATTCAGCTGAGTTTAAGCTTGATTTATAATGTACATTTCATTTTTGTTCAGCTATTACAGAATATGATTTTGAGGCAGCTGTTGTGTACCCACACCAATCAGAACTTCACTGTATACACTAGAATTTCAATTCACAGTTTCTATGTCGTTATAAGTTAAACCATATATGTAACCATTAATTCCATGGCAAATTAAATGATGCAACAATAACAAATGGTTTGGAAGAAAGAGCAAGGTCGATGTATACTTCTTGTCTACACCACAACAGTGAGATGTATTTGTATGTTATTTTAATTGGACATATAAAGACATAAAACCACGATGAGTAACTGAAATTATTAGAATTTGCAACTGGCTTCCTTTCAAGGAAAGCTTGAATACTAAAAAACAAAAACTTTGAAACTCTTAAGCTTACAATTGGTCGTACACTGAACTGCACTTGTGAAAACACTTTTACTTTCAAACCTTCTTCGATGAATCTTGACTCCATTTAATGCCAAAAAGAACAGCAATGCCTTGAATTATAATTCCAACGACCTTTGTGCACAATGCTAGCTTTTAAGATGAGCAAGAAAGCGACTAGAGTCACTGAGTACCGGCAACCATTTGGGGTACTGGTACCGGTGACAGATATTTCAACATCTCTCTGCATCCGCAAGAACAATGGAATGACACTGAAGCAACAATAGACTGCGAGCAATCCATCGCGCTACAGAACTTAGGAGAAGGAAGAGACTGCGCACAGTCTAAAGGAGCAAGTACATCGGAATGCAATGGTTGACAAAAAGTTTACCAAGTGTAGAAGTGTAGAAAGAAGGGGAAGTGTGCAATAATACCTTTTGTCTTTGGATGAAGCACCATCGATTATTCCTCCTGATCTCTTCCAGTCTATGCATTGGCGCAGTCTGTCATTTTCACGTTGAATTCTTTTCAATTCTGCCTTCTCTGGACTTGGAGTAACAGTTGCAGAAGGCTTTGTGCTGATTTCCCTCAAGCTGCTAGGTGAAACGCTTTGGACCCACAACGGTTCTCTGCTCACAGAGTCTTGAGCAGGTCCCTCAGTTGTAGATGGCATCATCTTACTGTTTTCTACATTTCCAGGAGAACAGCTTTCCACTGGTTCTGGTTCTCTGGTTGCTGTTTCACCTTCAGTTCTGATATTCTGAGATCCAGGGCCATGAAATCTTGGTGCAAATATCCGTCCCCTTCTAAAGGGTTCCTGAGCTCGTCCAAGTGGCACCCTACACCCTCGTCCTGGGTGTGGCACTGTACCCCTTGCTCCTAAGCCAATCCCAGACCACGGTTGATTTCCAGCTTGGAATGGAGGCCTAAATGGCGGTCTTGGTGCTAGAAGCTGTTGTAGTAGTAAAGGATTTTGATTCCACCCTTGAAAAATGGGGTTAAAGGGGGGAAAAATTGGCTGCCTCAGATAACCAGTTTGTTGCCAGCCTAAGGCCACCATGTTCGCAAGCATTGCCTGGGGATGTTGGGCATGTCCTAGAAAACTATGTGGGTCATTCATTAGCCCATGTTGGGGAAAGGCTTGATTTGCTTGATTTGCAACACGATTGGTGCACTGACTTGACTGGAATGGTTCCTTCAGATGAGGATTTTCTGATGGATGTTGTGTCTTTTTCTGCAAAGTAGTGTTCGTATGGATTGGAGGATCATTTAATGGTCCCTGTTGGGCCAGGAATGTGTTTCCTTGATATTTAACTCTGTTTAATCTCCTATGCATGGTTAATAACGTATTTTATTTTATTCCTATTTTATTCAGCTGAGTTTAAGCTTGATTTATAATGTACATTTCATTTTTGTTCAGCTATTACAGAATATGATTTTGAGGCAGCTGTTGTGTACCCACACCAATCAGAACTTCACTGTATACACTAGAATTTCAATTCACAGTTTCTTTGTTGTTATAAGTTAAACCATATATGTAACCATTAATTCCATGGCAAATTAAATAATGCAACAATAACAAATGGTTTGGAAGAAAGAGCAAGGTCGATGTATACTTCTTGTCTACACCACAACAGTGAGATGTATTTGTATGTTATTTTAATTGGACATATAAAGACATAAAACCACGATGAGTAACTGAAATTATTAGAATTTGCAACTGACTTCCTTTCAAGGAAAGCTTGAATACTAAAAAACAAAACCTTTGAAACTCTTAAGCTTACAATTGGTCGTACACTGAACTGCACTTGTGAAAACACTTTTACTTTCAAACCTTCTTCGATGAATCTTGACTCCATTTAATGCCAAAAAGAACAGCAATGCCTTGAATTATAATTCCAACGACCTTTGTGCACAATGCTAGCTTTTAAGATGAGCAAGAAAGCGACTAGAGTCACTGAGTACCGGCAACCATTTGGGGTACTGGTACCGGTGACAGATATTTCAACATCTCTCTGCATCCGCAAGAAAAATGGAATGACACTGAAGCAACAATAGACTGCGAGCAATCCATCGCGCTACAGAACTTAGGAGAAGGAAGAGACTGCGCACAGTCTAAAGGAGCAAGTACATCGGAATGCAATGGTTGACAAAAAGTTTACCAAGTGTAGAAGTGTAGAAAGAAGGGGAAGTGTGCAATAATACCTTTTGTCTTTGGATGAAGCACCATCGATTATTCCTCCTGATCTCTTCCAGTCTATGCATTGGCGCAGTCTGTCATTTTCACGTTGAATTCTTTTCAATTCTGCCTTCTCTGGACTTGGAGTAACAGTTGCAGAAGGCTTTGTGCTGATTTCCCTCAAGCTGCTAGGTGAAACGCTTTGGACCCACAACGGTTCTCTGCTCACAGAGTCTTGAGCAGGTCCCTCAGTTGTAGATGGCATCATCTTACTGTTTTCTACATTTCCAGGAGAACAGCTTTCCACTGGTTCTGGTTCTCTGGTTGCTGTTTCACCTTCAGTTCTGATATTCTGAGATCCAGGGCCATGAAATCTTGGTGCAAATATCCGTCCCCTTCTAAAGGGTTCCTGAGCTCGTCCAAGTGGCACCCTACACCCTCGTCCTGGGTGTGGCACTGTACCCCTTGCTCCTAAGCCAATCCCAGACCACGGTTGATTTCCAGCTTGGAATGGAGGCCTAAATGGCGGTCTTGGTGCTAGAAGCTGTTGTAGTAGTAAAGGATTTTGATTCCACCCTTGAAAAATGGGGTTAAAGGGGGGAAAAATTGGCTGCCTCAGATAACCAGTTTGTTGCCAGCCTAAGGCCACCATGTTCGCAAGCATTGCCTGGGGATGTTGGGCATGTCCTAGAAAACTATGTGGGTCATTCATTAGCCCATGTTGGGGAAAGGCTTGATTTGCTTGATTTGCAACACGATTGGTGCACTGACTTGACTGGAATGGTTCCTTCAGATGAGGATTTTCTGATGGATGTTGTGTCTTTTTCTGCAAAGTAGTGTTCGTATGGATTGGAGGATCATTTAATGGTCCCTGTTGGGCCAGGAATGTGTTTCCTTGATATTTAACTCTGTTTAATCTCCTATGCATGGTTAATAACGTATTTTATTTTATTCCTATTTTATTCAGCTGAGTTTAAGCTTGATTTATAATGTACATTTCATTTTTGTTCAGCTATTACAGAATATGATTTTGAGGCAGCTGTTGTGTACCCACACCAATCAGAACTTCACTGTATACACTAGAATTTCAATTCACAGTTTCTTTGTTGTTATAAGTTAAACCATATATGTAACCATTAATTCCATGGCAAATTAAATAATGCAACAATAACAAATGGTTTGGAAGAAAGAGCAAGGTCGATGTATACTTCTTGTCTACACCACAACAGTGAGATGTATTTGTATGTTATTTTAATTGGACATATAAAGACATAAAACCACGATGAGTAACTGAAATTATTAGAATTTGCAACTGACTTCCTTTCAAGGAAAGCTTGAATACTAAAAAACAAAACCTTTGAAACTCTTAAGCTTACAATTGGTCGTACACTGAACTGCACTTGTGAAAACACTTTTACTTTCAAACCTTCTTCGATGAATCTTGACTCCATTTAATGCCAAAAAGAACAGCAATGCCTTGAATTATAATTCCAACGACCTTTGTGCACAATGCTAGCTTTTAAGATGAGCAAGAAAGCGACTAGAGTCACTGAGTACCGGCAACCATTTGGGGTACTGGTACCGGTGACAGATATTTCAACATCTCTCTGCATCCGCAAGAAAAATGGAATGACACTGAAGCAACAATAGACTGCGAGCAATCCATCGCGCTACAGAACTTAGGAGAAGGAAGAGACTGCGCACAGTCTAAAGGAGCAAGTACATCGGAATGCAATGGTTGACAAAAAGTTTACCAAGTGTAGAAGTGTAGAAAGAAGGGGAAGTGTGCAATAATACCTTTTGTCTTTGGATGAAGCACCATCGATTATTCCTCCTGATCTCTTCCAGTCTATGCATTGGCGCAGTCTGTCATTTTCACGTTGAATTCTTTTCAATTCTGCCTTCTCTGGACTTGGAGTAACAGTTGCAGAAGGCTTTGTGCTGATTTCCCTCAAGCTGCTAGGTGAAACGCTTTGGACCCACAACGGTTCTCTGCTCACAGAGTCTTGAGCAGGTCCCTCAGTTGTAGATGGCATCATCTTACTGTTTTCTACATTTCCAGGAGAACAGCTTTCCACTGGTTCTGGTTCTCTGGTTGCTGTTTCACCTTCAGTTCTGATATTCTGAGATCCAGGGCCATGAAATCTTGGTGCAAATATCCGTCCCCTTCTAAAGGGTTCCTGAGCTCGTCCAAGTGGCACCCTACACCCTCGTCCTGGGTGTGGCACTGTACCCCTTGCTCCTAAGCCAATCCCAGACCACGGTTGATTTCCAGCTTGGAATGGAGGCCTAAATGGCGGTCTTGGTGCTAGAAGCTGTTGTAGTAGTAAAGGATTTTGATTCCACCCTTGAAAAATGGGGTTAAAGGGGGGAAAAATTGGCTGCCTCAGATAACCAGTTTGTTGCCAGCCTAAGGCCACCATGTTCGCAAGCATTGCCTGGGGATGTTGGGCATGTCCTAGAAAACTATGTGGGTCATTCATTAGCCCATGTTGGGGAAAGGCTTGATTTGCTTGATTTGCAACACGATTGGTGCACTGACTTGACTGGAATGGTTCCTTCAGATGAGGATTTTCTGATGGATGTTGTGTCTTTTTCTGCAAAGTAGTGTTCGTATGGATTGGAGGATCATTTAATGGTCCCTGTTGGGCCAGGAATGTGTTTCCTTGATTTGAAGAATACTGACTTTCCTGCAACCGGTCTTTCATCTGAGTATTTCCTAATGAATGCTGAATTTCTTTCTGTACTTCCTTGGGTAAATCAGTATTTTTATGGATAGTAGTACCATCCTGTTTACCAAAGGATCTCTTTCCTTGATTTATGGGGAAATACTTTGATTCCTGACTGTTGTACTGGCTTGGCTGCAACTGGTCTGTCATCTGGGGATTTCGTAATGAATACTCACTTTCCTTCTGTACTTCCTTGGGTATATCGCTGTACTTATGAGTATCACCTAACAGCCCTTGCTGACCAAAGGATCTGTTTCCTTGATTAGAAAAATACTTTGGTTCCTGATTATTGTACTGGCTTGATGGTGATAATTCATAATTTAAATTTCACAAATTTAAAATACTGTTTTGGGGGTAGACTCTATTCCATGGCCATTGCAAAATACGTATAAAATAGTCTATTTAACTCTGTTTAATCTCCTATGCATGGTTAATAACGTATTTTATTTTATTCCTATTTTATTCAGCTGAGTTTAAGCTTGATTTATAATGTACATTTCATTTTTGTTCAGCTATTACAGAATATGATTTTGAGGCAGCTGTTGTGTACCCACACCAATCAGAACTTCACTGTATACACTAGAATTTCAATTCACAGTTTCTTTGTTGTTATAAGTTAAACCATATATGTAACCATTAATTCCATGGCAAATTAAATAATGCAACAATAACAAATGGTTTGGAAGAAAGAGCAAGGTCGATGTATACTTCTTGTCTACACCACAACAGTGAGATGTATTTGTATGTTATTTTAATTGGACATATAAAGACATAAAACCACGATGAGTAACTGAAATTATTAGAATTTGCAACTGGCTTCCTTTCAAGGAAAGCTTGAATACTAAAAAACAAAAACTTTGAAACTCTTAAGCTTACAATTGGTCGTACACTGAACTGCACTTGTGAAAACACTTTTACTTTCAAACCTTCTTCGATGAATCTTGACTCCATTTAATGCCAAAAAGAACAGCAATGCCTTGAATTATAATTCCAACGACCTTTGTGCACAATGCTAGCTTTTAAGATGAGCAAGAAAGCGACTAGAGTCACTGAGTACCGGCAACCATTTGGGGTACTGGTACCGGTGACAGATATTTCAACATCTCTCTGCATCCGCAAGAAAAATGGAATGACACTGAAGCAACAATAGACTGCGAGCAATCCATCGCGCTACAGAACTTAGGAGAAGGAAGAGACTGCGCACAGTCTAAAGGAGCAAGTACATCGGAATGCAATGGTTGACAAAAAGTTTACCAAGTGTAGAAGTGTAGAAAGAAGGGGAAGTGTGCAATAATACCTTTTGTCTTTGGATGAAGCACCATCGATTATTCCTCCTGATCTCTTCCAGTCTATGCATTGGCGCAGTCTGTCATTTTCACGTTGAATTCTTTTCAATTCTGCCTTCTCTGGACTTGGAGTAACAGTTGCAGAAGGCTTTGTGCTGATTTCCCTCAAGCTGCTAGGTGAAACGCTTTGGACCCACAACGGTTCTCTGCTCACAGAGTCTTGAGCAGGTCCCTCAGTTCTAGATGGCATCATCTTACTGTTTTCTACATTTCCAGGAGAACAGCTTTCCACTGGTTCTGGTTTTCTGGTTGCTGTTTCACCTTCAGTTCTGATATTCTGAGATCCAGGGCCATGAAATCTTGGTGCAAATGTCCGTCCCCTTCTAAAGGGTTCCTGAGCTCGTCCAAGTGGCACCCTACACCCTCGTCCTGGGTGTGGCACTGTACCCCTTGCTCCTAAGCCAATCCCAGACCACGGTTGATTTCCAGCTTGGAATGGAGGCCTAAATGGCGGTCTTGGTGCTAGAAGCTGTTGTAGTAGTAAAGGATTTTGATTCCACCCTTGAAAAATGGGGTTAAAGGGGGGAAAAATTGGCTGCCTCAGATAACCAGTTTGTTGCCAGCCTAAGGCCACCATGTTCGCAAGCATTGCCTGGGGATGTTGGGCATGTCCTAGAAAACTATGTGGGTCATTCATTAGCCCATGTTGGGGAAAGGCTTGATTTGCTTGATTTGGAAAACGATTGGTGCACTGACTTGACTGGAATGGTTCCTTCAGATGAGGATTTTCTGATGGATGTTGTGTCTTTTTCTGCAAAGTAGTGTTCGTATGGATTGGAGGATCATTTAATGGTCCCTGTTGGGCCGGGAATCTGTTTCCTTGATTTGAAGAATACTGACTTGCCTGCAACCGGTCTTTCATCTGAGTATTTCCTAATGAATGCTGAATTTCTTTCTGTACTTCCTTGGGTAAATCAGTATTTTTATGGATAGTAGTACCATCCTGTTTACCAAAGGATCTCTTCCCTTGATTTATGGGGAAATACTTTGATTCCTGACTGTTGTACTGGCTTGGCTGCAACTGGTCTGTCATCTGGGGATTTCGTAATGAATACTCACTTTCCTTCTGTACTTCCTTGGGTAAATCGCTGTACTTATGAGTATCACCTAACAGCCCTTGCTGACCAAAGGATCTGTTTCCTTGATTAGAAAAATACTTTGGTTCCTGATTATTGTACTGGCTTGGTGGTGATAATTCATAATTTAAATTTCACAAATTTAAAATACTGTTTTGGGGGTAGACTCTATTCCATGGCCATTGCAAAATACGTATAAAATAGTCTATTTAACTCTGTTTAATCTCCTATGCATGGTTAATAACGTATTTTATTTTATTCCTATTTTATTCAGCTGAGTTTAAGCTTGATTTATAATGTACATTTCATTTTTGTTCAGCTATTACAGAATATGATTTTGAGGCAGCTGTTGTGTACCCACACCAATCAGAACTTCACTGTATACACTAGAATTTCAATTCACAGTTTCTTTGTTGTTATAAGTTAAACCATATATGTAACCATTAATTCCATGGCAAATTAAATAATGCAACAATAACAAATGGTTTGGAAGAAAGAGCAAGGTCGATGTATACTTCTTGTCTACACCACAACAGTGAGATGTATTTGTATGTTATTTTAATTGGACATATAAAGACATAAAACCACGATGAGTAACTGAAATTATTAGAATTTGCAACTGGCTTCCTTTCAAGGAAAGCTTGAATACTAAAAAACAAAAACTTTGAAACTCTTAAGCTTACAATTGGTCGTACACTGAACTGCACTTGTGAAAACACTTTTACTTTCAAACCTTCTTCGATGAATCTTGACTCCATTTAATGCCAAAAAGAACAGCAATGCCTTGAATTATAATTCCAACGACCTTTGTGCACAATGCTAGCTTTTAAGATGAGCAAGAAAGCGACTAGAGTCACTGAGTACCGGCAACCATTTGGGGTACTGGTACCGGTGACAGATATTTCAACATCTCTCTGCATCCGCAAGAAAAATGGAATGACACTGAAGCAACAATAGACTGCGAGCAATCCATCGCGCTACAGAACTTAGGAGAAGGAAGAGACTGCGCACAGTCTAAAGGAGCAAGTACATCGGAATGCAATGGTTGACAAAAAGTTTACCAAGTGTAGAAGTGTAGAAAGAAGGGGAAGTGTGCAATAATACCTTTTGTCTTTGGATGAAGCACCATCGATTATTCCTCCTGATCTCTTCCAGTCTATGCATTGGCGCAGTCTGTCATTTTCACGTTGAATTCTTTTCAATTCTGCCTTCTCTGGACTTGGAGTAACAGTTGCAGAAGGCTTTGTGCTGATTTCCCTCAAGCTGCTAGGTGAAACGCTTTGGACCCACAACGGTTCTCTGCTCACAGAGTCTTGAGCAGGTCCCTCAGTTGTAGATGGCATCATCTTACTGTTTTCTACATTTCCAGGAGAACAGCTTTCCACTGGTTCTGGTTCTCTGGTTGCTGTTTCACCTTCAGTTCTGATATTCTGAGATCCAGGGCCATGAAATCTTGGTGCAAATATCCGTCCCCTTCTAAAGGGTTCCTGAGCTCGTCCAAGTGGCACCCTACACCCTCGTCCTGGGTGTGGCACTGTACCCCTTGCTCCTAAGCCAATCCCAGACCACGGTTGATTTCCAGCTTGGAATGGAGGCCTAAATGGCGGTCTTGGTGCTAGAAGCTGTTGTAGTAGTAAAGGATTTTGATTCCACCCTTGAAAAATGGGGTTAAAGGGGGGAAAAATTGGCTGCCTCAGATAACCAGTTTGTTGCCAGCCTAAGGCCACCATGTTCGCAAGCATTGCCTGGGGATGTTGGGCATGTCCTAGAAAACTATGTGGGTCATTCATTAGCCCATGTTGGGGAAAGGCTTGATTTGCTTGATTTGCAACACGATTGGTGCACTGACTTGACTGGAATGGTTCCTTCAGATGAGGATTTTCTGATGGATGTTGTGTCTTTTTCTGCAAAGTAGTGTTCGTATGGATTGGAGGATCATTTAATGGTCCCTGTTGGGCCAGGAATCTGTTTCCTTGATTTGAAGAATACTGACTTTCCTGCAACCGGTCTTTCATCTGAGTATTTCCTAATGAATGCTGAATTTCTTTCTGTACTTCCTTGGGTAAATCAGTATTTTTATGGATAGTAGTACCATCCTGTTTACCAAAGGATCTCTTTCCTTGATTTATGGGGAAATACTTTGATTCCTGACTGTTGTACTGGCTTGGCTGCAACTGGTCTGTCATCTGGGGATTTCGTAATGAATACTCACTTTCCTTCTGTACTTCCTTGGGTAAATCGCTGTACTTATGAGTATCACCTAACAGCCCTTGCTGACCAAAGGATCTGTTTCCTTGATTAGAAAAATACTTTGGTTCCTGATTATTGTACTGGCTTGATGGTGATAATTCATAATTTAAATTTCACAAATTTAAAATACTGTTTTGGGGGTAGACTCTATTCCATGGCCATTGCAAAATACGTATAAAATAGTCTATTTAACTCTGTTTAATCTCCTATGCATGGTTAAATAACGTATTTTATTTTATTCCTATTTTATTCAGCTGAGTTTAAGCTTGATTTATAATGTACATTTCATTTTTGTTCAGCTATTACAGAATATGATTTTGAGGCAGCTGTTGTGTACCCACACCAATCAGAACTTCACTGTATACACTAGAATTTCAATTCACAGTTTCTTTGTTGTTATAAGTTAAACCATATATGTAACCATTAATTCCATGGCAAATTAAATAATGCAACAATAACAAATGGTTTGGAAGAAAGAGCAAGGTCGATGTATACTTCTTGTCTACACCACAACAGTGAGATGTATTTGTATGTTATTTTAATTGGACATATAAAGACATAAAACCACGATGAGTAACTGAAATTATTAGAATTTGCAACTGGCTTCCTTTCAAGGAAAGCTTGAATACTAAAAAACAAAAACTTTGAAACTCTTAAGCTTACAATTGGTCGTACACTGAACTGCACTTGTGAAAACACTTTTACTTTCAAACCTTCTTCGATGAATCTTGACTCCATTTAATGCCAAAAAGAACAGCAATGCCTTGAATTATAATTCCAACGACCTTTGTGCACAATGCTAGCTTTTAAGATGAGCAAGAAAGCGACTAGAGTCACTGAGTACCGGCAACCATTTGGGGTACTGGTACCGGTGACAGATATTTCAACATCTCTCTGCATCCGCAAGAAAAATGGAATGACACTGAAGCAACAATAGACTGCGAGCAATCCATCGCGCTACAGAACTTACGAGAAGGAAGAGACTGCGCACAGTCTAAAGGAGCAAGTACATCGGAATGCAATGGTTGACAAAAAGTTTACCAAGTGTAGAAGTGTAGAAAGAAGGGGAAGTGTGCAATAATACCTTTTGTCTTTGGATGAAGCACCATCGATTATTCCTCCTGATCTCTTCCAGTCTATGCATTGGCGCAGTCTGTCATTTTCACGTTGAATTCTTTTCAATTCTGCCTTCTCTGGACTTGGAGTAACAGTTGCAGAAGGCTTTGTGCTGATTTCCCTCAAGCTGCTAGGTGAAACGCTTTGGACCCACAACGGTTCTCTGCTCACAGAGTCTTGAGCAGGTCCCTCAGTTGTAGATGGCATCATCTTACTGTTTTCTACATTTCCAGGAGAACAGCTTTCCACTGGTTCTGGTTCTCTGGTTGCTGTTTCACCTTCAGTTCTGATATTCTGAGATCCAGGGCCATGAAATCTTGGTGCAAATATCCGTCCCCTTCTAAAGGGTTCCTGAGCTCGTCCAAGTGGCACCCTACACCCTCGTCCTGGGTGTGGCACTGTACCCCTTGCTCCTAAGCCAATCCCAGACCACGGTTGATTTCCAGCTTGGAATGGAGGCCTAAATGGCGGTCTTGGTGCTAGAAGCTGTTGTAGTAGTAAAGGATTTTGATTCCACCCTTGAAAAATGGGGTTAAAGGGGGGAAAAATTGGCTGCCTCAGATAACCAGTTTGTTGCCAGCCTAAGGCCACCATGTTCGCAAGCATTGCCTGGGGATGTTGGGCATGTCCTAGAAAACTATGTGGGTCATTCATTAGCCCATGTTGGGGAAAGGCTTGATTTGCTTGATTTGCAACACGATTGGTGCACTGACTTGACTGGAATGGTTCCTTCAGATGAGGATTTTCTGATGGATGTTGTGTCTTTTTCTGCAAAGTAGTGTTCGTATGGATTGGAGGATCATTTAATGGTCCCTGTTGGGCCAGGAATGTGTTTCCTTGATTTGAAGAATACTGACTTTCCTGCAACCGGTCTTTCATCTGAGTATTTCCTAATGAATGCTGAATTTCTTTCTGTACTTCCTTGGGTAAATCAGTATTTTTATGGATAGTAGTACCATCCTGTTTACCAAAGGATCTCTTTCCTTGATTTATGGGGAAATACTTTGATTCCTGACTGTTGTACTGGCTTGGCTGCAACTGGTCTGTCATCTGGGGATTTCGTAATGAATACTCACTTTCCTTCTGTACTTCCTTGGGTATATCGCTGTACTTATGAGTATCACCTAACAGCCCTTGCTGACCAAAGGATCTGTTTCCTTGATTAGAAAAATACTTTGGTTCCTGATTATTGTACTGGCTTGATGGTGATAATTCATAATTTAAATTTCACAAATTTAAAATACTGTTTTGGGGGTAGACTCTATTCCATGGCCATTGCAAAATACGTATAAAATAGTCTATTTAACTCTGTTTAATCTCCTATGCATGGTTAATAACGTATTTTATTTTATTCCTATTTTATTCAGCTGAGTTTAAGCTTGATTTATAATGTACATTTCATTTTTGTTCAGCTATTACAGAATATGATTTTGAGGCAGCTGTTGTGTACCCACACCAATCAGAACTTCACTGTATACACTAGAATTTCAATTCACAGTTTCTATGTTGTTATAAGTTAAACCATATATGTAACCATTAATTCCATGGCAAATTAAATGATGCAACAATAACAAATGGTTTGGAAGAAAGAGCAAGGTCGATGTATACTTCTTGTCTACACCACAACAGTGAGATGTATTTGTATGTTATTTTAATTGGACATATAAAGACATAAAACCACGATGAGTAACTGAAATTATTAGAATTTGCAACTGGCTTCCTTTCAAGGAAAGCTTGAATACTAAAAAACAAAAACTTTGAAACTCTTAAGCTTACAATTGGTCGTACACTGAACTGCACTTGTGAAAACACTTTTACTTTCAAACCTTCTTCGATGAATCTTGACTCCATTTAATGCCAAAAAGAACAGCAATGCCTTGAATTATAATTCCAACGACCTTTGTGCACAATGCTAGCTTTTAAGATGAGCAAGAAAGCGACTAGAGTCACTGAGTACCGGCAACCATTTGGGGTACTGGTACCGGTGACAGATATTTCAACATCTCTCTGCATCCGCAAGAAAAATGGAATGACACTGAAGCAACAATAGACTGCGAGCAATCCATCGCGCTACAGAACTTACGAGAAGGAAGAGACTGCGCACAGTCTAAAGGAGCAAGTACATCGGAATGCAATGGTTGACAAAAAGTTTACCAAGTGTAGAAGTGTAGAAAGAAGGGGAAGTGTGCAATAATACCTTTTGTCTTTGGATGAAGCACCATCGATTATTCCTCCTGATCTCTTCCAGTCTATGCATTGGCGCAGTCTGTCATTTTCACGTTGAATTCTTTTCAATTCTGCCTTCTCTGGACTTGGAGTAACAGTTGCAGAAGGCTTTGTGCTGATTTCCCTCAAGCTGCTAGGTGAAACGCTTTGGACCCACAACGGTTCTCTGCTCACAGAGTCTTGAGCAGGTCCCTCAGTTGTAGATGGCATCATCTTACTGTTTTCTACATTTCCAGGAGAACAGCTTTCCACTGGTTCTGGTTCTCTGGTTGCTGTTTCACCTTCAGTTCTGATATTCTGAGATCCAGGGCCATGAAATCTTGGTGCAAATATCCGTCCCCTTCTAAAGGGTTCCTGAGCTCGTCCAAGTGGCACCCTACACCCTCGTCCTGGGTGTGGCACTGTACCCCTTGCTCCTAAGCCAATCCCAGACCACGGTTGATTTCCAGCTTGGAATGGAGGCCTAAATGGCGGTCTTGGTGCTAGAAGCTGTTGTAGTAGTAAAGGATTTTGATTCCACCCTTGAAAAATGGGGTTAAAGGGGGGAAAAATTGGCTGCCTCAGATAACCAGTTTGTTGCCAGCCTAAGGCCACCATGTTCGCAAGCATTGCCTGGGGATGTTGGGCATGTCCTAGAAAACTATGTGGGTCATTCATTAGCCCATGTTGGGGAAAGGCTTGATTTGCTTGATTTGCAACACGATTGGTGCACTGACTTGACTGGAATGGTTCCTTCAGATGAGGATTTTCTGATGGATGTTGTGTCTTTTTCTGCAAAGTAGTGTTCGTATGGATTGGAGGATCATTTAATGGTCCCTGTTGGGCCAGGAATGTGTTTCCTTGATATTTAACTCTGTTTAATCTCCTATGCATGGTTAATAACGTATTTTATTTTATTCCTATTTTATTCAGCTGAGTTTAAGCTTGATTTATAATGTACATTTCATTTTTGTTCAGCTATTACAGAATATGATTTTGAGGCAGCTGTTGTGTACCCACACCAATCAGAACTTCACTGTATACACTAGAATTTCAATTCACAGTTTCTTTGTTGTTATAAGTTAAACCATATATGTAACCATTAATTCCATGGCAAATTAAATAATGCAACAATAACAAATGGTTTGGAAGAAAGAGCAAGGTCGATGTATACTTCTTGTCTACACCACAACAGTGAGATGTATTTGTATGTTATTTTAATTGGACATATAAAGACATAAAACCACGATGAGTAACTGAAATTATTAGAATTTGCAACTGACTTCCTTTCAAGGAAAGCTTGAATACTAAAAAACAAAACCTTTGAAACTCTTAAGCTTACAATTGGTCGTACACTGAACTGCACTTGTGAAAACACTTTTACTTTCAAACCTTCTTCGATGAATCTTGACTCCATTTAATGCCAAAAAGAACAGCAATGCCTTGAATTATAATTCCAACGACCTTTGTGCACAATGCTAGCTTTTAAGATGAGCAAGAAAGCGACTAGAGTCACTGAGTACCGGCAACCATTTGGGGTACTGGTACCGGTGACAGATATTTCAACATCTCTCTGCATCCGCAAGAAAAATGGAATGACACTGAAGCAACAATAGACTGCGAGCAATCCATCGCGCTACAGAACTTAGGAGAAGGAAGAGACTGCGCACAGTCTAAAGGAGCAAGTACATCGGAATGCAATGGTTGACAAAAAGTTTACCAAGTGTAGAAGTGTAGAAAGAAGGGGAAGTGTGCAATAATACCTTTTGTCTTTGGATGAAGCACCATCGATTATTCCTCCTGATCTCTTCCAGTCTATGCATTGGCGCAGTCTGTCATTTTCACGTTGAATTCTTTTCAATTCTGCCTTCTCTGGACTTGGAGTAACAGTTGCAGAAGGCTTTGTGCTGATTTCCCTCAAGCTGCTAGGTGAAACGCTTTGGACCCACAACGGTTCTCTGCTCACAGAGTCTTGAGCAGGTCCCTCAGTTGTAGATGGCATCATCTTACTGTTTTCTACATTTCCAGGAGAACAGCTTTCCACTGGTTCTGGTTCTCTGGTTGCTGTTTCACCTTCAGTTCTGATATTCTGAGATCCAGGGCCATGAAATCTTGGTGCAAATATCCGTCCCCTTCTAAAGGGTTCCTGAGCTCGTCCAAGTGGCACCCTACACCCTCGTCCTGGGTGTGGCACTGTACCCCTTGCTCCTAAGCCAATCCCAGACCACGGTTGATTTCCAGCTTGGAATGGAGGCCTAAATGGCGGTCTTGGTGCTAGAAGCTGTTGTAGTAGTAAAGGATTTTGATTCCACCCTTGAAAAATGGGGTTAAAGGGGGGAAAAATTGGCTGCCTCAGATAACCAGTTTGTTGCCAGCCTAAGGCCACCATGTTCGCAAGCATTGCCTGGGGATGTTGGGCATGTCCTAGAAAACTATGTGGGTCATTCATTAGCCCATGTTGGGGAAAGGCTTGATTTGCTTGATTTGGAAAACGATTGGTGCACTGACTTGACTGGAATGGTTCCTTCAGATGAGGATTTTCTGATGGATGTTGTGTCTTTTTCTGCAAAGTAGTGTTCGTATGGATTGGAGGATCATTTAATGGTCCCTGTTGGGCCGGGAATCTGTTTCCTTGATTTGAAGAATACTGACTTGCCTGCAACCGGTCTTTCATCTGAGTATTTCCTAATGAATGCTGAATTTCTTTCTGTACTTACTTGGGTAAATCAGTATTTTTATGGATAGTAGTACCATCCTGTTTACCAAAGGATCTCTTCCCTTGATTTATGGGGAAATACTTTGATTCCTGACTGTTGTACTGGCTTGGCTGCAACTGGTCTGTCATCTGGGGATTTCGTAATGAATACTCACTTTCCTTCTGTACTTCCTTGGGTAAATCGCTGTACTTATGAGTATCACCTAACAGCCCTTGCTGACCAAAGGATCTGTTTCCTTGATTAGAAAAATACTTTGGTTCCTGATTATTGTACTGGCTTGGTGGTGATAATTCATAATTTAAATTTCACAAATTTAAAATACTGTTTTGGGGGTAGACTCTATTCCATGGCCATTGCAAAATACGTATAAAATAGTCTATTTAACTCTGTTTAATCTCCTATGCATGGTTAATAACGTATTTTATTTTATTCCTATTTTATTCAGCTGAGTTTAAGCTTGATTTATAATGTACATTTCATTTTTGTTCAGCTATTACAGAATATGATTTTGAGGCAGCTGTTGTGTACCCACACCAATCAGAACTTCACTGTATACACTAGAATTTCAATTCACAGTTTCTTTGTTGTTATAAGTTAAACCATATATGTAACCATTAATTCCATGGCAAATTAAATAATGCAACAATAACAAATGGTTTGGAAGAAAGAGCAAGGTCGATGTATACTTCTTGTCTACACCACAACAGTGAGATGTATTTGTATGTTATTTTAATTGGACATATAAAGACATAAAACCACGATGAGTAACTGAAATTATTAGAATTTGCAACTGGCTTCCTTTCAAGGAAAGCTTGAATACTAAAAAACAAAAACTTTGAAACTCTTAAGCTTACAATTGGTCGTACACTGAACTGCACTTGTGAAAACACTTTTACTTTCAAACCTTCTTCGATGAATCTTGACTCCATTTAATGCCAAAAAGAACAGCAATGCCTTGAATTATAATTCCAACGACCTTTGTGCACAATGCTAGCTTTTAAGATGAGCAAGAAAGCGACTAGAGTCACTGAGTACCGGCAACCATTTGGGGTACTGGTACCGGTGACAGATATTTCAACATCTCTCTGCATCCGCAAGAAAAATGGAATGACACTGAAGCAACAATAGACTGCGAGCAATCCATCGCGCTACAGAACTTAGGAGAAGGAAGAGACTGCGCACAGTCTAAAGGAGCAAGTACATCGGAATGCAATGGTTGACAAAAAGTTTACCAAGTGTAGAAGTGTAGAAAGAAGGGGAAGTGTGCAATAATACCTTTTGTCTTTGGATGAAGCACCATCGATTATTCCTCCTGATCTCTTCCAGTCTATGCATTGGCGCAGTCTGTCATTTTCACGTTGAATTCTTTTCAATTCTGCCTTCTCTGGACTTGGAGTAACAGTTGCAGAAGGCTTTGTGCTGATTTCCCTCAAGCTGCTAGGTGAAACGCTTTGGACCCACAACGGTTCTCTGCTCACAGAGTCTTGAGCAGGTCCCTCAGTTGTAGATGGCATCATCTTACTGTTTTCTACATTTCCAGGAGAACAGCTTTCCACTGGTTCTGGTTCTCTGGTTGCTGTTTCACCTTCAGTTCTGATATTCTGAGATCCAGGGCCATGAAATCTTGGTGCAAATATCCGTCCCCTTCTAAAGGGTTCCTGAGCTCGTCCAAGTGGCACCCTACACCCTCGTCCTGGGTGTGGCACTGTACCCCTTGCTCCTAAGCCAATCCCAGACCACGGTTGATTTCCAGCTTGGAATGGAGGCCTAAATGGCGGTCTTGGTGCTAGAAGCTGTTGTAGTAGTAAAGGATTTTGATTCCACCCTTGAAAAATGGGGTTAAAGGGGGGAAAAATTGGCTGCCTCAGATAACCAGTTTGTTGCCAGCCTAAGGCCACCATGTTCGCAAGCATTGCCTGGGGATGTTGGGCATGTCCTAGAAAACTATGTGGGTCATTCATTAGCCCATGTTGGGGAAAGGCTTGATTTGCTTGATTTGCAACACGATTGGTGCACTGACTTGACTGGAATGGTTCCTTCAGATGAGGATTTTCTGATGGATGTTGTGTCTTTTTCTGCAAAGTAGTGTTCGTATGGATTGGAGGATCATTTAATGGTCCCTGTTGGGCCAGGAATCTGTTTCCTTGATTTGAAGAATACTGACTTTCCTGCAACCGGTCTTTCATCTGAGTATTTCCTAATGAATGCTGAATTTCTTTCTGTACTTCCTTGGGTAAATCAGTATTTTTATGGATAGTAGTACCATCCTGTTTACCAAAGGATCTCTTTCCTTGATTTATGGGGAAATACTTTGATTCCTGACTGTTGTACTGGCTTGGCTGCAACTGGTCTGTCATCTGGGGATTTCGTAATGAATACTCACTTTCCTTCTGTACTTCCTTGGGTAAATCGCTGTACTTATGAGTATCACCTAACAGCCCTTGCTGACCAAAGGATCTGTTTCCTTGATTAGAAAAATACTTTGGTTCCTGATTATTGTACTGGCTTGATGGTGATAATTCATAATTTAAATTTCACAAATTTAAAATACTGTTTTGGGGGTAGACTCTATTCCATGGCCATTGCAAAATACGTATAAAATAGTCTATTTAACTCTGTTTAATCTCCTATGCATGGTTAAATAACGTATTTTATTTTATTCCTATTTTATTCAGCTGAGTTTAAGCTTGATTTATAATGTACATTTCATTTTTGTTCAGCTATTACAGAATATGATTTTGAGGCAGCTGTTGTGTACCCACACCAATCAGAACTTCACTGTATACACTAGAATTTCAATTCACAGTTTCTTTGTTGTTATAAGTTAAACCATATATGTAACCATTAATTCCATGGCAAATTAAATAATGCAACAATAACAAATGGTTTGGAAGAAAGAGCAAGGTCGATGTATACTTCTTGTCTACACCACAACAGTGAGATGTATTTGTATGTTATTTTAATTGGACATATAAAGACATAAAACCACGATGAGTAACTGAAATTATTAGAATTTGCAACTGGCTTCCTTTCAAGGAAAGCTTGAATACTAAAAAACAAAAACTTTGAAACTCTTAAGCTTACAATTGGTCGTACACTGAACTGCACTTGTGAAAACACTTTTACTTTCAAACCTTCTTCGATGAATCTTGACTCCATTTAATGCCAAAAAGAACAGCAATGCCTTGAATTATAAATCCAACGACCTTTGTGCACAATGCTAGCTTTTAAGATGAGCAAGAAAGCGACTAGAGTCACTGAGTACCGGCAACCATTTGGGGTACTGGTACCGGTGACAGATATTTCAACATCTCTCTGCATCCGCAAGAAAAATGGAATGACACTGAAGCAACAATAGACTGCGAGCAATCCATCGCGCTACAGAACTTAGGAGAAGGAAGAGACTGCGCACAGTCTAAAGGAGCAAGTACATCGGAATGCAATGGTTGACAAAAAGTCTACCAAGTGTAGAAGTGTAGAAAGAAGGGGAAGTGTGCAATAATACCTTTTGTCTTTGGATGAAGCACCATCGATTATTCCTCCTGATCTCTTCCAGTCTATGCATTGGCGCAGTCTGTCATTTTCACGTTGAATTCTTTTCAATTCTGCCTTCTCTGGACTTGGAGTAACAGTTGCAGAAGGCTTTGTGCTGATTTCCCTCAAGCTGCTAGGTGAAACGCTTTGGACCCACAACGGTTCTCTGCTCACAGAGTCTTGAGCAGGTCCCTCAGTTGTAGATGGCATCATCTTACTGTTTTCTACATTTCCAGGAGAACAGCTTTCCACTGGTTCTGGTTCTCTGGTTGCTGTTTCACCTTCAGTTCTGATATTCTGAGATCCATGGCCATGAAATCTTGGTGCAAATATCCGTCCCCTTCTAAAGGGTTCCTGAGCTCGTCCAAGTGGCACCCTACACCCTCGTCCTGGGTGTGGCACTGTACCCCTTGCTCCTAAGCCAATCCCAGACCACGGTTGATTTCCAGCTTGGAATGGAGGCCTAAATGGCGGTCTTGGTGCTAGAAGCTGTTGTAGTAGTAAAGGATTTTGATTCCACCCTTGAAAAATGGGGTTAAAGGGGGGAAAAATTGGCTGCCTCAGATAACCAGTTTGTTGCCAGCCTAAGGCCACCATGTTCGCAAGCATTGCCTGGGGATGTTGGGCATGTCCTAGAAAACTATGTGGGTCATTCATTAGCCCATGTTGGGGAAAGGCTTGATTTGCTTGATTTGCAACACGATTGGTGCACTGACTTGACTGGAATGGTTCCTTCAGATGAGGATTTTCTGATGGATGTTGTGTCTTTTTCTGCAAAGTAGTGTTCGTATGGATTGGAGGATCATTTAATGGTCCCTGTTGGGCCAGGAATGTGTTTCCTTGATTTGAAGAATACTGACTTTCCTGCAACCGGTCTTTCATCTGAGTATTTCCTAATGAATGCTGAATTTCTTTCTGTACTTACTTGGGTAAATCAGTATTTTTATGGATAGTAGTACCATCCTGTTTACCAAAGGATCTCTTTCCTTGATTTATGGGGAAATACTTTGATTCCTGACTGTTGTACTGGCTTGGCTGCAACTGGTCTGTCATCTGGGGATTTCGTAATGAATACTCACTTTCCTTCTGTACTTCCTTGGGTATATCGCTGTACTTATGAGTATCACCTAACAGCCCTTGCTGACCAAAGGATCTGTTTCCTTGATTAGAAAAATACTTTGGTTCCTGATTATTGTACTGGCTTGATGGTGATAATTCATAATTTAAATTTCACAAATTTAAAATACTGTTTTGGGGGTAGACTCTATTCCATGGCCATTGCAAAATACGTATAAAATAGTCTATTTAACTCTGTTTAATCTCCTATGCATGGTTAATAACGTATTTTATTTTATTCCTATTTTATTCAGCTGAGTTTAAGCTTGATTTATAATGTACATTTCATTTTTGTTCAGCTATTACAGAATATGATTTTGAGGCAGCTGTTGTGTACCCACACCAATCAGAACTTCACTGTATACACTAGAATTTCAATTCACAGTTTCTTTGTTGTTATAAGTTAAACCATATATGTAACCATTAATTCCATGGCAAATTAAATAATGCAACAATAACAAATGGTTTGGAAGAAAGAGCAAGGTCGATGTATACTTCTTGTCTACACCACAACAGTGAGATGTATTTGTATGTTATTTTAATTGGACATATAAAGACATAAAACCACGATGAGTAACTGAAATTATTAGAATTTGCAACTGGCTTCCTTTCAAGGAAAGCTTGAATACTAAAAAACAAAAACTTTGAAACTCTTAAGCTTACAATTGGTCGTACACTGAACTGCACTTGTGAAAACACTTTTACTTTCAAACCTTCTTCGATGAATCTTGACTCCATTTAATGCCAAAAAGAACAGCAATGCCTTGAATTATAATTCCAACGACCTTTGTGCACAATGCTAGCTTTTAAGATGAGCAAGAAAGCGACTAGAGTCACTGAGTACCGGCAACCATTTGGGGTACTGGTACCGGTGACAGATATTTCAACATCTCTCTGCATCCGCAAGAAAAATGGAATGACACTGAAGCAACAATAGACTGCGAGCAATCCATCGCGCTACAGAACTTAGGAGAAGGAAGAGACTGCGCACAGTCTAAAGGAGCAAGTACATCGGAATGCAATGGTTGACAAAAAGTTTACCAAGTGTAGAAGTGTAGAAAGAAGGGGAAGTGTGCAATAATACCTTTTGTCTTTGGATGAAGCACCATCGATTATTCCTCCTGATCTCTTCCAGTCTATGCATTGGCGCAGTCTGTCATTTTCACGTTGAATTCTTTTCAATTCTGCCTTCTCTGGACTTGGAGTAACAGTTGCAGAAGGCTTTGTGCTGATTTCCCTCAAGCTGCTAGGTGAAACGCTTTGGACCCACAACGGTTCTCTGCTCACAGAGTCTTGAGCAGGTCCCTCAGTTGTAGATGGCATCATCTTACTGTTTTCTACATTTCCAGGAGAACAGCTTTCCACTGGTTCTGGTTCTCTGGTTGCTGTTTCACCTTCAGTTCTGATATTCTGAGATCCAGGGCCATGAAATCTTGGTGCAAATATCCGTCCCCTTCTAAAGGGTTCCTGAGCTCGTCCAAGTGGCACCCTACACCCTCGTCCTGGGTGTGGCACTGTACCCCTTGCTCCTAAGCCAATCCCAGACCACGGTTGATTTCCAGCTTGGAATGGAGGCCTAAATGGCGGTCTTGGTGCTAGAAGCCGTTGTAGTAGTAAAGGATTTTGATTCCACCCTTGAAAAATGGGGTTAAAGGGGGGAAAAATTGGCTGCCTCAGATAACCAGTTTGTTGCCAGCCTAAGGCCACCATGTTCGCAAGCATTGCCTGGGGATGTTGGGCATGTCCTAGAAAACTATGTGGGTCATTCATTAGCCCATGTTGGGGAAAGGCTTGATTTGCTTGATTTGCAACACGATTGGTGCACTGACTTGACTGGAATGGTTCCTTCAGATGAGGATTTTCTGATGGATGTTGTGTCTTTTTCTGCAAAGTAGTGTTCGTATGGATTGGAGGATCATTTAATGGTCCCTGTTGGGCCAGGAATGTGTTTCCTTGATATTTAACTCTGTTTAATCTCCTATGCATGGTTAATAACGTATTTTATTTTATTCCTATTTTATTCAGCTGAGTTTAAGCTTGATTTATAATGTACATTTCATTTTTGTTCAGCTATTACAGAATATGATTTTGAGGCAGCTGTTGTGTACCCACACCAATCAGAACTTCACTGTATACACTAGAATTTCAATTCACAGTTTCTTTGTTGTTATAAGTTAAACCATATATGTAACCATTAATTCCATGGCAAATTAAATAATGCAACAATAACAAATGGTTTGGAAGAAAGAGCAAGGTCGATGTATACTTCTTGTCTACACCACAACAGTGAGATGTATTTGTATGTTATTTTAATTGGACATATAAAGACATAAAACCACGATGAGTAACTGAAATTATTAGAATTTGCAACTGACTTCCTTTCAAGGAAAGCTTGAATACTAAAAAACAAAACCTTTGAAACTCTTAAGCTTACAATTGGTCGTACACTGAACTGCACTTGTGAAAACACTTTTACTTTCAAACCTTCTTCGATGAATCTTGACTCCATTTAATGCCAAAAAGAACAGCAATGCCTTGAATTATAATTCCAACGACCTTTGTGCACAATGCTAGCTTTTAAGATGAGCAAGAAAGCGACTAGAGTCACTGAGTACCGGCAACCATTTGGGGTACTGGTACCGGTGACAGATATTTCAACATCTCTCTGCATCCGCAAGAAAAATGGAATGACACTGAAGCAACAATAGACTGCGAGCAATCCATCGCGCTACAGAACTTAGGAGAAGGAAGAGACTGCGCACAGTCTAAAGGAGCAAGTACATCGGAAT
This sequence comes from Pavona decussata, assembly GCF_977016875.1. Lineage (NCBI taxonomy): Eukaryota > Metazoa > Cnidaria > Anthozoa > Scleractinia > Agariciidae > Pavona > Pavona decussata. The sequence goes on from NW_028145523.1 coordinate 117,171, forward strand.
GCAATGGTTGACAAAAAGTTTACCAAGTGTAGAAGTGTAGAAAGAAGGGGAAGTGTGCAATAATACCTTTTGTCTTTGGATGAAGCACCATCGATTATTCCTCCTGATCTCTTCCAGTCTATGCATTGGCGCAGTCTGTCATTTTCACGTTGAATTCTTTTCAATTCTGCCTTCTCTGGACTTGGAGTAACAGTTGCAGAAGGCTTTGTGCTGATTTCCCTCAAGCTGCTAGGTGAAACGCTTTGGACCCACAACGGTTCTCTGCTCACAGAGTCTTGAGCAGGTCCCTCAGTTGTAGATGGCATCATCTTACTGTTTTCTACATTTCCAGGAGAACAGCTTTCCACTGGTTCTGGTTCTCTGGTTGCTGTTTCACCTTCAGTTCTGATATTCTGAGATCCAGGGCCATGAAATCTTGGTGCAAATATCCGTCCCCTTCTAAAGGGTTCCTGAGCTCGTCCAAGTGGCACCCTACACCCTCGTCCTGGGTGTGGCACTGTACCCCTTGCTCCTAAGCCAATCCCAGACCACGGTTGATTTCCAGCTTGGAATGGAGGCCTAAATGGCGGTCTTGGTGCTAGAAGCTGTTGTAGTAGTAAAGGATTTTGATTCCACCCTTGAAAAATGGGGTTAAAGGGGGGAAAAATTGGCTGCCTCAGATAACCAGTTTGTTGCCAGCCTAAGGCCACCATGTTCGCAAGCATTGCCTGGGGATGTTGGGCATGTCCTAGAAAACTATGTGGGTCATTCATTAGCCCATGTTGGGGAAAGGCTTGATTTGCTTGATTTGCAACACGATTGGTGCACTGACTTGACTGGAATGGTTCCTTCAGATGAGGATTTTCTGATGGATGTTGTGTCTTTTTCTGCAAAGTAGTGTTCGTATGGATTGGAGGATCATTTAATGGTCCCTGTTGGGCCAGGAATGTGTTTCCTTGATTTGAAGAATACTGACTTTCCTGCAACCGGTCTTTCATCTGAGTATTTCCTAATGAATGCTGAATTTCTTTCTGTACTTCCTTGGGTAAATCAGTATTTTTATGGATAGTAGTACCATCCTGTTTACCAAAGGATCTCTTTCCTTGATTTATGGGGAAATACTTTGATTCCTGACTGTTGTACTGGCTTGGCTGCAACTGGTCTGTCATCTGGGGATTTCGTAATGAATACTCACTTTCCTTCTGTACTTCCTTGGGTATATCGCTGTACTTATGAGTATCACCTAACAGCCCTTGCTGACCAAAGGATCTGTTTCCTTGATTAGAAAAATACTTTGGTTCCTGATTATTGTACTGGCTTGATGGTGATAATTCATAATTTAAATTTCACAAATTTAAAATACTGTTTTGGGGGTAGACTCTATTCCATGGCCATTGCAAAATACGTATAAAATAGTCTATTTAACTCTGTTTAATCTCCTATGCATGGTTAATAACGTATTTTATTTTATTCCTATTTTATTCAGCTGAGTTTAAGCTTGATTTATAATGTACATTTCATTTTTGTTCAGCTATTACAGAATATGATTTTGAGGCAGCTGTTGTGTACCCACACCAATCAGAACTTCACTGTATACACTAGAATTTCAATTCACAGTTTCTATGTTGTTATAAGTTAAACCATATATGTAACCATTAATTCCATGGCAAATTAAATGATGCAACAATAACAAATGGTTTGGAAGAAAGAGCAAGGTCGATGTATACTTCTTGTCTACACCACAACAGTGAGATGTATTTGTATGTTATTTTAATTGGACATATAAAGACATAAAACCACGATGAGTAACTGAAATTATTAGAATTTGCAACTGGCTTCCTTTCAAGGAAAGCTTGAATACTAAAAAACAAAAACTTTGAAACTCTTAAGCTTACAATTGGTCGTACACTGAACTGCACTTGTGAAAACACTTTTACTTTCAAACCTTCTTCGATGAATCTTGACTCCATTTAATGCCAAAAAGAACAGCAATGCCTTGAATTATAATTCCAACGACCTTTGTGCACAATGCTAGCTTTTAAGATGAGCAAGAAAGCGACTAGAGTCACTGAGTACCGGCAACCATTTGGGGTACTGGTACCGGTGACAGATATTTCAACATCTCTCTGCATCCGCAAGAAAAATGGAATGACACTGAAGCAACAATAGACTGCGAGCAATCCATCGCGCTACAGAACTTAGGAGAAGGAAGAGACTGCGCACAGTCTAAAGGAGCAAGTACATCGGAATGCAATGGTTGACAAAAAGTTTACCAAGTGTAGAAGTGTAGAAAGAAGGGGAAGTGTGCAATAATACCTTTTGTCTTTGGATGAAGCACCATCGATTATTCCTCCTGATCTCTTCCAGTCTATGCATTGGCGCAGTCTGTCATTTTCACGTTGAATTCTTTTCAATTCTGCCTTCTCTGGACTTGGAGTAACAGTTGCAGAAGGCTTTGTGCTGATTTCCCTCAAGCTGCTAGGTGAAACGCTTTGGACCCACAACGGTTCTCTGCTCACAGAGTCTTGAGCAGGTCCCTCAGTTGTAGATGGCATCATCTTACTGTTTTCTACATTTCCAGGAGAACAGCTTTCCACTGGTTCTGGTTCTCTGGTTGCTGTTTCACCTTCAGTTCTGATATTCTGAGATCCAGGGCCATGAAATCTTGGTGCAAATATCCGTCCCCTTCTAAAGGGTTCCTGAGCTCGTCCAAGTGGCACCCTACACCCTCGTCCTGGGTGTGGCACTGTACCCCTTGCTCCTAAGCCAATCCCAGACCACGGTTGATTTCCAGCTTGGAATGGAGGCCTAAATGGCGGTCTTGGTGCTAGAAGCTGTTGTAGTAGTAAAGGATTTTGATTCCACCCTTGAAAAATGGGGTTAAAGGGGGGAAAAATTGGCTGCCTCAGATAACCAGTTTGTTGCCAGCCTAAGGCCACCATGTTCGCAAGCATTGCCTGGGGATGTTGGGCATGTCCTAGAAAACTATGTGGGTCATTCATTAGCCCATGTTGGGGAAAGGCTTGATTTGCTTGATTTGCAACACGATTGGTGCACTGACTTGACTGGAATGGTTCCTTCAGATGAGGATTTTCTGATGGATGTTGTGTCTTTTTCTGCAAAGTAGTGTTCGTATGGATTGGAGGATCATTTAATGGTCCCTGTTGGGCCAGGAATGTGTTTCCTTGATTTGAAGAATACTGACTTTCCTGCAACCGGTCTTTCATCTGAGTATTTCCTAATGAATGCTGAATTTCTTTCTGTACTTCCTTGGGTAAATCAGTATTTTTATGGATAGTAGTACCATCCTGTTTACCAAAGGATCTCTTTCCTTGATTTATGGGGAAATACTTTGATTCCTGACTGTTGTACTGGCTTGGCTGCAACTGGTCTGTCATCTGGGGATTTCGTAATGAATACTCACTTTCCTTCTGTACTTCCTTGGGTATATCGCTGTACTTATGAGTATCACCTAACAGCCCTTGCTGACCAAAGGATCTGTTTCCTTGATTAGAAAAATACTTTGGTTCCTGATTATTGTACTGGCTTGATGGTGATAATTCATAATTTAAATTTCACAAATTTAAAATACTGTTTTGGGGGTAGACTCTATTCCATGGCCATTGCAAAATACGTATAAAATAGTCTATTTAACTCTGTTTAATCTCCTATGCATGGTTAATAACGTATTTTATTTTATTCCTATTTTATTCAGCTGAGTTTAAGCTTGATTTATAATGTACATTTCATTTTTGTTCAGCTATTACAGAATATGATTTTGAGGCAGCTGTTGTGTACCCACACCAATCAGAACTTCACTGTATACACTAGAATTTCAATTCACAGTTTCTTTGTTGTTATAAGTTAAACCATATATGTAACCATTAATTCCATGGCAAATTAAATAATGCAACAATAACAAATGGTTTGGAAGAAAGAGCAAGGTCGATGTATACTTCTTGTCTACACCACAACAGTGAGATGTATTTGTATGTTATTTTAATTGGACATATAAAGACATAAAACCACGATGAGTAACTGAAATTATTAGAATTTGCAACTGGCTTCCTTTCAAGGAAAGCTTGAATACTAAAAAACAAAAACTTTGAAACTCTTAAGCTTACAATTGGTCGTACACTGAACTGCACTTGTGAAAACACTTTTACTTTCAAACCTTCTTCGATGAATCTTGACTCCATTTAATGCCAAAAAGAACAGCAATGCCTTGAATTATAATTCCAACGACCTTTGTGCACAATGCTAGCTTTTAAGATGAGCAAGAAAGCGACTAGAGTCACTGAGTACCGGCAACCATTTGGGGTACTGGTACCGGTGACAGATATTTCAACATCTCTCTGCATCCGCAAGAAAAATGGAATGACACTGAAGCAACAATAGACTGCGAGCAATCCATCGCGCTACAGAACTTAGGAGAAGGAAGAGACTGCGCACAGTCTAAAGGAGCAAGTACATCGGAATGCAATGGTTGACAAAAAGTTTACCAAGTGTAGAAGTGTAGAAAGAAGGGGAAGTGTGCAATAATACCTTTTGTCTTTGGATGAAGCACCATCGATTATTCCTCCTGATCTCTTCCAGTCTATGCATTGGCGCAGTCTGTCATTTTCACGTTGAATTCTTTTCAATTCTGCCTTCTCTGGACTTGGAGTAACAGTTGCAGAAGGCTTTGTGCTGATTTCCCTCAAGCTGCTAGGTGAAACGCTTTGGACCCACAACGGTTCTCTGCTCACAGAGTCTTGAGCAGGTCCCTCAGTTGTAGATGGCATCATCTTACTGTTTTCTACATTTCCAGGAGAACAGCTTTCCACTGGTTCTGGTTCTCTGGTTGCTGTTTCACCTTCAGTTCTGATATTCTGAGATCCAGGGCCATGAAATCTTGGTGCAAATATCCGTCCCCTTCTAAAGGGTTCCTGAGCTCGTCCAAGTGGCACCCTACACCCTCGTCCTGGGTGTGGCACTGTACCCCTTGCTCCTAAGCCAATCCCAGACCACGGTTGATTTCCAGCTTGGAATGGAGGCCTAAATGGCGGTCTTGGTGCTAGAAGCTGTTGTAGTAGTAAAGGATTTTGATTCCACCCTTGAAAAATGGGGTTAAAGGGGGAAAAAATTGGCTGCCTCAGATAACCAGTTTGTTGCCAGCCTAAGGCCACCATGTTCGCAAGCATTGCCTGGGGATGTTGGGCATGTCCTAGAAAACTATGTGGGTCATTCATTAGCCCATGTTGGGGAAAGGCTTGATTTGCTTGATTTGCAACACGATTGGTGCACTGACTTGACTGGAATGGTTCCTTCAGATGAGGATTTTCTGATGGATGTTGTGTCTTTTTCTGCAAAGTAGTGTTCGTATGGATTGGAGGATCATTTAATGGTCCCTGTTGGGCCAGGAATGTGTTTCCTTGATTTGAAGAATACTGACTTTCCTGCAACCGGTCTTTCATCTGAGTATTTCCTAATGAATGCTGAATTTCTTTCTGTACTTCCTTGGGTAAATCAGTATTTTTATGGATAGTAGTACCATCCTGTTTACCAAAGGATCTCTTTCCTTGATTTATGGGGAAATACTTTGATTCCTGACTGTTGTACTGGCTTGGCTGCAACTGGTCTGTCATCTGGGGATTTCGTAATGAATACTCACTTTCCTTCTGTACTTCCTTGGGTATATCGCTGTACTTATGAGTATCACCTAACAGCCCTTGCTGACCAAAGGATCTGTTTCCTTGATTAGAAAAATACTTTGGTTCCTGATTATTGTACTGGCTTGATGGTGATAATTCATAATTTAAATTTCACAAATTTAAAATACTGTTTTGGGGGTAGACTCTATTCCATGGCCATTGCAAAATACGTATAAAATAGTCTATTTAACTCTGTTTAATCTCCTATGCATGGTTAATAACGTATTTTATTTTATTCCTATTTTATTCAGCTGAGTTTAAGCTTGATTTATAATGTACATTTCATTTTTGTTCAGCTATTACAGAATATGATTTTGAGGCAGCTGTTGTGTACCCACACCAATCAGAACTTCACTGTATACACTAGAATTTCAATTCACAGTTTCTTTGTTGTTATAAGTTAAACCATATATGTAACCATTAATTCCATGGCAAATTAAATAATGCAACAATAACAAATGGTTTGGAAGAAAGAGCAAGGTCGATGTATACTTCTTGTCTACACCACAACAGTGAGATGTATTTGTATGTTATTTTAATTGGACATATAAAGACATAAAACCACGATGAGTAACTGAAATTATTAGAATTTGCAACTGGCTTCCTTTCAAGGAAAGCTTGAATACTAAAAAACAAAAACTTTGAAACTCTTAAGCTTACAATTGGTCGTACACTGAACTGCACTTGTGAAAACACTTTTACTTTCAAACCTTCTTCGATGAATCTTGACTCCATTTAATGCCAAAAAGAACAGCAATGCCTTGAATTATAATTCCAACGACCTTTGTGCACAATGCTAGCTTTTAAGATGAGCAAGAAAGCGACTAGAGTCACTGAGTACCGGCAACCATTTGGGGTACTGGTACCGGTGACAGATATTTCAACATCTCTCTGCATCCGCAAGAAAAATGGAATGACACTGAAGCAACAATAGACTGCGAGCAATCCATCGCGCTACAGAACTTAGGAGAAGGAAGAGACTGCGCACAGTCTAAAGGAGCAAGTACATCGGAATGCAATGGTTGACAAAAAGTTTACCAAGTGTAGAAGTGTAGAAAGAAGGGGAAGTGTGCAATAATACCTTTTGTCTTTGGATGAAGCACCATCGATTATTCCTCCTGATCTCTTCCAGTCTATGCATTGGCGCAGTCTGTCATTTTCACGTTGAATTCTTTTCAATTCTGCCTTCTCTGGACTTGGAGTAACAGTTGCAGAAGGCTTTGTGCTGATTTCCCTCAAGCTGCTAGGTGAAACGCTTTGGACCCACAACGGTTCTCTGCTCACAGAGTCTTGAGCAGGTCCCTCAGTTGTAGATGGCATCATCTTACTGTTTTCTACATTTCCAGGAGAACAGCTTTCCACTGGTTCTGGTTCTCTGGTTGCTGTTTCACCTTCAGTTCTGATATTCTGAGATCCAGGGCCATGAAATCTTGGTGCAAATATCCGTCCCCTTCTAAAGGGTTCCTGAGCTCGTCCAAGTGGCACCCTACACCCTCGTCCTGGGTGTGGCACTGTACCCCTTGCTCCTAAGCCAATCCCAGACCACGGTTGATTTCCAGCTTGGAATGGAGGCCTAAATGGCGGTCTTGGTGCTAGAAGCTGTTGTAGTAGTAAAGGATTTTGATTCCACCCTTGAAAAATGGGGTTAAAGGGGGGAAAAATTGGCTGCCTCAGATAACCAGTTTGTTGCCAGCCTAAGGCCACCATGTTCGCAAGCATTGCCTGGGGATGTTGGGCATGTCCTAGAAAACTATGTGGGTCATTCATTAGCCCATGTTGGGGAAAGGCTTGATTTGCTTGATTTGCAACACGATTGGTGCACTGACTTGACTGGAATGGTTCCTTCAGATGAGGATTTTCTGATGGATGTTGTGTCTTTTTCTGCAAAGTAGTGTTCGTATGGATTGGAGGATCATTTAATGGTCCCTGTTGGGCCAGGAATCTGTTTCCTTGATTTGAAGAATACTGACTTTCCTGCAACCGGTCTTTCATCTGAGTATTTCCTAATGAATGCTGAATTTCTTTCTGTACTTCCTTGGGTAAATCAGTATTTTTATGGATAGTAGTACCATCCTGTTTACCAAAGGATCTCTTTCCTTGATTTATGGGGAAATACTTTGATTCCTGACTGTTGTACTGGCTTGGCTGCAACTGGTCTGTCATCTGGGGATTTCGTAATGAATACTCACTTTCCTTCTGTACTTCCTTGGGTAAATCGCTGTACTTATGAGTATCACCTAACAGCCCTTGCTGACCAAAGGATCTGTTTCCTTGATTAGAAAAATACTTTGGTTCCTGATTATTGTACTGGCTTGATGGTGATAATTCATAATTTAAATTTCACAAATTTAAAATACTGTTTTGGGGGTAGACTCTATTCCATGGCCATTGCAAAATACGTATAAAATAGTCTATTTAACTCTGTTTAATCTCCTATGCATGGTTAAATAACGTATTTTATTTTATTCCTATTTTATTCAGCTGAGTTTAAGCTTGATTTATAATGTACATTTCATTTTTGTTCAGCTATTACAGAATATGATTTTGAGGCAGCTGTTGTGTACCCACACCAATCAGAACTTCACTGTATACACTAGAATTTCAATTCACAGTTTCTTTGTTGTTATAAGTTAAACCATATATGTAACCATTAATTCCATGGCAAATTAAATAATGCAACAATAACAAATGGTTTGGAAGAAAGAGCAAGGTCGATGTATACTTCTTGTCTACACCACAACAGTGAGATGTATTTGTATGTTATTTTAATTGGACATATAAAGACATAAAACCACGATGAGTAACTGAAATTATTAGAATTTGCAACTGGCTTCCTTTCAAGGAAAGCTTGAATACTAAAAAACAAAAACTTTGAAACTCTTAAGCTTACAATTGGTCGTACACTGAACTGCACTTGTGAAAACACTTTTACTTTCAAACCTTCTTCGATGAATCTTGACTCCATTTAATGCCAAAAAGAACAGCAATGCCTTGAATTATAATTCCAACGACCTTTGTGCACAATGCTAGCTTTTAAGATGAGCAAGAAAGCGACTAGAGTCACTGAGTACCGGCAACCATTTGGGGTACTGGTACCGGTGACAGATATTTCAACATCTCTCTGCATCCGCAAGAAAAATGGAATGACACTGAAGCAACAATAGACTGCGAGCAATCCATCGCGCTACAGAACTTAGGAGAAGGAAGAGACTGCGCACAGTCTAAAGGAGCAAGTACATCGGAATGCAATGGTTGACAAAAAGTTTACCAAGTGTAGAAGTGTAGAAAGAAGGGGAAGTGTGCAATAATACCTTTTGTCTTTGGATGAAGCACCATCGATTATTCCTCCTGATCTCTTCCAGTCTATGCATTGGCGCAGTCTGTCATTTTCACGTTGAATTCTTTTCAATTCTGCCTTCTCTGGACTTGGAGTAACAGTTGCAGAAGGCTTTGTGCTGATTTCCCTCAAGCTGCTAGGTGAAACGCTTTGGACCCACAACGGTTCTCTGCTCACAGAGTCTTGAGCAGGTCCCTCAGTTGTAGATGGCATCATCTTACTGTTTTCTACATTTCCAGGAGAACAGCTTTCCACTGGTTCTGGTTCTCTGGTTGCTGTTTCACCTTCAGTTCTGATATTCTGAGATCCAGGGCCATGAAATCTTGGTGCAAATATCCGTCCCCTTCTAAAGGGTTCCTGAGCTCGTCCAAGTGGCACCCTACACCCTCGTCCTGGGTGTGGCACTGTACCCCTTGCTCCTAAGCCAATCCCAGACCACGGTTGATTTCCAGCTTGGAATGGAGGCCTAAATGGCGGTCTTGGTGCTAGAAGCTGTTGTAGTAGTAAAGGATTTTGATTCCACCCTTGAAAAATGGGGTTAAAGGGGGGAAAAATTGGCTGCCTCAGATAACCAGTTTGTTGCCAGCCTAAGGCCACCATGTTCGCAAGCATTGCCTGGGGATGTTGGGCATGTCCTAGAAAACTATGTGGGTCATTCATTAGCCCATGTTGGGGAAAGGCTTGATTTGCTTGATTTGCAACACGATTGGTGCACTGACTTGACTGGAATGGTTCCTTCAGATGAGGATTTTCTGATGGATGTTGTGTCTTTTTCTGCAAAGTAGTGTTCGTATGGATTGGAGGATCATTTAATGGTCCCTGTTGGGCCGGGAATCTGTTTCCTTGATTTGAAGAATACTGACTTTCCTGCAACCGGTCTTTCATCTGAGTATTTCCTAATGAATGCTGAATTTCTTTCTGTACTTCCTTGGGTAAATCAGTATTTTTATGGATAGTAGTACCATCCTGTTTACCAAAGGATCTCTTTCCTTGATTTATGGGGAAATACTTTGATTCCTGACTGTTGTACTGGCTTGGCTGCAACTGGTCTGTCATCTGGGGATTTCGTAATGAATACTCACTTTCCTTCTGTACTTCCTTGGGTAAATCGCTGTACTTATGAGTATCACCTAACAGCCCTTGCTGACCAAAGGATCTGTTTCCTTGATTAGAAAAATACTTTGGTTCCTGATTATTGTACTGGCTTGATGGTGATAATTCATAATTTAAATTTCACAAATTTAAAATACTGTTTTGGGGGTAGACTCTATTCCATGGCCATTGCAAAATACGTATAAAATAGTCTATTTAACTCTGTTTAATCTCCTATGCATGGTTAAATAACGTATTTTATTTTATTCCTATTTTATTCAGCTGAGTTTAAGCTTGATTTATAATGTACATTTCATTTTTGTTCAGCTATTACAGAATATGATTTTGAGGCAGCTGTTGTGTACCCACACCAATCAGAACTTCACTGTATACACTAGAATTTCAATTCACAGTTTCTTTGTTGTTATAAGTTAAACCATATATGTAACCATTAATTCCATGGCAAATTAAATAATGCAACAATAACAAATGGTTTGGAAGAAAGAGCAAGGTCGATGTATACTTCTTGTCTACACCACAACAGTGAGATGTATTTGTATGTTATTTTAATTGGACATATAAAGACATAAAACCACGATGAGTAACTGAAATTATTAGAATTTGCAACTGGCTTCCTTTCAAGGAAAGCTTGAATACTAAAAAACAAAAACTTTGAAACTCTTAAGCTTACAATTGGTCGTACACTGAACTGCACTTGTGAAAACACTTTTACTTTCAAACCTTCTTCGATGAATCTTGACTCCATTTAATGCCAAAAAGAACAGCAATGCCTTGAATTATAAATCCAACGACCTTTGTGCACAATGCTAGCTTTTAAGATGAGCAAGAAAGCGACTAGAGTCACTGAGTACCGGCAACCATTTGGGGTACTGGTACCGGTGACAGATATTTCAACATCTCTCTGCATCCGCAAGAAAAATGGAATGACACTGAAGCAACAATAGACTGCGAGCAATCCATCGCGCTACAGAACTTAGGAGAAGGAAGAGACTGCGCACAGTCTAAAGGAGCAAGTACATCGGAATGCAATGGTTGACAAAAAGTCTACCAAGTGTAGAAGTGTAGAAAGAAGGGGAAGTGTGCAATAATACCTTTTGTCTTTGGATGAAGCACCATCGATTATTCCTCCTGATCTCTTCCAGTCTATGCATTGGCGCAGTCTGTCATTTTCACGTTGAATTCTTTTCAATTCTGCCTTCTCTGGACTTGGAGTAACAGTTGCAGAAGGCTTTGTGCTGATTTCCCTCAAGCTGCTAGGTGAAACGCTTTGGACCCACAACGGTTCTCTGCTCACAGAGTCTTGAGCAGGTCCCTCAGTTGTAGATGGCATCATCTTACTGTTTTCTACATTTCCAGGAGAACAGCTTTCCACTGGTTCTGGTTCTCTGGTTGCTGTTTCACCTTCAGTTCTGATATTCTGAGATCCATGGCCATGAAATCTTGGTGCAAATATCCGTCCCCTTCTAAAGGGTTCCTGAGCTCGTCCAAGCGGCACCCTACACCCTCGTCCTGGGTGTGGCACTGTACCCCTTGCTCCTAAGCCAATCCCAGACCACGGTTGATTTCCAGCTTGGAATGGAGGCCTAAATGGCGGTCTTGGTGCTAGAAGCTGTTGTAGTAGTAAAGGATTTTGATTCCACCCTTGAAAAATGGGGTTAAAGGGGGGAAAAATTGGCTGCCTCAGATAACCAGTTTGTTGCCAGCCTAAGGCCACCATGTTCGCAAGCATTGCCTGGGGATGTTGGGCATGTCCTAGAAAACTATGTGGGTCATTCATTAGCCCATGTTGGGGAAAGGCTTGATTTGCTTGATTTGCAACACGATTGGTGCACTGACTTGACTGGAATGGTTCCTTCAGATGAGGATTTTCTGATGGATGTTGTGTCTTTTTCTGCAAAGTAGTGTTCGTATGGATTGGAGGATCATTTAATGGTCCCTGTTGGGCCAGGAATGTGTTTCCTTGATTTGAAGAATACTGACTTTCCTGCAACCGGTCTTTCATCTGAGTATTTCCTAATGAATGCTGAATTTCTTTCTGTACTTACTTGGGTAAATCAGTATTTTTATGGATAGTAGTACCATCCTGTTTACCAAAGGATCTCTTTCCTTGATTTATGGGGAAATACTTTGATTCCTGACTGTTGTACTGGCTTGGCTGCAACTGGTCTGTCATCTGGGGATTTCGTAATGAATACTCACTTTCCTTCTGTACTTCCTTGGGTATATCGCTGTACTTATGAGTATCACCTAACAGCCCTTGCTGACCAAAGGATCTGTTTCCTTGATTAGAAAAATACTTTGGTTCCTGATTATTGTACTGGCTTGATGGTGATAATTCATAATTTAAATTTCACAAATTTAAAATACTGTTTTGGGGGTAGACTCTATTCCATGGCCATTGCAAAATACGTATAAAATAGTCTATTTAACTCTGTTTAATCTCCTATGCATGGTTAATAACGTATTTTATTTTATTCCTATTTTATTCAGCTGAGTTTAAGCTTGATTTATAATGTACATTTCATTTTTGTTCAGCTATTACAGAATATGATTTTGAGGCAGCTGTTGTGTACCCACACCAATCAGAACTTCACTGTATACACTAGAATTTCAATTCACAGTTTCTTTGTTGTTATAAGTTAAACCATATATGTAACCATTAATTCCATGGCAAATTAAATAATGCAACAATAACAAATGGTTTGGAAGAAAGAGCAAGGTCGATGTATACTTCTTGTCTACACCACAACAGTGAGATGTATTTGTATGTTATTTTAATTGGACATATAAAGACATAAAACCACGATGAGTAACTGAAATTATTAGAATTTGCAACTGGCTTCCTTTCAAGGAAAGCTTGAATACTAAAAAACAAAAACTTTGAAACTCTTAAGCTTACAATTGGTCGTACACTGAACTGCACTTGTGAAAACACTTTTACTTTCAAACCTTCTTCGATGAATCTTGACTCCATTTAATGCCAAAAAGAACAGCAATGCCTTGAATTATAATTCCAACGACCTTTGTGCACAATGCTAGCTTTTAAGATGAGCAAGAAAGCGACTAGAGTCACTGAGTACCGGCAACCATTTGGGGTACTGGTACCGGTGACAGATATTTCAACATCTCTCTGCATCCGCAAGAAAAATGGAATGACACTGAAGCAACAATAGACTGCGAGCAATCCATCGCGCTACAGAACTTAGGAGAAGGAAGAGACTGCGCACAGTCTAAAGGAGCAAGTACATCGGAATGCAATGGTTGACAAAAAGTTTACCAAGTGTAGAAGTGTAGAAAGAAGGGGAAGTGTGCAATAATACCTTTTGTCTTTGGATGAAGCACCATCGATTATTCCTCCTGATCTCTTCCAGTCTATGCATTGGCGCAGTCTGTCATTTTCACGTTGAATTCTTTTCAATTCTGCCTTCTCTGGACTTGGAGTAACAGTTGCAGAAGGCTTTGTGCTGATTTCCCTCAAGCTGCTAGGTGAAACGCTTTGGACCCACAACGGTTCTCTGCTCACAGAGTCTTGAGCAGGTCCCTCAGTTGTAGATGGCATCATCTTACTGTTTTCTACATTTCCAGGAGAACAGCTTTCCACTGGTTCTGGTTCTCTGGTTGCTGTTTCACCTTCAGTTCTGATATTCTGAGATCCAGGGCCATGAAATCTTGGTGCAAATATCCGTCCCCTTCTAAAGGGTTCCTGAGCTCGTCCAAGTGGCACCCTACACCCTCGTCCTGGGTGTGGCACTGTACCCCTTGCTCCTAAGCCAATCCCAGACCACGGTTGATTTCCAGCTTGGAATGGAGGCCTAAATGGCGGTCTTGGTGCTAGAAGCTGTTGTAGTAGTAAAGGATTTTGATTCCACCCTTGAAAAATGGGGTTAAAGGGGGGAAAAATTGGCTGCCTCAGATAACCAGTTTGTTGCCAGCCTAAGGCCACCATGTTCGCAAGCATTGCCTGGGGATGTTGGGCATGTCCTAGAAAACTATGTGGGTCATTCATTAGCCCATGTTGGGGAAAGGCTTGATTTGCTTGATTTGCAACACGATTGGTGCACTGACTTGACTGGAATGGTTCCTTCAGATGAGGATTTTCTGATGGATGTTGTGTCTTTTTCTGCAAAGTAGTGTTCGTATGGATTGGAGGATCATTTAATGGTCCCTGTTGGGCCAGGAATGTGTTTCCTTGATTTGAAGAATACTGACTTTCCTGCAACCGGTCTTTCATCTGAGTATTTCCTAATGAATGCTGAATTTCTTTCTGTACTTCCTTGGGTAAATCAGTATTTTTATGGATAGTAGTACCATCCTGTTTACCAAAGGATCTCTTTCCTTGATTTATGGGGAAATACTTTGATTCCTGACTGTTGTACTGGCTTGGCTGCAACTGGTCTGTCATCTGGGGATTTCGTAATGAATACTCACTTTCCTTCTGTACTTCCTTGGGTATATCGCTGTACTTATGAGTATCACCTAACAGCCCTTGCTGACCAAAGGATCTGTTTCCTTGATTAGAAAAATACTTTGGTTCCTGATTATTGTACTGGCTTGATGGTGATAATTCATAATTTAAATTTCACAAATTTAAAATACTGTTTTGGGGGTAGACTCTATTCCATGGCCATTGCAAAATACGTATAAAATAGTCTATTTAACTCTGTTTAATCTCCTATGCATGGTTAATAACGTATTTTATTTTATTCCTATTTTATTCAGCTGAGTTTAAGCTTGATTTATAATGTACATTTCATTTTTGTTCAGCTATTACAGAATATGATTTTGAGGCAGCTGTTGTGTACCCACACCAATCAGAACTTCACTGTATACACTAGAATTTCAATTCACAGTTTCTATGTTGTTATAAGTTAAACCATATATGTAACCATTAATTCCATGGCAAATTAAATGATGCAACAATAACAAATGGTTTGGAAGAAAGAGCAAGGTCGATGTATACTTCTTGTCTACACCACAACAGTGAGATGTATTTGTATGTTATTTTAATTGGACATATAAAGACATAAAACCACGATGAGTAACTGAAATTATTAGAATTTGCAACTGGCTTCCTTTCAAGGAAAGCTTGAATACTAAAAAACAAAAACTTTGAAACTCTTAAGCTTACAATTGGTCGTACACTGAACTGCACTTGTGAAAACACTTTTACTTTCAAACCTTCTTCGATGAATCTTGACTCCATTTAATGCCAAAAAGAACAGCAATGCCTTGAATTATAATTCCAACGACCTTTGTGCACAATGCTAGCTTTTAAGATGAGCAAGAAAGCGACTAGAGTCACTGAGTACCGGCAACCATTTGGGGTACTGGTACCGGTGACAGATATTTCAACATCTCTCTGCATCCGCAAGAAAAATGGAATGACACTGAAGCAACAATAGACTGCGAGCAATCCATCGCGCTACAGAACTTAGGAGAAGGAAGAGACTGCGCACAGTCTAAAGGAGCAAGTACATCGGAATGCAATGGTTGACAAAAAGTTTACCAAGTGTAGAAGTGTAGAAAGAAGGGGAAGTGTGCAATAATACCTTTTGTCTTTGGATGAAGCACCATCGATTATTCCTCCTGATCTCTTCCAGTCTATGCATTGGCGCAGTCTGTCATTTTCACGTTGAATTCTTTTCAATTCTGCCTTCTCTGGACTTGGAGTAACAGTTGCAGAAGGCTTTGTGCTGATTTCCCTCAAGCTGCTAGGTGAAACGCTTTGGACCCACAACGGTTCTCTGCTCACAGAGTCTTGAGCAGGTCCCTCAGTTGTAGATGGCATCATCTTACTGTTTTCTACATTTCCAGGAGAACAGCTTTCCACTGGTTCTGGTTCTCTGGTTGCTGTTTCACCTTCAGTTCTGATATTCTGAGATCCAGGGCCATGAAATCTTGGTGCAAATATCCGTCCCCTTCTAAAGGGTTCCTGAGCTCGTCCAAGTGGCACCCTACACCCTCGTCCTGGGTGTGGCACTGTACCCCTTGCTCCTAAGCCAATCCCAGACCACGGTTGATTTCCAGCTTGGAATGGAGGCCTAAATGGCGGTCTTGGTGCTAGAAGCTGTTGTAGTAGTAAAGGATTTTGATTCCACCCTTGAAAAATGGGGTTAAAGGGGGGAAAAATTGGCTGCCTCAGATAACCAGTTTGTTGCCAGCCTAAGGCCACCATGTTCGCAAGCATTGCCTGGGGATGTTGGGCATGTCCTAGAAAACTATGTGGGTCATTCATTAGCCCATGTTGGGGAAAGGCTTGATTTGCTTGATTTGCAACACGATTGGTGCACTGACTTGACTGGAATGGTTCCTTCAGATGAGGATTTTCTGATGGATGTTGTGTCTTTTTCTGCAAAGTAGTGTTCGTATGGATTGGAGGATCATTTAATGGTCCCTGTTGGGCCAGGAATGTGTTTCCTTGATTTGAAGAATACTGACTTTCCTGCAACCGGTCTTTCATCTGAGTATTTCCTAATGAATGCTGAATTTCTTTCTGTACTTCCTTGGGTAAATCAGTATTTTTATGGATAGTAGTACCATCCTGTTTACCAAAGGATCTCTTTCCTTGATTTATGGGGAAATACTTTGATTCCTGACTGTTGTACTGGCTTGGCTGCAACTGGTCTGTTATCTGGGGATTTCGTAATGAATACTCACTTTCCTTCTGTACTTCCTTGGGTAAATCGCTGTACTTATGAGAGTCACCTAACAGCCCTTGCTGACCAAAGGATCTGTTTCCTTGATTAGAAAAATACTTTGGTTCCTGATTATTGTACTGGCTTGATGGTGATAATTCATAATTTAAATTTCACAAATTTAAAATACTGTTTTGGGGGTAGACTCTATTCCATGGCCATTGCAAAATACGTATAAAATAGTCTATTTAACTCTGTTTAATCTCCTATGCATGGTTAAATAACGTATTATATTTTATTCCTATTTTATTCAGCTGAGTTTAAGCTTGATTTATAATGTACATTTCATTTTTGTTCAGCTATTACAGAATATGATTTTGAGGCAGCTGTTGTGTACCCACACCAATCAGAACTTCACTGTATACACTAGAATTTCAATTCACAGTTTCTTTGTTGTTATAAGTTAAACCATATATTTAACCATTAATTCCATGGCAAATTAAATAATGCAACAATAACAAATGGTTTGGAAGAAAGAGCAAGGTCGATGTATACTTCTTGTCTACACCACAAAAGTGAGATGTATTTGTATGTTATTTTAATTGGACATATAAAGACATAAAACCACGATGAGTAACTGAAATTATTAGAATTTGCAACTGGCTTCCTTTCAAGGAAAGCTTGAATACTAAAAAACAAAAACTTTGAAACTCTTAAGCTTACAATTGGTCGTACACTGAACTGCACTTGTGAAAACACTTTTACTTTCAAACCTTCTTCGATGAACCTTGACTCCATTTAATGCCAAAAAGAACAGCAATGCCTTGAATTATAATTCCAACGACCTTTGTGCACAATGCTAGCTTTTAAGATGAGCAAGAAAGCGACTAGAGTCACTGAGTACCGGCAACCATTTGGGGTACTGGTACCGGTGACAGATATTTCAACATCTCTCTGCATCCGCAAGAAAAATGGAATGACACTGAAGCAACAATAGACTGCGAGCAATCCATCGCGCTACAGAACTTAGGAGAAGGAAGAGACTGCGCACAGTCTAAAGGAGCAAGTACATCGGAATGCAATGGTTGACAAAAAGTTTACCAAGTGTAGAAGTGTAGAAAGAAGGGGAAGTGTGCAATAATACCTTTTGTCTTTGGATGAAGCACCATCGATTATTCCTCCTGATCTCTTCCAGTCTATGCATTGGCGCAGTCTGTCATTTTCACGTTGAATTCTTTTCAATTCTGCCTTCTCTGGACTTGGAGTAACAGTTGCAGAAGGCTTTGTGCTGATTTCCCTCAAGCTGCTAGGTGAAACGCTTTGGACCCACAACGGTTCTCTGCTCACAGAGTCTTGAGCAGGTCCCTCAGTTGTAGATGGCATCATCTTACTGTTTTCTACATTTCCAGGAGAACAGCTTTCCACTGGTTCTGGTTCTCTGGTTGCTGTTTCACCTTCAGTTCTGATATTCTGAGATCCAGGGCCATGAAATCTTGGTGCAAATATCCGTCCCCTTCTAAAGGGTTCCTGAGCTCGTCCAAGTGGCACCCTACACCCTCGTCCTGGGTGTGGCACTGTACCCCTTGCTCCTAAGCCAATCCCAGACCACGGTTGATTTCCAGCTTGGAATGGAGGCCTAAATGGCGGTCTTGGTGCTAGAAGCTGTTGTAGTAGTAAAGGATTTTGATTCCACCCTTGAAAAATGGGGTTAAAGGGGGGAAAAATTGGCTGCCTCAGATAACCAGTTTGTTGCCAGCCTAAGGCCACCATGTTCGCAAGCATTGCCTGGGGATGTTGGGCATGTCCTAGAAAACTATGTGGGTCATTCATTAGCCCATGTTGGGGAAAGGCTTGATTTGCTTGATTTGCAACACGATTGGTGCACTGACTTGACTGGAATGGTTCCTTCAGATGAGGATTTTCTGATGGATGTTGTGTCTTTTTCTGCAAAGTAGTGTTCGTATGGATTGGAGGATCATTTAATGGTCCCTGTTGGGCCAGGAATGTGTTTCCTTGATTTGAAGAATACTGACTTTCCTGCAACCGGTCTTTCATCTGAGTATTTCCTAATGAATGCTGAATTTCTTTCTGTACTTCCTTGGGTAAATCAGTATTTTTATGGATAGTAGTACCATCCTGTTTACCAAAGGATCTCTTTCCTTGATTTATGGGGAAATACTTTGATTCCTGACTGTTGTACTGGCTTGGCTGCAACTGGTCTGTCATCTGGGGATTTCGTAATGAATACTCACTTTCCTTCTGTACTTCCTTGGGTATATCGCTGTACTTATGAGTATCACCTAACAGCCCTTGCTGACCAAAGGATCTGTTTCCTTGATTAGAAAAATACTTTGGTTCCTGATTATTGTACTGGCTTGATGGTGATAATTCATAATTTAAATTTCACAAATTTAAAATACTGTTTTGGGGGTAGACTCTATTCCATGGCCATTGCAAAATACGTATAAAATAGTCTATTTAACTCTGTTTAATCTCCTATGCATGGTTAATAACGTATTTTATTTTATTCCTATTTTATTCAGCTGAGTTTAAGCTTGATTTATAATGTACATTTCATTTTTGTTCAGCTATTACAGAATATGATTTTGAGGCAGCTGTTGTGTACCCACACCAATCAGAACTTCACTGTATACACTAGAATTTCAATTCACAGTTTCTTTGTTGTTATAAGTTAAACCATATATGTAACCATTAATTCCATGGCAAATTAAATAATGCAACAATAACAAATGGTTTGGAAGAAAGAGCAAGGTCGATGTATACTTGTTGTCTATACCACAACAGTGAGATGTATTTGTATGTTATTTTAATTGGACATATAAAGACATAAAGCCACGATGAGTAACTGAAATTATTAGAATTTGCAACTGGCTTCCTTTCAAGGAAAGCTTGAATACTAAAAAACAAAAACTTTGAAACTCTTAAGCTTACAATTGGTCGTACACTGAACTGCACTTGTGAAAACACTTTTACTTTCAAACCTTCTTCGATGAATCTTGACTCCATTTAATGCCAAAAAGAACAGCAATGCCTTGAATTATAATTCCAACGACCTTTGTGCACAATGCTAGCTTTTAAGATGAGCAAGAAAGCGACTAGAGTCACTGAGTACCGGCAACCATTTGGGGTACTGGTACCGGTGACAGATATTTCAACATCTCTCTGCATCCGCAAGAAAAATGGAATGACACTGAAGCAACAATAGACTGCGAGCAATCCATCGCGCTACAGAACTTAGGAGAAGGAAGAGACTGCGCACAGTCTAAAGGAGCAAGTACATCGGAATGCAATGGTTGACAAAAAGTTTACCAAGTGTAGAAGTGTAGAAAGAAGGGGAAGTGTGCAATAATACCTTTTGTCTTTGGATGAAGCACCATCGATTATTCCTCCTGATCTCTTCCAGTCTATGCATTGGCGCAGTCTGTCATTTTCACGTTGAATTCTTTTCAATTCTGCCTTCTCTGGACTTGGAGTAACAGTTGCAGAAGGCTTTGTGCTGATTTCCCTCAAGCTGCTAGGTGAAACGCTTTGGACCCACAACGGTTCTCTGCTCACAGAGTCTTGAGCAGGTCCCTCAGTTGTAGATGGCATCATCTTACTGTTTTCTACATTTCCAGGAGAACAGCTTTCCACTGGTTCTGGTTCTCTGGTTGCTGTTTCACCTTCAGTTCTGATATTCTGAGATCCAGGGCCATGAAATCTTGGTGCAAATATCCGTCCCCTTCTAAAGGGTTCCTGAGCTCGTCCAAGTGGCACCCTACACCCTCGTCCTGGGTGTGGCACTGTACCCCTTGCTCCTAAGCCAATCCCAGACCACGGTTGATTTCCAGCTTGGAATGGAGGCCTAAATGGCGGTCTTGGTGCTAGAAGCTGTTGTAGTAGTAAAGGATTTTGATTCCACCCTTGAAAAATGGGGTTAAAGGGGGGAAAAATTGGCTGCCTCAGATAACCAGTTTGTTGCCAGCCTAAGGCCACCATGTTCGCAAGCATTGCCTGGGGATGTTGGGCATGTCCTAGAAAACTATGTGGGTCATTCATTAGCCCATGTTGGGGAAAGGCTTGATTTGCTTGATTTGCAACACGATTGGTGCACTGACTTGACTGGAATGGTTCCTTCAGATGAGGATTTTCTGATGGATGTTGTGTCTTTTTCTGCAAAGTAGTGTTCGTATGGATTGGAGGATCATTTAATGGTCCCTGTTGGGCCAGGAATGTGTTTCCTTGATTTGAAGAATACTGACTTTCCTGCAACCGGTCTTTCATCTGAGTATTTCCTAATGAATGCTGAATTTCTTTCTGTACTTCCTTGGGTAAATCAGTATTTTTATGGATAGTAGTACCATCCTGTTTACCAAAGGATCTCTTTCCTTGATTTATGGGGAAATACTTTGATTCCTGACTGTTGTACTGGCTTGGCTGCAACTGGTCTGTCATCTGGGGATTTCGTAATGAATACTCACTTTCCTTCTGTACTTCCTTGGGTATATCGCTGTACTTATGAGTATCACCTAACAGCCCTTGCTGACCAAAGGATCTGTTTCCTTGATTAGAAAAATACTTTGGTTCCTGATTATTGTACTGGCTTGATGGTGATAATTCATAATTTAAATTTCACAAATTTAAAATACTGTTTTGGGGGTAGACTCTATTCCATGGCCATTGCAAAATACGTATAAAATAGTCTATTTAACTCTGTTTAATCTCCTATGCATGGTTAATAACGTATTTTATTTTATTCCTATTTTATTCAGCTGAGTTTAAGCTTGATTTATAATGTACATTTCATTTTTGTTCAGCTATTACAGAATATGATTTTGAGGCAGCTGTTGTGTACCCACACCAATCAGAACTTCACTGTATACACTAGAATTTCAATTCACAGTTTCTTTGTTGTTATAAGTTAAACCATATATGTAACCATTAATTCCATGGCAAATTAAATAATGCAACAATAACAAATGGTTTGGAAGAAAGAGCAAGGTCGATGTATACTTGTTGTCTATACCACAACAGTGAGATGTATTTGTATGTTATTTTAATTGGACATATAAAGACATAAAGCCACGATGAGTAACTGAAATTATTAGAATTTGCAACTGGCTTCCTTTCAAGGAAAGCTTGAATACTAAAAAACAAAAACTTTGAAACTCTTAAGCTTACAATTGGTCGTACACTGAACTGCACTTGTGAAAACACTTTTACTTTCAAACCTTCTTCGATGAATCTTGACTCCATTTAATGCCAAAAAGAACAGCAATGCCTTGAATTATAATTCCAACGACCTTTGTGCACAATGCTAGCTTTTAAGATGAGCAAGAAAGCGACTAGAGTCACTGAGTACCGGCAACCATTTGGGGTACTGGTACCGGTGACAGATATTTCAACATCTCTCTGCATCCGCAAGAAAAATGGAATGACACTGAAGCAACAATAGACTGCGAGCAATCCATCGCGCTACAGAACTTAGGAGAAGGAAGAGACTGCGCACAGTCTAAAGGAGCAAGTACATCGGAATGCAATGGTTGACAAAAAGTTTACCAAGTGTAGAAGTGTAGAAAGAAGGGGAAGTGTGCAATAATACCTTTTGTCTTTGGATGAAGCACCATCGATTATTCCTCCTGATCTCTTCCAGTCTATGCATTGGCGCAGTCTGTCATTTTCACGTTGAATTCTTTTCAATTCTGCCTTCTCTGGACTTGGAGTAACAGTTGCAGAAGGCTTTGTGCTGATTTCCCTCAAGCTGCTAGGTGAAACGCTTTGGACCCACAACGGTTCTCTGCTCACAGAGTCTTGAGCAGGTCCCTCAGTTGTAGATGGCATCATCTTACTGTTTTCTACATTTCCAGGAGAACAGCTTTCCACTGGTTCTGGTTCTCTGGTTGCTGTTTCACCTTCAGTTCTGATATTCTGAGATCCAGGGCCATGAAATCTTGGTGCAAATATCCGTCCCCTTCTAAAGGGTTCCTGAGCTCGTCCAAGTGGCACCCTACACCCTCGTCCTGGGTGTGGCACTGTACCCCTTGCTCCTAAGCCAATCCCAGACCACGGTTGATTTCCAGCTTGGAATGGAGGCCTAAATGGCGGTCTTGGTGCTAGAAGCTGTTGTAGTAGTAAAGGATTTTGATTCCACCCTTGAAAAATGGGGTTAAAGGGGGGAAAAATTGGCTGCCTCAGATAACCAGTTTGTTGCCAGCCTAAGGCCACCATGTTCGCAAGCATTGCCTGGGGATGTTGGGCATGTCCTAGAAAACTATGTGGGTCATTCATTAGCCCATGTTGGGGAAAGGCTTGATTTGCTTGATTTGCAACACGATTGGTGCACTGACTTGACTGGAATGGTTCCTTCAGATGAGGATTTTCTGATGGATGTTGTGTCTTTTTCTGCAAAGTAGTGTTCGTATGGATTGGAGGATCATTTAATGGTCCCTGTTGGGCCAGGAATGTGTTTCCTTGATTTGAAGAATACTGACTTTCCTGCAACCGGTCTTTCATCTGAGTATTTCCTAATGAATGCTGAATTTCTTTCTGTACTTCCTTGGGTAAATCAGTATTTTTATGGATAGTAGTACCATCCTGTTTACCAAAGGATCTCTTTCCTTGATTTATGGGGAAATACTTTGATTCCTGACTGTTGTACTGGCTTGGCTGCAACTGGTCTGTCATCTGGGGATTTCGTAATGAATACTCACTTTCCTTCTGTACTTCCTTGGGTATATCGCTGTACTTATGAGTATCACCTAACAGCCCTTGCTGACCAAAGGATCTGTTTCCTTGATTAGAAAAATACTTTGGTTCCTGATTATTGTACTGGCTTGATGGTGATAATTCATAATTTAAATTTCACAAATTTAAAATACTGTTTTGGGGGTAGACTCTATTCCATGGCCATTGCAAAATACGTATAAAATAGTCTATTTAACTCTGTTTAATCTCCTATGCATGGTTAATAACGTATTTTATTTTATTCCTATTTTATTCAGCTGAGTTTAAGCTTGATTTATAATGTACATTTCATTTTTGTTCAGCTATTACAGAATATGATTTTGAGGCAGCTGTTGTGTACCCACACCAATCAGAACTTCACTGTATACACTAGAATTTCAATTCACAGTTTCTTTGTTGTTATAAGTTAAACCATATATGTAACCATTAATTCCATGGCAAATTAAATAATGCAACAATAACAAATGGTTTGGAAGAAAGAGCAAGGTCGATGTATACTTGTTGTCTATACCACAACAGTGAGATGTATTTGTATGTTATTTTAATTGGACATATAAAGACATAAAGCCACGATGAGTAACTGAAATTATTAGAATTTGCAACTGGCTTCCTTTCAAGGAAAGCTTGAATACTAAAAAACAAAAACTTTGAAACTCTTAAGCTTACAATTGGTCGTACACTGAACTGCACTTGTGAAAACACTTTTACTTTCAAACCTTCTTCGATGAATCTTGACTCCATTTAATGCCAAAAAGAACAGCAATGCCTTGAATTATAATTCCAACGACCTTTGTGCACAATGCTAGCTTTTAAGATGAGCAAGAAAGCGACTAGAGTCACTGAGTACCGGCAACCATTTGGGGTACTGGTACCGGTGACAGATATTTCAACATCTCTCTGCATCCGCAAGAAAAATGGAATGACACTGAAGCAACAATAGACTGCGAGCAATCCATCGCGCTACAGAACTTAGGAGAAGGAAGAGACTGCGCACAGTCTAAAGGAGCAAGTACATCGGAATGCAATGGTTGACAAAAAGTTTACCAAGTGTAGAAGTGTAGAAAGAAGGGGAAGTGTGCAATAATACCTTTTGTCTTTGGATGAAGCACCATCGATTATTCCTCCTGATCTCTTCCAGTCTATGCATTGGCGCAGTCTGTCATTTTCACGTTGAATTCTTTTCAATTCTGCCTTCTCTGGACTTGGAGTAACAGTTGCAGAAGGCTTTGTGCTGATTTCCCTCAAGCTGCTAGGTGAAACGCTTTGGACCCACAACGGTTCTCTGCTCACAGAGTCTTGAGCAGGTCCCTCAGTTGTAGATGGCATCATCTTACTGTTTTCTACATTTCCAGGAGAACAGCTTTCCACTTGATTAGAAAAATACTTGGTTCCTGATTTATGTACTGGCTCTGCGGTGAGTGACCTATCGGCTGAGGACTTTCTGATGGCTGTTGTGTTTTGGTCTGTACTCCCTTGGGTAAATCGGTGTTTTTATGGATAACAGGATGACCCAATAGCCCTTGGTGACCAAAGGATCTGTTTCCTTGATCAGGAAAATACTTTGGTTTCTGACTGTTATACTGGGTTGGCTGCAGCTGCTCCAACACCTGAGGATTAAGCGATGGACATTGAGGGTTGCCCAATGGCCCCTGTTGGCCAGGGAGTTTGTTTCATCGATTAGAAAAATAGTTGGGCTCCTGGTTGTTGTACTGAGTTGGTATGGGTTGCTGTTTTGGCTCAACAATTTCCGATGGATACTGGACGTGTTTTTGAACTTCCTTGGGTGAATCAGTGTTTTTTCTATGAGCTGGATCACTCAATAATGCCTGTTGGGTGGAGGATCTATCACCTTGACTTGAGAAATATGTTGGATCTTGATTGTTGTATACTGATCTCAGCTGAGTATTTTCTGGTGAATATGATGCTTTCTTCTGGCCTTCCTGGGACAAATGAGTGTTCTTAGTACAAGATGAGTCATTCAACCCCTGCTGGGCAAAGGATCTGATTTGACTAGCATCACGAGGCTGTTCGTGATAGATGTACTGGGTTGATATTGATGACCATTTTGCCTGAGGAATTTCTGGTGAATACTGTTCTCGGATCTGATCTTTTTTGAATACATCATTGTTCTTAGTAAAATAATTATCGCCATTGCCAAAGGAACATAGACCCATATCGCTGAGATGTTCACGTTCAGATGGCAGTCCACTGTTTGCACCATCTTTATTCTTGACATTTTCAGCTTTGTGTCCATACTGACTACTTCCTCCATCTGTTTCATCCAGTGTGTAGACATCAGTTTTCCCACCCTCCGTTTCTTTCCCTGTGTGGCAAAACATGCAAGGGGAAGGTGGTGAATGGCGAGAGGATGAGGAACCTGTGCCTTCTGAGTGACTTGATTCTGATGCATGTACTCGTGTAGGGCTGCCCTCATGACAGAACTGACAATGTTGCTGGATCGGCCTTTCAGGGGACAGCGACCCAAGGCTGAACGAGTCACTAGCTGTAGTTTCCAATTCACTTTGTGAGCTTTCCTCTCTTCCTGGAGATGACAGACCACCAGAAGAAAAGATGGCCTCACATGGGCTGTGTTCAATCCTCTGGGCACTAGGAGGTGAAGAAAACGTAAGAACATTTGCTTTCAGGGTTTCTACTTGATCTTCTACTTGTACAAAATTTCTGTGATGTCTTGATGAAGCTAAAGCGGGTGAGTGGTTTCCTACAGGTGTTTTTGCTGGTGTATCGTCCACTTGAAATGCACTGCTGATTAGTCTGTCTTGGTCTTCAACCTGACATTTGTCCAGACACTGTGCTGCGCTTGACTTTCTTAATTCTTCAGAAACACAATTTCTAGAAATTTAAAGTAAACAGAACAGAATCCTTGTAAATCTTGAGCTTCAAAGTCCAACCTTTCATTCTGGAAGTAAGGCAGTGTGATAGAGGATGTAAAACTCCAGTAGGTCTAATGGGGATCTGGTGAAACTGGGGAGTGAAACACCTTCCCCTGAATTGATATTTTCCCTTCACGTATATGCATGGTTACAGAAACATCAGTTCTTTGTGCCCCCCCCCCCCCCCCCACCCCTTGGCATAAAACAAGATGAATTAACAGGAAAGTAGAAAATTTCCCATACATGTAATTCTAAGTTGAAAGGTTGTAAATTGCCGTAACACTAAAATTATTGCAAAGTCAAATAACAAAACAGATTTCTTCTTTGATATCTCCAAAAGGACTGCAAGTTTTTCTTTGCCCGAGTGATGTGGTCCATTGCATACCAGTTCTTGGTTCATCCCTTAAACAGCAAAAATGGTAGCCCAAGTAAAGAGACACTGTTTCAGATGTCCCTTTCACGGGAAGACCAGTGGTGGCACTGTGAAACATTATCTGTTTACTTGGGCTAGAGTAAGGTCCTATAAAACTTGTCATGATCTATACTTAGTGGAAAACTTGGACCTTTTTTCTTCTTGTGAGGTATTGTATTTTGGACTTGCTTTGAATTTCTATTTACTGTAGTCTTTTGTTTCCCTTGTTTTACAGCATTTGTGTTCCATTGCTCAGAGAATAAACTGAAATCTTTATAAAATGGAACAGTAATATAAAACTTGTTACTCCAGTCTATCCATACATTGATATGGTACCTCACCTTCCCGGGCTCCCCCACCGTCATGTGAACAGGCCCTAATACAGCATTGCATAACATGGTTTATTGAACTTAGAGTACAGACAAATACAATGTTTTGAAAACTGAATACACTCTGGATACAATTTGGACATGAATCAACTAAGGATTCAAGCAAAGACTAGACAATTGGTTTGAGATAAGTACATATGAACTGTATTATTCTTAAAACTTAAACTCTAGACATAAATGTAATAACAAGGTCAAATGTGACATACCAAATCCTAAGTGGAGTGATTGACACCACCTTGAGATTACTGGAGTTACTTTTCTTGACCAAGAGGTCCTGAGCTTGTAAGTGCAGGTCTTGAACACTTAAACTACTAAATTAAACTAACTAACTGCACTTCTTTTATAAGGAATCAAACAATAGCAGGAAATTCTTATGATTTTGATGCAAGGAGTGGTGGTGTGACATAAAGGAAATTCCTGTGTGTAGGCTGATTTGATTAGCATAGGAAATAGTTTCTACAGATGTAATCCTAAAACTATGACAAAATATTTGCAATGTCATGCATTTGTTAACCTGATCACATCTGGAACACTAACAGACAGTTGATATCCACGCAACAGCATCCCAGGTTGCTAGTGGACTAACTGGTATCCGTCTATTAATTATTAACTACAAATTCCAATTTTAAAACTTCACTAATTCTTCAATATTTCTTATTTCTCTTAATTTTACCAACCTTTCTAGAACAACTACTCCTCCCAAATATAACCCAAAATCACCCAAAAATTCACAAAATACCCCACAACACAGATTCACAATATGATGATAGGGTTTTTGGATTCCTTGAAATGCAAACGAGATATTTTCATTAAAGCCATGTCAAGTGGTGGAAAAATGGCGTTCAGGTGTAACTCCCCCTTAAGTTGACCGAACACAGTTTTCCAGTATACAGGTGTTAGTAAACATTATTTGAAAACTATGTACTTCTGAGTACCCGAAATTAGCATGGTGTAAGACTAACTAAGAAGAAATAAATTTTGATACTTCTTGTTTTGCAAGGTGCGGTTGCCATGGCAATGCAGTAAGCTATTAACCATCCACAAATAATGGTTAAGTTTTAGAAAATGCACTCGTTAGATTTGCACTTTCATGTTTTTTGAAGATACCCTCTGTTAGATTTTGGTTTTTGTTTGTAGGCGAGTTACGCTTTAAGAGAACTATTGTTTTGTACCAGTCACAATTTTTTGGTCAAATGCGCATGCATAGCTTATAATTAGGTGTTCTCCGTGAAGATGAAAAGCATGCAAAAAGGCTTAGCTCTTCGTGAACTCACTTTCTTTGTTCGGTGATAAATGAAGAAGGATTCACAAACGAGAAACTGAGTTATTTTAAGAGCAAAACTCACCTTTGTGATCCATTTGGTTTAAAATCGAGGGAGCGATAGTATTTTCTTACCACAACCCTAGCGCGGGCTTAATAGCATCACTAACAGAATCTGTAGAGCACCCGCAAACTGTGTTCAGCCACCTTAAGCTGCTGTCTGCTTGATAGAGGGTGTCCTCTCAATATGGGTTCTGCTTACTACAGGTTTGACTGTATGTTGACCTACAATCCTGGCCAAAAATTCCCGGGACAGTACACAAAATTGCATTGTCAGTGAACATTTTCATTCTGCATATCTTAAGCCAGTGTTCGACATTTTTATTAAGCTGTCTTTGCAATTTTTGGAAAGCCCCCTTCCCCCCAAACAATGTTGAGAGCAACTGGAATCATTCGGACTGTAGATAAATACAGCATGGTATCAACATTGCATGGGGGAGGGGGGGCGGAGGAACAGTTCGTGATGAATTTTGCAAATCGTCCCAGTATTTTTGGCCAGGATTGTCTGATTTTAGCGTTGCTTTAAAATTGGTAAATTATATCATTTTGAAGAGAATTTGGAAGTTCCTTTTTTTAAAATCAAGAGTGTTATTGCAATTCCCATCATCACCTCGCCGTAAAAAGTGAGTTAGTTACAGTCGCGAATATTGGAATAAGAGATGAGGAATGGATATTTTTATTCAGACGTCGATATGCATGCGCGTAGTTATTTTGTAAAGTATGCACATAGAAACACTGACAGAGATAAAAATCTCTCGAAAACTGTAGGCAAATGGAGAGGGCATATCTTATCAGCGATGATCCTTAGTTAGATGCAGTCCACCTGCCTGTTCCCAGAGAGGTTAGGAGCCGAGATGTTGGATATAAAGACGAACACCTTTTTGCGACCTCCGACGCCCTCTTAGTTTTGCGTAAGGCAGGTGCCATTGACAACACCGACACAAATTTTAAAAGAATACGAGATGGCGCTTTTCCCACTATTGGAGACGAATATCACTTTAAGAGCAGAAACGTTTAATTCCTAGCGGTGGCTGTTTTGCCAAATCGCGTGTATTGCGTGACCATTCAAAACAGATACAATACGTCATCAAAACATTTGTCCGAACATTTCTCGCCTACATTTCTCACCACTAAAAAGTCATTTTGCGATGTTTGTTGGCACTTTATTACCTTTTGCAGCGTGTAAAGGCTTTCTTTACCATTTGATTGCCATACTGAAATGCTTTCCTAAATGCATTTCACAGAGTAAATCTATTTTCGAACATTTCTCACCCCATTACCTAAAAATAATTCCAAATTAGCTTAGATTTTTATTGTGACACGGGTGAGAAATGTTGCCAAAGTACTAAGACGAACTTATGCTGTGATCAAAAGGGGTAGAATAGAAGGGGAAACAATCTTTCTTTCATTGGGAGAAAAGTTTACCTGGAAATAAGCCATTTTCTTCCCTGCAACACGATTGGAATGAGCGAGAAATGACCACGAGAACTGTTATGCATTGAAAAATAGCAAGTTCAATGTCACGCAGTGCCTGACTTACAGCTTAACTGGCTTTGAAGGGAGCGGTCTTTGTATGAAGTGCAGTTATTTTCCCTTGCGTTTGAGTGAAAAGCTACAACCACGTTAAAGAAATAATTTGACGATGTTACTTGAGGTTCTTACGCTACTAGTTGGTTCTATTGTCCTGAAGGGAAAGCACGACAATGGAACAAGAGCTATTCCCCCTACTATTCTGCTATTCTGGTGTGCGATGTTATCTATCACCGCAGTAGGACTATCATCCAAAGCACTTAAAAGCGCCCGCGTAAATTTTTATACCAACAATTTGCTACACTAGTAACGTTCTAGCTGTAATTTCTTCCTCAAAATATCGGTTTATGAGGATATGTATGCTTTCCATGCAGTCTACGTAATGTACATCAGATGCGCGTGTGGAGATCCCCTGCTAAGGACATACGGACAGTTTGGCATTTTGGTGAGATCATGCTAAAGCTATTTGTGCCAAGATTACCCAACGGGTAAAGAGTCACTTTCTTGACTTGATTGCTGCCCAAAGCAAAAATACGCACCATATGACGTGGTTGACCGCCAGTAACTTACATTCCAATGTTTCCACTTAGCAAATATGCACGGTCAGCCTTACAACAAGAACGCGCGGTGTAAGTCCTCTTTTCCATGACGAGTAAACAATGCGACCATATGTAACCCTTGAGACTTGAAACAGCTTTAACTTCATGTATAAGCAATAATACGTATGGGCATGGGCATTCAATGAAAATAGTTTACATTCTCTTGTGACACTGTGGGGACATTCCATATACAATTGACACACTTGGGTGAGTTGTGGGGACCTCCTGATTTTCACGTGCAAAATGTGTGGTTCCAGAAAATATCCATACCCCCCCCACGGAAGACCATTGGAAATTCCGAGGGGGAGGGGGGGTTAAAGGGCAGTAATTTCCGAGAGGTAGGGGGGTTTCGTGGGCAACTAGTTTTCCAAAGGGTCACGAACCATGTACAAAACATTGAAAGCAACACACGATCGATCTGAAGCACAAAAACAAATTTACGTGCGTTGTTTTGAAACAAAAGCAGTGAAAACGATCAAACATTCTGGAAAAAGTCATTTTGGTAGAAGTGTTGTCTGGTTAATCCTTCTGATAAGCGAAAGTAACGGCGGCGTGACAGGTTTTTTTTTCTCTGAAGTTCGACTTCGCGGCGCGATCAATCAGCCTCATATCATGCCGTGCATGGCTGTGACTTCACAATCGTTTGAAAATTGAGGTTTGAAATAAATAAAAGCCCTCTTTACTTGTATTGTAGCATCAAATGAGTGAGATTAAAAGGTTTCTGAACAAAGCGACTTTTTTGATGAGCATGGCCTTTCGCATTTCCACAGGTTAGTTTGCGGTTGAAATCTATTTCTGACACGGCGAAATGTACAACGGGCCTGCAGGCGCGCTTATTTATTTATTTCCCACGGAAAATTATTTTTCTGCGGCCACAAAACGTGTAATTTCTTCAATGCAATCTTTCACAAAAAAGATTTCTGGAAGAAAGAGAAAAGATTCTGCAGAGATCTTTCCATCCAGTGAATATTGATGTACATTGCAGTCACTGAATCAAATGCACAACTTTTTCGATGTATGCAAATTTTGTTCAAGATTGAATCCCATGGGACGTGAAACAGCGACGTTTGTTTGATAAAAACGTGACATGAAACGTCAAAAACACAAACTTTTTTCTTTCTCGAATTCATTTCATTCACGAACTCGGTGCAGGGATAACTATTTGTATTATTATTATTTAGTGCCGAGACGCAATTGCCACGGCCGGACTAATTAATTTTGAAGTTTTGAAGGGGGAACCTTTTGAAACTGTTCTCAAAGGCGGCTTATAATATTAATTCTTGTGCATGCAGCCAGTTTTCGACTGGGTTTTCAAAGTTCTTCAAATTCTACTTGATAAATAAAAAACCCAGCATCGTATATTCAATGTGCAACTTATATTCATAGCGGTTTCTTCGCGGTATTTAATAAGCAAACGTTTTTCTGCAGAGGTCATTACGAAAATGGAATTTGCAAGGCCGTCGTAATTTTAGGTGAAAAAGAAAAGGGGATAGAGATAATTTCTTAAGCGCTCGAGAAAGTTATAGACGTAAACTACGCAACAACTAAGAATACGACCGTGTTTTTTGACGAAAAAAAAAATTGACCATTTTAGAGTTCTATCCAATTTTTTCCGGATATAGTTTAAGCAAAAGGATAAACAAGTAAAATAGCGCAGTGTTGTAAATAGCTGAACTAGAGTTGTCGACGTTGCTTCAATAATAAAAAAATTGATCGTAATAGTGTGAGTAGTCAATTTTCTTAGTCTAAATGGATTTTGAACTTCCGAGGGTTTCATGGAAGAGGGTTCTAAAAACCGGGAAATTCCGGAGGGGTGGGGGGGTCATCATAAACCCTCTGGAACGGAAATTCCGAGGGGGTGGGGGGGTTAAAATAAAAATGTCTTCCGTGGGAGGGGTATGGATATTTTCTGGAACCACACAATGTGTTTTTTAACTAATCTTGAAATTTGAGACAATGTAATTGTGGGGACCCAAATTTGGTCGCCACAATGTCAACAGTCCCCACAGTGATGGAAGTCCCCACAAGTAGGTGTCCCCACAGTGCTGGTGTGTAAACATATGGAAGTCCCCACAAGTAGGTGTGGGTAAGAGCATACATACATACATACATACATACTTGTATTCTGAGTAGAATGTGTTTCGTAGAGCGCTCAATTCGTTTGATTGAAGAGCAATGTATAATTCTTGACAGAAGTTCAGGCTTCAGGTGTTTTCATCGTTTATTACATACATACATACATACATACATACATACATACATACATACATACATACATACATACATACATACATACATACATACATACGTACCTACATACATACATACATACCTACATACCTACATACATACCTACATACCTACATACATACCTACATATATACATACATACTGTAATGGACACTCCAAGTACAGTTTCGAATGCACACTTTAATACTTTACGCGATTCACTATATCAAATGTAACGAAAGAAAAATACAGAGTTAATAAACGCGAACAGAAAAAGTGAACGTACAACAATCAAACAAGAAATCAAACCAAAAATTCACAAGCGAAAATATAACTACTTACAAGATCTGTACGGCAACTCCGGATAAACAACAACTGCTTACAAGGGCGGAATACAAAACTTTTATACTAATTTGAAACGAAAAGAATAGGACTAACGAAGCAACAAACTAAACAATAAACGATTGCGTAACGTGACGCCGAGAAACTAACTTGCTAGAAAAAATGCACATAAACTAAATTCCGAAGGCTAAACTATAACGTGATAACAAATATTTAAATTGATAACAAAACAATAGGAAAAAACAAAAATTTTAATCTCGTGGCTACACACCGGCCCCAATGAACTACTTAAGTCTAAGAGTTCGTTATAGCGTCACCAACTTGACACGAGCGTTTAAGTCGTTTTTTGACTAGAATTGTAAGTGTTTTTTAACCCTTTTATTTCTGAAGAAACAAGTTCTTTGCTCAAAGTTCAGCTACTTGAATTAACGCACTTTATCTCCTTCGAGGAAGCATAGTTTTGTCACCGGTCTAATGAGAATTGTCGAACTCGTTTCAACCTTGGCAGATCTGACATATCCATCCTTTCCGTGGTAAACATCGGTTACTCTGGCTAGCGGCCATTTTCCACGGTGGACGTTTTCATCCGCGATCAACACTAGATCGCCGATCGCTAAACAACGACGAGGCTCTGACCACTTTGCTCTCTCTTGAAGGGTTGGCAAATACTCCTTAAGCCAGCGCTTCCAAAAAATATCGGACATGTACTGCACTTGGCGCCAACGGCGCTTGCTGTAAACATCTTCCTTGCTGAAAATGCTGACGGGTAAATTTGGATTGGCTCTCAGCAACAACAGATGGTTTGGTGTAAGTGGCTCGAGGTCTTTCGGGTCGCTGCTAACTGGGGTCAAGGGTCGGCTGTTCAAGATCCCTTGAACTTCGGTCATCATGGTTCTCAGCATTTCGTCGGAGATAAGTTGTTGCCCCAGCAACGCCCTCAGAATCTTACGAATAGATCGAATAATCCGTTCCCAGGCACCTCCCATATGCGACGCTGAAGGTGGATTAAATTTCCAAATGACTTTCCTCTGGCGTAGAAATTCGTGGATTGACTGCTGATTCCAATCCTCTAACGATTCACGGATCTCTTTCTCTCCAGCGCGAAAATTTGTCCCGTTGTTGCTGCATATGGTGGTTGGATTTCCTCTGAGATTGATAAATCTTCGCAATGCGTTAATGAAGCCATCGGTGTCGAGCGAATGAACAACTTCGATATGGGCAGCTCTAGTGACTAGACAGGAAAACAGGCACCCATAACGCTTCACATTTGAGCGAGCTTGACGCACATAAAGGGGGCCAAAATAGTCCACACCTACATGCGAGAATGGCGGATCTCCTGACATCAATCTTTCCTTTGGCAGGTCCGCCATCAGTTGTTCTCCACGCACGGCTCCAAGTTTCTTGCAAAGGAAACAGCTGCTAATGACTCGACGTACAGCTGAACGTCCCTTTATTATCCAATATAATTGACGTAAACTTGACAAAACGTACTCTTGACCGAGGTGACCGGTTTTCTGGTGATGCTGAGAGATGATCAAATCGGTAACATGGTGACGATAAGGGAGAACAATTGGATGTTTTGCTTCAAACTTGATTAACGCATTTTCAAGTCTTCCTCCAACTCTAAGGATTCCTTTTTCGTCCAAAAACGGATGGAGCTTTTTCATGTGAGCCGGTATCTTTGACTTCTTTAACTCGCAAGTTGCTTGACGGGAATGCTGGCCATGGGATGAACCAATTCTTTCCAAGGCCTCGACGACTTCTAGAAATGATAATCTTTGTACATGTTTGATAACAGCATTTTCAGCCTCTTGCATTTCGTCCACCGTCAGGGAGGGTGTGCTTTCTAAACTTCCTTGAGCTGTACCATTACTCGTACTTTGGCAGTATCGCGCGATCAACCATGTTCTGAATCTTAATAGCCAGGCAACAGCTCTCTTCAATCTTTCCCACGACGAGTACTGCTCCGTTAAGCTTGAGAGAACGTCTTCACTTCGGTGATGAATTAAGGATTGACTGTGGGACTGGGCGTCACGTTTGATCTCCGGATCGTCTTCTGATAGCTCCGGTTGGTAGACTGTAGGATCGCGAGGCCAAAACTCCTCCTCCTTTCTCAAAAACGGGGGACCGTTCAGCCATTTGCTGTTTGCACTCATTTCTTCCACCGTAAGACCTCTGCTAACTTCATCTGCTGGATTGAGCTCAGAACCTACGTGTCTCCACTGGGTGGGTGTTGATTTCTCGTGAATAACGGACAGTCGATTCGCAACAAATGTATGAAACCTCCTTGACTGATTTCTGATGTACTGTAACACACAGGTGGAGTCAGACCAAAATGTCGATTGCGTGATCGGGATGTCCAGTTCCTCTCTCATAGACTGGTCTAACTGAACGGCTAACACAGCAGCTGACAGTTCCAATCTTGGCACAGTCATAGGTCTAAGGTGAGCCAGACGAGATTTTCCCGCGAGAAACGCGCAATGGATCCTATCCTCGACATCCACCAATCTGAGATACGAGACTGCCCCATATGCAATCTGTGACGCGTCTGCAAAGTTGTGTAACTCGGCGAGCTTCAAGTCTCCAAAGCAGGGTGGCTTGACGCATCTGTTTACTGTTATATCAGAGAGACTGGGCAACTGGCTCTTCCACTTCTCCCACCTTTCGCTATCAACATTGCTGATTGAATCGTCCCATCCAAGCTTCTGTTTACAGAGATCTTGCAACAGTTTCTTGGCCGGTAGGATGATTGGTGCGACAAACCCAAGTGGATCATAAACGGAACTCGTCAAGGAAAGTATACCCCGGCGGGTATTTGGTCTGTCTTTAAGGGCCACCTTGAACATAAACTTGTCAGTCTTCATATCCCAGTGAAGTCCCAATGTTCGTTGTATCGGTGGTTTCTCTTTGTCTAGGTCAAGGTCTAGCACTGATGGAGCTCTTTCAACTTGAGGAATAGAGTTCAAGACCTCTGGTCTGTTACATAACCACTTGGTGAGTCGAAATCCGCCTTTGGAGAGGATATTTCGGAGCTGATCCGCAACTTCAACAGCATTTTCAGACGATTTAACTGATTTGAGACAGTCGTCAACATAAAAGTTTCTCTTGACAGTCTTCACTACTTCATCCGTGAATTCACCTTTGTTGTCATCTGCTGTCCTTCTTAATGCAAAGTTGGAACAACTAGGCGACGATGTTGCACCAAATAAATGGACCTCCATACGATGATCTACTGGTTCTTCGCTTAGATCGCCATCCGGCCACCAGAGGAATCTGAACGCGTCTTGGTCGGCTGGTGGTACTCTGACCTGGTGAAACATACACTCTACGTCAGCAGATAACGCGACTTGTTCCTCACGAAATCTAGTCAACACGCCAACGATGGAATTGGTTAGATCCGGTCCAGTAAGAAGCTGATTGTTAAGGGATGTTCCTCTGTGTTTTGCGGCACAGTCGAAGACTACTCTAGTCTTTCCAGGCTTGTTAAACACCGGGTGGTGAGGCAGATACCATAGCGGCTTATCTTCTGCATGAAGCTCATTTTGTGGTACTCTTCTTGCGTGATTCTTAACAAGGTATTGTTCCATGGTGGCCTTGTAGTTTCCAAACAGTTCGCCATCTTGTAGGAACCTCTTCTTGAGTGCTTTCAGTCTTCGTTCTGCCATGGGTCTGTTATATGGCAAGAATGGTGGGTACTGTTTCCAGGGAAGTGCCACTTGGTAACGACCATCTTCGAGTTTTACAGATTGTTCCATGACCGCCAGCGCCCTTTTATCCTCCACAGACATGCACGGCTTAGAGTCAGGAGTCACTCCAAAGTTTTCTATTGCCCAGAACCTTTCAACTTGTTGCATGAGACAATCATCTTCTCTTGCAACCTCCACTGAACGTACAAAGTTAACGTTAGCATGGCATTCTTGGCTTTGGATCTTTTCCATTGGGCCCATCAGTGTCCAACCAAGGGGTGTGCGTATGGCATAGGGCTCTCCTCTCTCACCACGCCTTTCTTCTAATACCCAGAAGGCCTCTGGAGCGTTGGTGCCAATGATTAACCGGACTTCTTTCTCGCTTATACTTGGCAGATTGATGTCTTCCAGATGAGGCCACCTCTTTGCATCTTGTTCTGACGGGATACTTCGACTCGAAGCGTTCAACCTATCAACAGTCCACAGTCTTTTGACCTCTACTTTATCAGTACCGTCAAGTGGCTCCACGGTTAGGCTGATTTCATGACCCACTCTCGGGCTATCTTCTTTCTCTTGTGTCGTCAGGAAGAATGTTTTCTGGTGGCCATGTACTCCGAGCTCCATTGCCAGATTCTTGTCACATAAGGATATATCTGAACCACTGTCTATAAGGGCGTACGTTTCCACTGTCTTGCTTGCATCATGCTTTCGCACTTTCACAGGGACTACCCTCAGGCACACCTTTCCTTTCCCTGCTGAGGTACTGTTTGCTTGTCCACTTCGTAACGGTGTACTACTATCTACTTGGGTTCCTTGGTCAGCTACTCTAGCTCTGCTTTCCATCGGGTGCTGTGGAAACGGAGGGTGAAGCAGGGTATGGTGTCTTCTCTTGCATCCTTGAACTTCACATGTACTCCTGGCTAGGCATCCCACTGCGATGTGACCATACTTAAAGCAATTATGGCATAACTGAGCCTTTCTCATCACTTGAAGACGTTCTTCGAAGTTCTTGTCGACGAAATTCTTGCATTTCACCAAGGAATGAGCTCCGTTGCATGCTGGACATATCGCATATCTGGTGGCTGGAAATTCTTTGGTGTAATGCGCACTCTGCCTTCCTCTGGGGTCAGTTTCTTGAGTGT
The DNA here is from genome assembly GCF_977016875.1 of Pavona decussata. NCBI lineage: Eukaryota > Metazoa > Cnidaria > Anthozoa > Scleractinia > Agariciidae > Pavona > Pavona decussata. Next base: position 155,213 of record NW_028145523.1, read on the forward strand.
TCAGTGTGGTAACACGTTCATTTGGTGATGCAGTTCCCTTCGCCTTTGACGTTCGCCTCTGGTCATCTGGTTTGCCACGCGCAACATCTACCACACAACCAAACACTGGATTGTTCGCAGCTCTCGCTTTCACCTTGACAAATTCTGCGATGTGGCTGATGTTTGTTCTCTGACCAGTTTGCTGGATTTGATCCGCGACTTCAATAAACTTTGTTCGGAGATGAAACGGCAGTCTTTGAACGATTCTTCTTAGGTTATCTGCGCTGTTTATTTCATCCAGATATCCGATAGATTCCAGTGTATGTTCGCAATCCTTTAGCTGGTCTGCAAATGCTAACAGTCCCACACGGTCCGATGGCTTTAAGGGTGGCCCGTCCGTTAACTTAGTTACGTATTTTGAAGCAATTGTGAAGGGATGTCCAAATCGCTCTTCAAGTAGCTTTCTTGCCATTTGGTATCCCAGGGAAGAATCCATGACTAAACAACATTTGATCGTGTCCTTTGCTACGCCCGATGTGTACTGAAGGAGATACATGAGCTTCTCGCTTTCGCTAGATGCGTTGGCTGTAATGCTGTTTTCAAATGATTTGATAAAGTTCCAGTACTCGAGAGGATCACCATCGAAGATTGTCAGCTCCTTCTTCGGCAACGAAAAACCCTGCTTTATGGTTAACGCCATCTTATCCATAACCACTTCAGGCCAGGCGGAAGCTGCGTTGGACCTGACTGGTAAACCGTTAAATTCCCGCGCGTTCGGGTTCAGGCGTGATTGGGTGTCTTGAGAACCAAATTTCTGTTCGGTCCGAAGTTCAGAATCGTCCTGCTTTGATGGGTTTGCGACTTCACCATTAAACGGATTCGGTTCTTCAAAGGCGTTCGAAAGGTTAGAGTAAATTGGCTCCTCGTCTTGCAATAACTTTACTTGAAGATCAGTCCGTTGAACTTCATACTGAGCTTCCAAGACCTCCAACTTTAATTTCGTCTCTTCTTCTCGGCATAATAATTCTTGTTTTTGTTTCAACTGATTTAACTTTAAATGCGCTAGTGCTTGCTTGGATCTTAGCTGTCTGATGGATAACTGTGAATTGCCGCCACTCGCGATGTTCAAGGAATCTTCAGAAGGCAAATCGTCGGTTTCGTGTGTCTGAGCGGGTGCTGTTGCGCTTTGTATCCATCGCTTGATTCTCGATTCAAAATTCATTTTTCGGTGACAATGTTCCTTAAAATAACGGGCTTCGCTTTCCCACACTTCTAGGTCAACCGCCAAGGTAGCGATGTAGTCGTAGTGGGCCCTTTCGAAGCGAGCGAAAGCTTCATTAATTTCCAGTAATTTCTCTGAGACTTCATCAACATTTTTAGCGTCATTCAGAAGAACTTCAGTGGCTCGGCACAATGCTGTGACTCTCGACAAATACCCTGACCTCGAATTCTTCAGTCGTAAACTATCGATGGCTTCTTCTGAATGGGCTCGGCGTCTTCTTTGACTTTCGGATCCGGACAACATGGCATTCACGAGATCTTTGAATGCATGTATTGGACACTCCAAGTACAGTTTCGAATGCACACTTTAATACTTTACGCGATTCACTATATCAAATGTAACGAAAGAAAAATACAGAGTTAATAAACGCGAACAGAAAAAGTGAACGTACAACAATCAAACAAGAAATCAAACCAAAAATTCACAAGCGAAAATATAACTACTTACAAGATCTGTACGGCAACTCCGGATAAACAACAACTGCTTACAAGGGCGGAATACAAAACTTTTATACTAATTTGAAACGAAAAGAATAGGACTAACGAAGCAACAAACTAAACAATAAACGATTGCGTAACGCGACGCCGAGAAACTAACTTGCTAGAAAAAATGCACATAAACTAAATTCCGAAGGCTAAACTATAACGTGATAACAAATATTTAAATTGATAACAAAACAATAGGAAAAAACAAAAATTTTAATCTCGTGGCTACACATACCTACATACCTACATACATATCTACATACCTACATACTTACATACGTACCTACATACCTACATACATACATACATACATACGTACCTACCTACCTACCTACATACCTACTTACCTACATACCTACATACATACATACCTACATACGTACATACATACATACCTACATACCTACATACCTACATACATACATACCTACCTACCTACCTACCTACCTACCTACCTACAAACAAACAAACAAACAAACATACATACATACATACATACATACATACATACAGTCTTACTTCCTTTGTTTATGTCCTCTGAGACTGACTTTTAATACATTGAAGTCCAATCAAATCTGTACTTTAATATTTGTAGGTGTATTTGGTGCGGTTTGTAGTTGGCCAAGATTATGGGGAGGACTCTTATCACTCTCACACGCAAGATGCTCAGGAAGAGTTGTTTGATAAAGACTCATTGCATTGTACTACTAGTGAACTATCTGCTCAAGTGAGAAAAGCCAATGCATCCAATAATCCAAAAGCAACTAATGGAAGCTTTTCGGTAACAACTAAGTTCCCTGCATCTGTATCCATTGCCTCTTTACTGGAGGCTGGAAAGCTGGTTAAACCTGTAGGAAAAAAAGTTATTGCTGAACTTTGAACAATTTGATATTGCCTCCAGACAATGGAAAGATGCAATAGAAGTTGAGTGTACAAAAGAATCAGAGAAGTTTTCCTCAGGTGGATTCTGTGATGCTTACCACTGTGTGCTAACTGGAAAATCCACCAACCAAAACATTCCAAATCACTGGGTTATCAAAATGTACAATGATAAATCCAAAGAAGCAATTGGCTCTCAGTTAAAAACAAATATAGAGAGCCATCGCCACAAACATTTTCAAATGCATGAGGTAGCGAGGCATTTAACAAAGAAGTTCAAATCACAGGCTCCAAAAAAATGGGAGAGTGTTTTCAGTACAACCATGTGTACTTCACCACAATAAATGAGCAACCTGCTACAATGGAGGAATTTGTACCAGGACCCTTTGCAAAATTGATAAATAATGATGGTAAGAAAGCTACTTTACCTGAAGATGCAGATGATGCTTCAAAAGATTTGTTTGCAAAAGCAGTGTCTTGTTCACTACACATATGCATCATCCAACCAACAACTCATCCTACTAGATGTACAAGGATCTGGCTACTGTTTAAACGATCCTGAAATAGCAACGAATGTGCTTATGGATGGTCTGTGGGTCATTCGTCCATTCAATTTTCAATTTAAATTAAAAATTGAAAATTGATGTCAATTTTTCATTTTCCTTCCTTTTCTTCTCGCAAAATCAACAAACGCGTATACGCTAACATTTTACCGTTTTCACTTTTATACGAAACAAAAATAAACACTTACACTTCTTACTTCTGTGAAGTCAGAATCGAATAGAAATCACACAGTCAAAGGTATTCATTTATTGGTAGGAAAATTATTGTCCCGGTCTTGTGTCATCGACGATTACTTGAATATAGAGGAAAGTTCAAAATTAAAAATTGCAATCAATTTTCAATTTTTGTTTTTGTGCGAACAATTGATCAATCGCAGTCACTTCAAGTGACAAAAGTACCCCCAGCAGGAGCTGGGGGAGGCAAGGCTTGGTAGTGTTCCCCAGTCCTTAGCAGCCTTGGCGCAACGTGAGCAAGAGCTGCTTCGTTTGCTGTGGTGTCTTGTTCGTTTTTACGTTTAATATGGCAAGCAAGACACTTGACCTTTCGCGAGATGGGGGAAATCTGCGTATAAGGATCGCAGCGTCTGACTTAACAGTATTTCGAGTTTCTCGAGCGTTTTAGGCAAGTAAATTTGTACACTGATTTACAATCTCGTAGCACATGATTTTGTAGTATCCCGGCTTCAAGCTGCCCTTTACGTAAGTATTTTTCATGTCTAGGCTATTACAGCAAAAACCTTAAGCTCAATCTTAAGGCCCCGTGGAAAGATGTATGGAAAGAAAGATAGTTTCTTTTGGGAGCAGAAGCAGTTCAGAGAATTCGTGTTGCAACCACCTTGTGTCAGATGTGTCAGTGTCTTGTGTCAGATGAGAGGTGTACCCAGCACGCCTGACATTTGCAATTCACTTGTGCTTCGCAAGTTCTTAGAAATGTTTTTATATTTTGGCAGTATTTTCTGATTGCAAGAGTAGATTCGTTACAAGTGTCTCTCATGTATGTACTGCAATTAAATACTATGTATGCCAACTCTGCCAAAGTTTGTATATAATAAAGATAATAGGCCTTTCCGAATTTTAAAGACTGGTGACTAATCTGTACGAAAATGAGGCTATCCCTGGAAGCAAACAATGGCGGCCGAGAAAAAGAAACTCAGTGAGTGCTTTCTTTCTTCTTTTATTGCGTGACCACTGATTTATTTTGTGCTGATTAGGGTTAGGAAGAGACACAAGTAGTACCGAGTTACTATAGTCACCGAAAATTTTCTAATTTAACCTTTTACTTTGGTTTTGGGACAGAGAGCTTGGGAAAAGAATGTGCTACATACGGCTGCAGAAGCAGAGAGTACCGTGTGGAAAATGGTATCAGAATCAAGACAGGAGACAGCTTTTTCTCATTTCCTCGGAGTAATCGCTGGTGTAATTTGATAAAGAGACAAAATGGAAAAGACGGGTTTTCTGTCACACGGGGGACAGTGGTACGCGAGAAACATTTCAAGAAAGAAGACCTCAAGCGAGTTCCAGGTGGATCTAGGTACAAGCGCATAAACAACGCAGAGCCTGTTATTCACTCCTGGACGGAAAAGAAATCGCCTAGAAAGAGCAGAGAAAAAAAGAGGAGGAGCAGAGGAAAGAAGGGTTTTAGAGCAGAAGTTTACAGAAGGTACTCAATGCCAAATCTAATATTCTTATAACTAACTACAATAAATTATTATATTTTACATTTACATTATTTGTGCGGGTCAGCCTGTAATTCAGCACACTGATTCGGTGGAATGACTAATAATACATATTAGAGGACAACTCTCACTTTCTGTTTATATATTTAACCCACCATTAAAAAATTGAATTGAAGTGAAGTGAATTGTTATGATTTAGTCATTCAATAATTTTTCTATCAGAGCCATTACTCTACCCGCAGTGAATTAGTTAAATCTCCTTATGTAATCTATGTAATCTGTTTAAGCTCTTATTTATAGCTCGTGGTGTTGTTCTTCACAAGTGTGAATACAAGTTTGTTAATTTACTTGCCGTTGAGAGTGAATCTGAAGCACTGCAACAGGACCCACAGTCACCTGTTACTGAAGGGAAATACATAAATATAAATAAATAACTTTAATAGTAACATCCTCGTGAGGTTTTTCAGGAACTATTTACAAACTATTTCCAATTTATAAAAGCAAAAATGACAATAAAAACTCGAAATCACAATTTATGCTGGTATTTTACTAAAATTTAACGCTTATGAAGGAAATGTCTGTCTCAATAGTGTGTCTTTCAGGGTGCGTTTGAAAGATGCCAATGAGGCACTTTGCCTAAGTTCATTATGCAAGTTATTCCATATGTAGGCCCCTCTATAGGAAAATGTGCGCTGGCCTATAGCCGTTCTGTATAGCGGAATCTGCAAAGAGTTCCGTGTACGAGTGTTACGAGTATGTATATTTGAGCGCTTGGTAAACTTGCTCGTTAAGTATTGAGGCGCAAGATCGTTCTGACATTTAAAGGTCAAAACGGAGTCTCTATAGATTAATTGTTCTTTAACAGGAAGCCAGTTTAGCTCTCGAAGCAAAGGTGTTACGTGGTCAAACTTCCTAGAGTTTGTTACGATCTTGCTGGCAAAATTCTGAATAGATTGTAATCTGTTTATATTCTGGAGTGTAGTATTAGACCATACAGATGAGCAGTAAAGCATCTTGCTAAAAACTAATGATGTTATTAACAACTCTAGTGTTTCCTTGTCGAAGCTCCTTTTGACTCTATTTATTTGGCAGAGCTTTGCGAAACAAGATGACACTACACATGAAATATGGTGATCGTAGGTCAGATGGGGGTCAAGAAAGACTCCCAAGTCCTTGGCAGAGTCTGTTGGCTTCAGTGTTTTACCTAAGAATACCACTCTAGGGTCTTCTGGTAACCTGCTTAACATCTGTCTGGTACCGAGGAAAAGGAGTTTAGTTTTATCGGGATTGATAAGTAGATGGTTCTCACAGCACCATTGAGCTACACTGTGAAGGTCTTGTTCGAGCTTTTCAATGGCAGCATCAACCTCAACGAGAGGAAATGACATGAATAGCTTTGAGTCATCCACATACGATTCTAGGTTGCAAAACGTCGGTGACGTGGGTAAATCGTTGAGATAAATGCAGAACAACAATGGTGATAGAATTGCGCCTTGAGGAACTCCGTGAGTTATAGGTAGAGTGTCAGAGTAGGTGGAGCCAATTCTCACGTATTGCCTGCGACCAGTTAAATAGCTCTTGAACCATTTGACAGTAGAGGGTGAGGCTCCTAGGATGGAGAGTTTGTGGAGCAACCTTCCATGGTCTATACTGTCGAAGGCTTTGGATAGATCTAATAGTACTAGTGCTGTTATCTGCTTTTCAAGTCAGAAGTGTCATCTTATGAATGCCAAACCATGAGGTCTCAGGTCCAAGAGCTAAGGGAAAAATTGCAGGCATCTGATGATATGTGTCAGAAACTGAAAAAAGAACGAACATGTTTAAAGTACCAGTTGTATCAAAAAAGTAGGAAAGATTTTGTCAATCACCTTGTCAGCTCTGACAAGATGTGCAAACACTACACCGGTATTCCATATGTGTTCAGATGTAAAGCTGTATTTCATTATCTTGATCCTGGTGAAGAGGGAGAAAATATTATATTTGGGGCAAATTGCAAAGAGAGGGGGGATGACAGGGGAAGACCACGCATGTTGTCACCTTTTGATGGTTATCTATTGACACTCTGTCGATTAAGATGCAATATGAATCTGCAACACCTGTTTTACCTTTTTGATGCATCTCAGTCAACTGTCAGTTCTACAATTATTACATGGGTAAATTTTATATATTTGAAACTTGGCATGGTTAACATCTGGCCAGACAGAACTACTATTAATGACAACATGCCCATGACCATGAAAGCAAAATTTCCATTTGTCTGTGTAATTGTTGATCGTACTGAAGTTTATGCTGAAGTACCTCAATCACTTGTCATGCACAAGCTGTTATATTCTGACCACAAGAGTCATGTGACTATAAAGAACTTGGTAGGTATTATGCCTGGTGGGGGATTTACTTTCATTTCTCCGGCATTCCCAGGCAGTTATTCAGACAGGGGAATTGTCCTCCAAAGTGGAATTCTTTATCCATGTTTATGGGAAAAAGGTGATGTCATAATGGCAGACAGAGGATTCACTGTTCAAGATCTGTTTGGGCCCTTAGGGGTGAGGGTGATCATGCCCAATTTTCTTAAAGGTAGGGATCAATTTACCAAGGAAGAAACGGTAATGAATCAGCAGATCGCCAGTGAACGGATTCATGTTGAAAGGATGATTGAAAAGCTTAAGAACTTCCATATCTTCGATAGTCCTATTCCTGTAACAATGTTTGGCTCCGTCAATCAGATTATTACTGTGCATTGCTTTGTAATCTCCATAATCCTATCATTGCTCCAGAAGGAAACAAGTAATCTCGAGAAGATCAAGTTATTCCCAACATGATGGTCAGGCTTTTTGGTGGGAAAGCAATGCACAGACCGTAATAATCTGATTGACGGAAAAGTCACTATCCACCAGGTCCCAGTTGTTCAAAGGGCGGATAATTTTATCCACTGAATAGTTTGCTATCAGACAGATAAAATGTGTGTAAGATTTTCATGATAGTCTTATAATTTGTGAATAGAGTAGAAACATGTGTCAAATTTAAGAATGGGATTGTGTGGAAAACTTTGCAAAAGCATTGGTTGGAGTCTGTTTGCTCTGCTGGATAGCGACTTATCCAGTGGATAAAGTTATCCGCTCTTTGAACAACTGGGGACAGATGTAATTCATTGGTTGAAGTACATTTTATCAGCTGGATAGAGTTATCCACTCTTTGAGCAACCAGGGCCAGGCACTCAATCATAAAATTGTTTAATAGGTTGTGTTTATGTCTTACAGTCAAACATGAGGAAAAACACTTCATAAAAATACAGCAATTTTTACTATTAGAACTCTAAATCAGAAAGTTTGTCAAAGATCTTAACCTTAAATTGGCCTATGTTTTAATACTGTGAATATTAAGCAATAGATCTTTTGGCCAGAGAAGGTAGTAAATGATTAAAGTAGAAATGATTTATTCTGGAAACCAAATTTTCCCAGTGATTCTGATCAAAGTAGATTCTGTCAATAACAAGACCCTTGAATGTGTAAACAATGAAATCACACCACTTACAACCAGTGTTTGCCAGCTGCATTTGCACTTGATCATAATAATGGTGGGTCTTATTTAGGTGAACAGTCCCATCGTCTGAAACTGAGAGGCAAAAATCTTTGGCAACATTTACTGCATCACGGGGGTCATAATCTTTGTACTTTTCTGGACACTTTGCCTCACAAAGTCCATAAGGGTGCTCACTGTAGGATAAATCTGTCACCCTGCCATCAGGAGTAGCACCATATGTAAAATTGTTTGGATTAACTACAAATCCACATTTGTCAACTCTGACCAATCTTCCAGAAGCCAGCATGTACATGTACTGTTCATACTTTTGGATAGCAATTGGCTCATAGAATCGTCCATGATCCAATTTCCGTTTCACATAACTGTTTGATGAACTTAATTCTTTGTTAGAAACATACTTACGGGCTAAAGATGACAACCCTCGATCTGTCTTCTTTTCCTTTAAGTCCTTGCAAGAGGAAGCTGTAAACCTGTACTTTCTGACCTCGTACCATTTCTTACAAGCAGACTGGTCTCGAGTTTCCTCCTCAAGACTCACGGCCTGCTCGGTTGTGAGTTTAAATGAATTTATAAAGTCCTTCTAAGCTGGGCAAGATTTTGAAAGTGAACCAATCTTTGCCCTTGGCACTTGGAGTTGTCAAACTGTTAAGAGATGCATTTAAGTGCAAAATTTGTCATGCAACACCTATGACACCCCCCGTTATTGCAACAAAATGTTGCGACAGCTTGCTTGGTTGCGAGGAATGTGTTAATACTCGGTATGATGGTGCTGATGGTCTAAGTAAGAAGTGTCCACATTGCAATGAACCAAGAGGATATGCCTCTACGTTTCAGTTTAAAGGCATAGATGAGTTTTTAGTTGGGGTAAAGGGATTGATCAAGTGTGATGAAAATTATCCCAGCAACTAAAAGTAGAGTCCATCATTGACTTTACTGGTTTTTCAGTGTAAATGTATTTTATTTAATATCTGTTATTAGTGGTCAACTTGCTATTTCAAGGTATTTCAGGTATCCCTCTAAAGCAAATGTTGTTTGATTCAGGTTGATATTGTTAAAGTAGAGACAGTGTTCATAATTGTAACATTTTATTGACAAACAGTTGCCTATGGATGGCTTCCTTCACAGCCACTTTAAGTATTTTAACCTTGTAGTAATTATTTCACATTTTAATGTAAGTAAGTATTGATATTTCAGAGGAAGACTTGAATTCAGTGTCAAAAATCATATTCAGCTGCCCTTTGCTCTGTAGTTTTGTTACATTTGCACTGATATGATGAATATTGAAAATAAACATTTATATTAGTATCTTTGTGGTAGTTGTAACTGTCAGTTTGGATTTAACGATGATGTTAGGTCAATAAAATACTGTAGGCCCTCTTTAAAAGGGTAACAATTACCATTCACAAGGCAATGGGAAATGACATCAAAACTAGGGTAAGCAGCATTAAAGTTGTCAGAACGCAATTTCTGGAGCTGTTGGTTCCCAGCAAGGAGATCAGTTCCAAACACTTCTGGGCGACTAAGATGACCACCTTCCCTTTCATATCCAAGTACAGCTTCCTCACTGGCGGGAAGCATGTCTATAGATGGAAGAATGAACGTCTTCTTATTTTCCTCCATTCTCATGGTTGGAACTCCCTTTCCTGTTAGACTTAAGGCGAGTACAGAAAGAAAGATGATCTAGTTATTGATGCAGTACAATTTTTTCAGACTTAGAGTTAGTCAGTAGTCAGTCCTCTGACCTTAATTCTTCATTTTCTGATGCCAAAGCCTTATAGGCATTTTTTTTAGTTAAAGGGAGGAGGGGAATACCTATTTGGCACATGATATCAACCTGAACCATCACAACAAACACTTACCAGGGATAGCATGGTTGTTCCAACTGGAAATCACTTGTTGAATTCCAATGTCTGCTATCCTGGAGGTAAACCATGATACACAGAACTTGTTCATGTCATCATCCATATTTATGAGATCTTCATTCACCATGGCGTTCAGAGCCCGTTTTATAGGGTAGTTGACACGGGTGTTAAACTCCACCCATTTCCTCTCAGGTGGATGATTCTTAAAATAAAAAAAAATATGTGGTGAAGAGAAAGCATCACCGTGATACAAACGATACACTGCTACACAAACTAGTTTGACTAAAATGTTTATCAAGGAAGTAAAGAATTGTGTCCGTCAAGTGACAGAGTGACAGAGAGTTAAATATGTTGACGTGTTGACTATAAGCACACACCTGCTTGGATGTCGTTTGAATGAAGGATGCTCTTCTTGTATTGGTCCTATAAGGCGACATTTTTTCTTGTACAAATAAGGAGAGATAGAACTCTGCCCCATGGTCTACTCTCAGTTGGTCCCAAATCCCATGCTGAATGACAGCAGTTCTTCAAAAAAAGAAGCAGAAATAATGCAGGATAGTTGATCATGACTGAGGCATAGAGGATAATAAAAATAAATCAATTATAATGACTGTTTTGTTGATTTTCTACCAATGGTTTACTTTTGCTTGGTCGTTTACAGTGACCAAATTTCACCTTGCTATTATTATAATATTATAATTATCAGGAGTTATGGGGTTGGAGGGGGAATCATAAATTCTATATAAATTATACAGTAGAGTTGCAACAGATAGAGAAATTCTTATTTCCTTACTGGATACCTAAACTTGGACAAAATGTTTTTTATTTATATATTTTTTTTAACTGAGCACTCTTGTTTAGGCTAGAACTTTTGACCGCATGTAATTGGGAAGAGGTAGGTACATTTTGCAACGTATATGACTGACAATTTATGTCATACTTCAAGTCAACAAGTTAATGTCATTTAATAATGATGACAACTGCAATAACAATTCTCACCTATAGTAATAGAATTACAATTTTAAACAATTATTATGAATACCTGTAAACATGCTCATAGATCAATACATTGTTCTTCACTGATATTGTTGCAAAAGCTACAATCTTTCCACTATAGCCATCACATGCACTGACTTCAGTTAATCCATACATTGTCAGTTTCTCATCTTGGTCCATAAATAGTCAGCATGATAAGGAAAGGGATTGGTTTGCCTGGCAGTGTTGGAATTCCTCTGGACTTCGTACAGAGGGGACACAATTGATAAAGCTCTTCCAATGCGCTTATCCCCAGCTGTTACAGCTGGCCATGTATCCTTTCACCATTTTTCTACCCCATGTGGGTCCAACCTTGAAAAACAATACATCAACAACTGATTTAATAATGTATGTAAACTATGAGTACTGCATCAGTTTGCACGGAAAGTACCTGCATCTTCCATAAAATACCTAAATTGTCACTTTGTGATCGATGAGGATCAGTGATTACCTAGAATAGGAGCTTTCACTTTTTGTGTGGACCTTCAAACAATCAGGGGTTGTTTTGGCCATACGAAAATTCTCTTTGCGTGATCGGCATCCTTTCCCGCTCAACCATGAAAGTGATGATGTCCGTGTTTGTGGAGGTTTTAGTGTAACATACAATGCAAGTGCTCATGTTGAAACCTACCCTATGCCTCAGATTGAGGACATGCATTCAGCGTTAAGAGGATGCACTGTATTTAGTGTCTTAGATATAAAACAAGCCTATCATCAGGTACCAATTGCAAAAGAATCACAGTGTTATCTCACAATTAACACTCACATTGGCTTGTTTGTATTCAAGAGGTTGCCAAATGGTATTCCCTCTGGTCCAGCCATCTTTCAAAGAATCATGGATACTTTGCTGTCTGACATTCCAAAGGCTGTTAGTCGTTTAGACGATATCCTGGTAGCTGGTACAGATGAGGAGGACCACCTTCGCACACTATCCCTAGTTTTAGAGAGACTTCTTAGTGCCGGATTCAGACTGAACAAGACAAAGTGCAAATTTCTTCAGTCATCAGTGGTCTACCTTGGTCATGTGATAGATGGGGAAGGCCTACACCCCACTGAGGATAAACTTAAGACCATCTGTGATGCTCCCAGACCCAAAGATGTAATGGCCTTGAAGTCTTTTCTGGGACTTATAATGTTCTATTCGCGCCTCATGCCTCGTCATTCTATGGTACTAGCAACCTTACATCAACTTCTTAAGAAAGGTACTCCATGGAGGTGGTCGAAAGTTGAAGAAGATACATTTGTTGCAGCAAAGCAGCTCATCCTCAATTCACAAACATTGGTGCATTATGACCATACACTGCCCCTTTTTCTTTCATGTGATGCCTCATCCTATGGTGCTGGAGCAGTCCTGTCTCATCAAATTGATGGACAATTTCGACCTGTGGCTTTTGCTTCTTGCACCTTGACACATGCTCAACAAAATTACTCCCAGCTAGAAAAGGAGGCCTTCAGTATCATCTTTGGATTAAAGCGATTCCGACGGTACCTGTATGGCCGTTCCTTCACAATTTTAACTGACCATCAACCCTTGCTAACTCTCTTGGGTCCGCAGAAACCTGTTCCTGCTCATGCAGCGGCTCGCCTTCAAAGATGGGCCCTTATCCTTGCTTCATACAATTACCAGATCGAGTATCGCAGTACTGGAGCACATGCTGATGCAGATAGCATGTCTCGCCTTCCTCTACCTCAGACATGGTCACCCAAATGTGAAAATGTCGAATGCTACTTCTTGGACACAGAAGTTGTCACTAATGTGACCAGTCAGGTGATTAAGAAAGAGACTCAGGTGGATCCAGTTCTGTCTCAAGTGTACAATTATGTCATTAGTGGCTGGCCCTGTGTAGTGGATCCCACCCTGGTACCATTTAAGACAAGGCAAGACGAATTAAGCACCCAGCAAGGTTGCATATTATGGGGTGCTCGAGTTATTGTTCCTCCTTCACTCCAAGAGAACGTGTTGCAAGAACTGCATGACACTCACCCCGGAATATCTCGAATGAAAGCGTTGGCAAGACCTTATGTGTGGTGGCCCAACATTGATTCTCACATTGAAAGAACTGTTTCTTCGTGTAGCACCTGCCAGTCTATGAGATCCAATCCTCCTACTGTTCAGATTCATCCCTGAACTTACCCAGCACGACCGTGGTCTCGTATTCATGTAGATTTTGCTGGGCCAGTCTCTGGATGTACTTACCTTGTTGTTGTAGGTGCTTACAGCAAATTCCCAGAGGTAGTAAAAATGACTAATACGTCAGCTAGAGCAACTGTCACCGCATTGCGGGACATCTTCAGCAGGCACGGTCTTCCAGAAATTATCGTGTCCGACAATGGGCCACAATTTACAGCTACAGAATTTCAACGATTTTGTTCCAACAATGGAATTTTGCACTGTACTTCAGCAGCGTACAAACCATCCACAAATGGTCAAGCTGAACGTGTTGTGCAGATTTTAAAGTCAGCTATTAATTAAACAAGCCCACGTTACTAATGCTGATGTAGCTGCTGTCATTACCAAATATTTATTGGTTTACCGAAACACGCCACATTCCACAACAGGTGAACCACCTTCGATGCTTCTTATGGGCCAGAGACTCTGCACCCGCCTGGATTCGCTGACACCTTCAGTTGAAAAACACGTTGAGGCTCGCCAATACAGTACAATGCTACGTCGCACTGCTCATAGAGGCCTTTGCCAGTTCAATGCCGGTGATACTGTTCTGGTTCGTAATTATGGAATGTATAAGGCATTTTGCTATTCATACCCAGACTGCATTGGTTGTAAAATAATGGGGAAGATTCAAATGTTACAGCATACATCTAGTTTTCTTATTCTAAAACTATTACCAGTAACATGATAATTAAGAAAAGCCTACATGGGCATCAAATCAGTATTATTTTTATTTTATTGATTATATTGATTCTGGAAAGATGGTAAAATACTGTTCTGTTTTTACTTTATTGTTTGTTGATGGTCCATAAAACGCTGTTTCTGGCTCATTGTCCTGGTCCTGCCTTAAAAATGCATGAATGGTTGCCTTGTGCCCTGTTTCAGTTCCTTTGTCCAGCCTGGGATATTTACTGATCACTTGAATGCAAACCGAAAAAAAGAATGATTAGGCCTTGACGATCTTGGTTGAATTATAAACAAAGCTCTCTCTACAATCCCTATTGTAAGGGACCAACTACAGTAACTGCACTTTGCAAAAGTCAGAACTGGCTGACCCGACCAGCCATTTTGACAAAGCAATAAGCTTTTTCTAAGGGTTTTTGCTGACAAATCACATCGCCCAGAATGCTATTGTCTTTCGCGACATGTACTTACAGCGCCCAGTTTTTCAACGCACGGCATCATAAATTGCATATCCAGAACCAGTCAGTTGTGATTGGTCAATAAATTCAGCTTTGAAAATAACCAAGTCTCTTCAAGATTTCTGCTACTGTCAATCAAACACTTGAATGCGTGAAGTGAAATCCCAAGACGCAATGTAGATAACCAAGGCGCTCTGGTTAAACGCGGACTGTGAATCAAACTAAAGCACTTATTCAACAAGTTTGGGTGCAGCGATATTTTATAATTTGTCCCCATGGACTCCGAATGAGGAAACGTTCAATTTGTTCATGTTCAATAATTATAAAAATTTCGATCCCCTTTCATTGATCAAAACATACATAATGCTTAGTTTATTTCAGGCCATTCAGTTCCTAACTGCTATTATCGAGAAACGATGTCGAAGCGTGCGAGACACCCGGCAGGCTTTTACGCAGTATTATTGATTGATGCTTGCGATAGTGGCTATAAATCACTGTTATGGGTGTGTTAAAAGTTGAGCGCGTAGTCGCAAAACGAATTCAAGGCCGCGAAACAGCGTACTTTGTTCAGTGGAAGCATTATTCTCCAGAACGGAACACGTGGGAGCTGGCCGATCACTTAGTGGCACAGGGTCGTAAAGGAACAGAAAAACCTCTTAATGAACCGTTCCGATTCCGAAGTTAATTTATCAAGTTAAACTGCCGTTTTAATCAGAGCTAACCATTGACTTTCACGAAAACTCTTTATCAGCGTGGTAGTCTTAAAGCTTAAAGTCAGCTTCAGTATAGTCAGCAAGTCAGAAATAAGATAGAATGAATTGGAGTTTAATGTTAGCACCTCTTTACAATGCCTAATCGGGATGGCAGGCGTACTATTGTTCGCGTGAGTGGAGCTTTGAATACATTAGCGTTGTAGCGGAAAATTTAAAGCCGTCTTATTCTTTTGTTATGCATGCTACTGATCACAGAGATGCTTGAAGGGTCTGCAGGAAAGTCAAAAAGTTAATTTTCCAACCACTTTGAATCGTTCTTTTCCACTGAAAATTGGCACGGAGGTTCTTTAAACACCAAATGAACAAAACCATATGCTAACTCTGAGAAAGAGCGCTCTTTCAATGAAGAATCCATCCTCGCCTTATGGCCCCATACAAAAAATGCTTGAAAAAAGGCAAAGTTCAGGAAAATTTTCCAACCAGTTGTACCACCAGTAAAATCCTGGAAAATATTTCATTAGCCTCGTTGAGGTCTTCTCTACGAAAGCCATATGCTTTTGTTTGTCTGTCTCACATCATTAAGAGCCGCCCTCTGTAAACATCGACTATCGTCGTTTGGACGAGAAAAATGACATCCCTCAAACTTTTCAGAAGAATGGTCTATATAAGTGATTAATAAATATAACTTTCAGCTCAGTTCGATTCGTATTTTAGCTGTAGTGCGACCATCTTACCGCTCTGAGAGGGCTTTCAGGGGCCATTTTAGGCCACACTTTTAAGAATTTGCCTTACAAAGAAAGCGTTACAAATCCGAACAAAATCTCATTATTCGAGACAAGCAAATGTTTGTTGTTGTGTTGAGAAGCTTTTTTGGGAATTTGATCGAAATCTGATTTTTTTTACAAAATCTTTAATTTTTTCCCTATGGAACTACTCTTCAAGTGCCAAAAAAATGGCCGAGTTTAAAGGAAAATATCGCTGAAGATACATTAGTTGGCATCCTAAAACAGCATCTCGGTTAAAGAGCAATGTCTCGTCTGAAAGAATATGCAATAAAATTTTTGGGCAGTTAAAAAGAGGAAATTATAGAAGAAGAAGTTTTAACTGTACTTTTGTCAACAAACACCGCCTTCGTAATTAGCATAACAACATGAAAATAACGATTTACTATGAAAATAAGGATAAATTCCACTTACCTCGTGAAATATCGAGAACTGGATATTTCAAAATATATCAAATTAAATTTTCAGTCGGATACAGCCGCATTTTCAATGATTTGTTGTGCGAAATCACTGTAATACACCGCAACCGTTAAACTGAGTTGAATTCTTCAAAGTCCGTCAGGACAACCATCCGCCAAAAAAATTGCCTTCTGCACCATAAGCTGCCATGTGCAAGGTGTCAAATATTTCTTTGTTATCCTTAATGACCAAAACTTCTTTCAGCAACCATTTAAATCCTGCTTTGAACTGGAGATTCTCATCAAGAAATCGCTTATGTTCCGTTGATCTTCCGCCGTGATTAGACAATGAGATTGCGTTACAGAAGCGCGCACATCCAGACGGGCTGGGGTGGTGGTAGGGAGGAAACAAAAATGGAACAGCTCCTAAATTAAAAAAAAAAGGGCCATTCAAGATTACTGTCAAAGTTTTTTTTTTTTGCATTTCGGGTACTAAATAGGAAACTGCTGTCCCAGAATAATGTGGAATATGATAAGCCCTTGTGTTGTATTTCTTTGGTTGGGGCGTGGGAGAGAGGAGGGGGGGGGGGGTGGCAAGGAAAACACTTATTTACAGCATCAGTTGATCGTTGCTCTTCTGTTTAGGTTTCATTCATGATGTTGGTCAATGATTTTCGACCTTTCGCCATGATTAAACAATGAGATTACGTTACAGAAACACGCGCACATCCAGGTTGGGGTGGAAGTGGGGAGGAAATAAAAATGTCACAGACCTTAGCTGGTAAGATGCCGCGAAAGCGTTGGCCATTCTTCGCCTATTCAGGGCTATAAATTAAACACCTGTCTCGGAATAATGGGACATGACTATTGACTTTGGGGAACGTTGAGAAATTTTGTGTAGGTTATAATTTTTTTCTGGTTTCTGGCGTAGTAGGAAGTACCCTCTGTAAAGTCATGGTCTCCCATTTAGATGGGTACCTTTTCCAGCGAGTTCAAATATTTTGTGGTAGATCTAGGGGCAAAAATGGACTTCTGGAACTTTCGTCGACAATTCGTTTCATGTTTTTTTCCTTCTCTCACTGTGATCAAATTGCCCTGCGGAAATGCGAAGCCGATCGTTAAGTAGATTTATATAATGGCCACATCAAATTAAATTTCATAGGTGTGGCTACTTTTCATTTTATTTCGTGTTTAATATTTTACATGTAAGTCGTTTGGGTCGCAAAAGAGAACCATAGAAATATGTGTTAATCAAAATGTATTGTTTCCACTATTAATATGTACGTTCTTTTCGTGACACATGTAAAGCGAATGGCTTAGTAGCCGCACTTTTAATTGGTCTGTGGAGAATTCCTGGTCATGGCCACCTGAGGCTACTCGTAGTATGTTGGGGGTACCTGCGGATCCAGTACCCAAAACGATAAGAATGTGCAGTGTGTCCTACTGAGTGGCTGCCGAGGAGACGTGAGCATCCATTTAAAAGTACTGCACGTTTGGGACGCATCTTTGAAAACCGAGGCACAATTGCTCTTAGCAAGGGCAGGTATAGTATGAGTATTTTGATATTTATTTTAGCAGTTTTATGAAACACCAAAGTACAAATCATAAGTATTCATTCCTCGAAGCGAATACATTTATTTTGAACTCCCCCATGAAATTCACAACCTGGTTTCCATGCTATTTCGGATCACAAGTTATCACCTGCCATTACACTTCATTACACCTTTTCACACGAAGACGCTAAAAATAGAAGCATTTGCAGAGTGAAAAGCGTGTAACTAGGTAAGAAGCAAACTGTCCCATTAGATCGTACTCTCTAAACTTATGCTTTTGAAAAACATGTATTTGAATCTCATAAATACTTCCTAATAAAATGTCCTTCCTTATGAAATTTGGTCTGAGGCATATATTAATCACCTGCTAGGAGACCGTGGGAAAGTGCGAATTTCCTTGACACTCATACAGTGTATACAATTTGTACTAATGCATTCATTTAATTTTTTTTATTAAGTGATAGTGTATTAAATGGATGTTGAAGCTGGGGACGTACACGTGTGTATTAAGGTCCTGTAATAATTTTTTAATCAAAGTATAAACCAAAAATGTCCCTTTTCGGAAATTATCGCGCGGGCAACATTTCGCATGATCGCGATGACACAGGGGCACGTGTTGAAAAACGAAGGTTTATTTTGATGCAACGATACTGAGTTTAAAGGGGAAAAATGGAGTTATTTCCTTATTATCATCATTGATAGTCATCATCATCATCATCGTTCCATCTTTAGGTCTCTTTGATGCAACTGAAGACAACCTACTTGCCAGCCCCCTCCCCCCTCCCAGGCCCCAACCAAAAAAATACAGCACAAGGGCTTATCATATTCCACATTATTTTGGGACAGCAGTTTCCTATTTATTTCCAGCAAGTAATGGCACCTCTTCCCAGAGCAAGGGTAACCCCACAGTCGCCTCCGTTCTCTTCAGTGGGAGTGGATTACTTCGGCCCAATTCTTGTCAAGTTAAAACGAAGTCATGTGAAGAGATATGGGTGTCTGTTCACGTGTTTAGCTGTCCGAGCAGTACATATCGAGATTGCGCACGACCTTACCAGCGATTCCTTTATACAAGCGTTCTCTAGATTCGTCAGCAGACGCGGTTTACCAGTTGAAGTCTTTAGTGACAATGGAACCAACTTCAGAGGAGCAGAAGTAGAAATTAAGACAGCCTTGGAGAAATGGAACATCGACCGAATCGACAATTGTCTCAGAAGACGAGGAGTTGCTTGGCACCTCAATCCACCATTAGCAAGTCACGCTGGTGGAGTCTGGGAAAGAGTAATCCGTTCCATACGCAAGATTTTCCGCTCACTCTTAGGCGTTCAAGTGGTCGATGACGAGACTCTCCTTACTTTTATGGCAGAAGTTGAGAAGATCTTTAACGATCGCCCTCTCACGCCACCGTCTAGTGACCCGCAGGACCTCGAACCCTTGACCCCGAGCAAGTTGCTATTGCTTTGTCCAAATGTCTGTCAGTCTCCAACAGAAACCGGTGATGTTGTGTCTTATTCTTCTAAGCGTTGGAAGCAAGCACATTATTTAGCTGATGTGTTTTGGAAGCGTTGGATACGCAAATACATACCGGCTCTTCAGCTAAAACAGAAATGGTTCCGTCCACGCCCAAGCTTGGCTGTTGGTGACTTGGTTCTAGTCGTTGACGAAGCTTCGCCTCGCGGATTTTGGGCGAAGGGTATTGTTCAAGAAGTATTTCCTGACAAGCACGGTTTCGTGAGACAGGTCTTGCTCAGGACGGTCTCCTCGGTTCTACGACGCGACGTGCGGAAACTTTCCCTATTAGAAGGGGCTTTATTTGAAAGAGACTAACCTGGACAGTGATGTTAAATAACTGAACTCAGACATTATCAACACCTTAGTTTTGTTTTTGGAAAGGCTTTCTTATATGCGCCTTTCGGGGGCCGGTGTGTTACAGCGAGTTATAGCCTTTTTCTGCGCGCCTAATTTTCACCTACTTTTGTTTATTTGTGTATGCTACATCTTTCATACCTTTCGCCCCCACACCTTTATAGATCATTATGTATGTAAATAGCCTTTCTGTCACTCCTTTTACCCTTTTTAAGCCAGTTTTCTTTGCATAAGTTTTTAGTGTGCGCATCATTTTCAGTATTGTATAGTTGTGTCTCGCCGTTCTTCCCATCTTGGTTAATTTTCTGTAAAATCACCGATAAGGTACGTTCTTGTGTTAATCGTTCGTTTTCTATTGTTTCTCAGTTGCTTATTCCATGTCGTTACTTGTAGTATTATTTTTAACATCTTTTATTTAATCTTTGTATTTCAAGAACCGTTCTGGTACGGATTTGTTTACCGCCGGGGTGAGTTTGGAATGGTGAAGATATCGAATAAAGTGATAAAGTAGAGAGCTGAGTGTAATTAGCAGCGGCTACAAATAGGGTGCTGCAGTGGTGGATATGCATCAACTTCATAGGAATTAAGGTGAGGAAAAGGAAACTTGAGATACTGTCTGAGGATCAGCAGAATCCGGGCAACTCTCTGGGACCTTGGATTAATTTCCTGAAAAAAATATCTTCTACCAGTTAATCTGACATTGTGAAATGAAGGGGAATTATGCTTCACAATTTCTGCTTAATTATGCAGACTTTTCTGCAGCTGAACTGGTTCTTAGTAAAGTGAAATTTTAAAGTGACAGTAATTATTACATTTGACAGTGTTCAAACAGGTCTCAGAATGTTTTAGAGTAGAATATCAATAAAATATATCTTGGATCAAAGTGGACTGAACTGGTGACACGTTGTACTGCAGTTGTGCCAGAAAGGGGGGGGGGGGGTACTCCTAAAAAAATTGAGTGGGGGTTTGTGGTCTGCTTCCCATACCCTTACCCTATTTATGATCAAAATCTGCAAATTTCTCGACCCTATTATGTAATCAGACGAAGAATTTGATACCCTATTTATGACCTGATCAGCCTTAAATGGTGGCAAAATGGGAAAAAACTATTTATGACCAAGACGGCTGAAAAACCATACCTTTTGGGGCTCCACATACCAATATAGCGCACATAAGAGAGTAGTCCCCCCTCAGATGTTAAGTGCACTGCACATTTGTGACCTATAATAAGCCAATACAGTTGCTGGCATCTAGCTTTGTTCAGACCTGGGGGGGGGGGGGGGGGGGGGGGCTCCCATATGAAACAGATGGAGATGCAAATTTCAGATGTTTGGTCTCGCTTAGGGTGTTTTGGGCTAACCCATTTAGGGTTGCACATGAAGAAACAGAGACAAATAAATCATAGTTGACTTCGGATAACTAGGATGCTTGCTAACTCGAACCTCCCACTATCTCAAGTAATTTTCATTTTCATTGAGGCCATTTTCTATATAATTTTACCCTGGATAACCCGAACTTCTGATAACTCCACCTTTTTCTATTTCCCCTGAAGGTTCAAGTTATCAGGAATAGCTGTATATCTTTAGATTCATTGGTATCTTCCAGGGTAAACAAAAAGCTTGAGCCACGTCCCAGATTGGTATCCTTTAGGGGTCTAATTCCAGATTTTCAACGAGCACTCCAGCTGTTTCATTGCAAGCCCCCCCCCCCCCCCGGATGTTCAGATACTGTTGTACATATTTAATAGCAGAATTTCTAGGGCATCAGTGCTTGTCTGATGCTGTCCTTGCCATGCCAATCAACAGAAGGAGCTGAGGTGTTCAAATGAGCCAATTGTTCCTTAAATTTTCTTTCTTCGTGGTACACCTTTAGATATGCCCACTTTCGAACACGAAAGCACAACTGAACGAAAAGCTTCAGGAGTAAATTACTGTCTTCAGCAGGAAGAGATGAGGAGTAAGGCCAGGTTGGTTTCAACAGAGAAGAATTGTCAATCAATTGGTCAAGTAGTGCAATGTCAGACTTTCGAGTGCTGCTACGAAAACGTGCTAAGCTAAGAAAAGGACGGATGGAAACTTCCAGGTAACAAAAGAAAGTAAATGTTGAACAGTCCACTTGAGAAAGGCCACCCCTGGTCAATGACTTTGTCATTAAATTCGGATAAGTCATAGTCGGTGTCTGCTTGGCAACACTCGGCAGCGTTTCGTTTAAAAGCTTGATTATGCGGTCAAGCCTTGCGCATTTGGCAGTTTGGCTTGAGGACCGTGAGCTAGTATCATAATTTCTTTTTAAACGGTCTCTGGTCTTTCGGCAGATATACCCAGCAATGTAGGCGACGATATTGTTCTTGACAGGTGTGAGAAATGGACGTTGTTGTACCCTCTCTCCCATATATTCCTCGCAAATTTACAGAGCACTAACAACAGATTCGGACCGATGACGATTAATACTTTCGAAAACCATGGTAACTATTTTCTGTAGCAGCAACTTATCAGACGAAACTGAGCCAAGGTGGTTCAGTTCAATCCATTTTGATCCGAGTTCGGCAGAACTTCGAAACTGATTCAAATGCTGCGCAATATACTGTTGCCTGCTTGAAGTACTTAACAGGTTATCTCTGGCAAATGTACTTGTCCACGAGTTTTTTGCAACATATTTCAACAAGGTCTTGACTTCGTTTTCTGTGCCCTTTTGCAGTTCAGTAACAAGGAAATCTGCTTGACGCTGAGAGTCAGCAAACCCCTTCCCCCTCAATTTCACGATGTCAGATTTAGTGGAAGTAATTTCTTTCAGGAAATCCAAAATGGCTGGTAAACAGTCACGAACAAAGTACTCTTCAAATCCGAGGTCCGCGAGAATCGCCCGGGTTTTCCTCTGATGCTCCGACAGTTTCTCAGGCTTTGTTTGCCTCATCTTTCCTACAGCACCGCTGCAGTTCTCTTCATGCCTCTTTAACCATCCTATAGAGTGGTACACTCATCGGCACTTGCAACACTTTAAAGTTTTTACACATTCATCATCTTCATCTTCGTCTTCTTCGGACCCGGAGCAGTCAGACTCATCAATTTCTTCCTCTTCTCTTCCGAGCAGCAAACAATCGGGGTTTGTACTAAGAGTTTCAATATCTGGGTCGTCCCATTCCTCGAAACTTTCAGCAATCTCCATACTAAATATTTTTACAGCCAAGTGTTTTTCCTCGCTTGAAGAGAAACCGGCGATTGCTGTTCGTTTACATTTTGCAGGGGTTTTTATGACGTCACGAATTTCAACTCTGTTGCAGCCATCGCGTCAGCTAGTTTCCAATCCAGTCGTTTTATGATCCATGAAACAGACAATTCTGATTAGCTCGTAGAAGGAAAAAAAAACATCATGGAGAGCACTCTGAAGGACCTTAAACTGGAGTCTCTTAGACCGAAATTTGCTTCCGAAAATATT
The DNA here is from genome assembly GCF_977016875.1 of Pavona decussata. Lineage (NCBI taxonomy): Eukaryota > Metazoa > Cnidaria > Anthozoa > Scleractinia > Agariciidae > Pavona > Pavona decussata. The sequence continues at coordinate 178,570 of NW_028145523.1, forward strand.
GAGCCTGAAAATGTGTCAGAGTTGTCCGATGAGGAGCTTTCACGTCTTGGCCTTAATGCGATCGGTGACTGTTATCGTCTCCGTGCCCTTTGTGCTAATGCTGAAAAACAACATCAGTCTGCGGCTGCAACTGCACTTAGCGAACGCATGGCTCTTTTCAGCGGACGAAGTGGCAGTAGCAAAAGGGGGGGGGGGGGGGGGGCGTGGTGATAAAAGAAAACTTTCTTTGAGAAGGACTTGGACAGTAAGTTTCGTTTGTTTAGCCAGCCGCCATCAATCTAAGATTCCTTCTCCACAGAAAAGCAAGTGCTATTCCATGCTGGACTAGGCATGAAGAAAATTAAACTTGACTTAGAGGATAAGGAGCAAGATGTATTAGAAAAGGTAACGTGTGGTGACAGGGGTGATGATGGCGAGATCAAAGGTTTCCCACAATTGAAGGAATCGGGAGGATTCGAAATAATGTACCGTGTCTCAGGTGTCAAGAACTGAAACCTTTGAACTGATCTTGGGCTGCCAGAGATCTGAAAGCAAATGTGGGGTCACAGTCAAAGTTGTACTTGCAGCCGATACAGAAGAATTTGTCGACAGTTAGCATCCTTCTACAGAACAAATCCCAAGTCAAAGAAAAGTGCATTATCTGATGCAAAGAGCTTTTAATGAAAGATCTTAGGTTTCACGTTATGATGTGCAAGACCAGGAAAGGTCTTCTAAGCTCCGATTCCGAGGATGATGACACCCTAAGTATTTATGTGTTTGCATCAGAACCACACGAAATTCAAGAAAGCATCACCTCTATAGTCACCCCAAACATCCCAGACGCTTCAACCTTCGGGCAGCCCGAGAATGCAAATGTAAGCACAAGGACTTCAACAGACCTATTGGCCGAACCAGTACTTACTGTTGATGAAATTGTGCACAAAGTGGTTGCATACTGTTTGTAACACAACATAAGCAACTTTGTTGAAATTTTGAGATGTCTCCAGAACGAGATTGTTACCTGGCAACCCCTTGAATTGACAGATGTCACACAGTGTAGCAGTGGGGAGACTCATTTTATATTAGTCAACAGAGATAAGTTACTTGATAAAGCCTTTGATGAGTTGAAGTTCCATAAGAATTACCGTGTAACACTGGAAGTTCAGTTCTATGATGAGGTTAGTTTTATCTGTTGTTAAATGGCTATTCAATTTGTCCTTACTCTCAAGGAGACCTGGAATAGCATCATTGAAAAAACTGCTATATTCAGTGTTCTTTCTTTGTTTTAGTTGATAGTTACATATTATGATATAGGTTAATCGTTTGCCCCCAAGTCTGAAAAAATTATAAACGACAAGAATTTTTGTATTATATTCTAGTCAGCTGCTGCTTTTGGGGGTCCAAGGAAATAGCTTTTTAGAATGGCCCTCTCTGAAATAAAGAAGAAATACTTTGATCAAGCAATTCGTGACCATCTAGCAGAAGACTACTTCATGGTTGGGCTAAGGAAACTTCTTGATAATTTTTTTTTGCATTGCAAGTTGATGATTCCTCCTTGAAATGTTGCTGCTCAAATAGTTTGCTTCATTGCATCTTATGGATTCAGAATTTTATTTGATTCTGATTTTTTTCACTTGGAAATGACTTCTGAAATATAAATGTGTTTATGACACAGAGGCTATGACAGTATCAGTAACCACAAGAAGGCAGTTGTTTTGTTAACAGCAAACAAATGCCAAGCCAGCCTTAAACAAAGTTCTTACATACTGTAACTTCAAAGTGATGTAAAGTTATAGTCTCTAAAGTTCTCACAGATGTTTAGGATGTAACTTAGAACAGCAAACATGATTATTTCTAACCTCATCTTTATAATGGCTTTTAATTTATGATGGTCCAGGTTTAAGTGTTGTCCAAAATGGGAAAATACCACACTTCTTAGCAACATTTTTGAGAAACCTAGCAGTACTTTGTGTCCAGCAATTCTCAACATCCAGAGAGGGCTTAAACAAACAGGTATTTACCAGGTGGAAACAGTTTTCCTAATATCAAAGATTTTTATGATGATGATTTGGAATACATGTTGAATGTTTTTCACAGCATATTGGGACAATGATACATTTACCTGAAACCATTTTAATGACATTGCTTCTTGCATACCATTTTAATTGGCTTAAAAAGTTGTTATTGTCACTGCTAATTAGACAGATCAGTCGGTGATTAGACCAAGAAATTTTAAGTTACCAGCAGGAAGATAGCATGTAAACCTAGGTTAAAATGGAAAAATACCGCAATAAAACCACTTGTTTAACTCCTGTGTGCATTGCTTCCTCTTTCTGTTAGGTGTGTAGGGCCATGCCAATATTTCTTCATCTGTTTAGGCCAAGTGAAGCCAGCGTTTTAAGGATGAAAATGCTTGCAACCTTATTGAAGCCCTGTTTCAGTGAAACTGGTTCTAACAAAAGGTAGTTTGAGAATGAAGTGTATGCGGCATTCAACAAGTACTTAAGAGAAGCAGCAAGTTGTCTCTGTTCTGCATTTTGTACTTTGAAATCACATTTTATCAGCTGCACTAAATGAATGAAATAAAAGCTACCAGTTCATACATAAGTGATTGTATTCAACCTGACCGATTACAAGAGCTTTAAAATGAGTGTCAAAAAATTCTTGGTGGGTAAGGAACCCCCAGCCTCTAATTTTGCATTTAATGCCAAAACAAATTGTTTGACATTGAAAACAAAATTGGCTCTTTATATAATTTGAGAACAATAAAATGGTATTTATGTCAAAGTTTATATCTTGTTCTCGTGATAGACTGCTAGATTTCATTGTTTCAGATAGTTTATTGTACGATCATGTTAGATTCACTCCTGTTTAAATGTACATCATTTGAATGACAATACCATTAGTGGCCAGGTCATTACTATACACTGAGTTTCAGAGCTCTATATTTCTGATGATTCGATTGCTATGTTGAGTTTCATACTTAGACTGAATAATAATGCAGGCTAGGTGCACACGTAGTTAAAGAGTACAGTCCTGATAGGTATAATTAGTGCGATTATTTTGCACCTTAAGGGCCATTTTTAGTGCTTGCTGATAATTGTTTTTCTGCGTACAAAAGAGAGTTTTTACTGTCATTTATTGCATTTATTAACAGCTGTTTAACACCGAAATACTATAATGTAACTTCAGGTGGCAGAAGAGGAGCTGTAACACTGGGTTATGTGTTGCAGTTTGTTTCTGGAACTGATGAGGAACCTGTGCTGGGATTTAAGCTGCATCCTTCACTTAACTTCAAAGAAGTGTCAAACTCATTTGTTCCCACAGCCCACACGTGCAGTGATACCTTATATCTACCCCATGCGACAATAAACACGCCTCTTCCAGAAACTGATACTTTGTTTGGGCTGTATGACCATGCATTTGTTAATGCATTTTTTGGTCATGTGTAAGTCGTTTACACATGTAGAGATAGCTGTAAGTTCGGAAGTTACCATTTGATGTTACCTGTAGTCCCTTGACTTCTCATCAGACAATATATAAAACTGCAGTGGATTTTATGTACTGGTAGTTTGTTTTAATGAACACTTGAATTTTTAGAATGGTGTCAAAGAGTTTTACTTTAGGAGAAAAGCCTGGTTCCTATATACAGTACCACTAACCTACCTGTAACATACCTGCCAGTACTGCCAGGTATACAATTCCAGTATGAGGAGCTGATTGGGTCTGCGAAAACTGCGAGCCAGCGAGCCATGGGAGCCACCGTGCGAGCCATGCGAGTCATGTGAGCCACAGTGCAAATGTTAAGAATTTTTATTTGTTTTATTTACATTCGTGTGAGAAAGTTTTGGACAAATTTTTTTCTTTGTTGTTGTTTTTTTTTTTCGTTTTTGTTATAATTTTGGAGAGAATTTTGCCTATTCAAAATCGCCCAAGATGCGCAAAAAAATAGAAACAATACGCAAAAATTTATTAAGGTTCAAGACTTCAGAAAAAAAAAAATCGGAAAAAAACATACGGCTGCACCGCTACTCGAATAGGTATCTATTGACACAGGTCATTCATTGATATCCATGTGGAACTTCATTCAAAAAAAAAAAACCGAAAAGAACAGCACTTCGATCTCCGTGTGTTGGCGTCAAGAATGGTGAGTAAATCGCGCCATTTTAGCAGGTTTGGTCTTTAGTTGAGAATCAGAGTTATTAGAACTCTGTCGGTTGGCTGACTGCTGCATGTGGTTGTCCTTTCCCTTAGACAAGTCTTTCTTCAAAACTCGCCACTGGAGTGGCAGAGGGTGTCAGTAAAACATAGGGTCGGGGTAATTTTTTTTTCTTTTCTTTCTTTTCTTTGTTTTTCCTTTTTTTTTTTTAACATCACAGGTCATTTGTGGGTCAAATAAGGATTAAAGTCAATATAAAAAAGTTAAGTCTCTAAAGCTTACTAGCTTAGGATAGGTCATTGGTGACAACACTCGATGCAGCTCCGTATTCTGGCGGACATAGGTTCCGTGAATTGACTGCCTTTTATGCTTCTAAGAAACGAAAGGAGGCAAAAGATACAAGGTACGAGACAATATATTTCCTTGAAAGTAACAAATTTCTGAACTAGAATGTGCGCGATCTTACTATGAACACCCCCACGATTTTCGACGCCATTTTGACGAGTAGGCAAACAGGCTTAAAATAACAGAGTTTGTATGGAAATCCGATGTCAAATAATTTTCATAAAACATCGCTGCTGAAAAATTCATGAATTGGAAACTTTTAGCACTAGGAAAAGGATTTTAGGGAAAAAAAAGTGGAGGGATGTAGCTGTGCCAGAAATTGCCCAGTCATGTTTTGAACTTTCCATACATTTGTCTGTAAAGCGAACCAGCCGTGAACTGCTACTAAAAATAGCTCGCTGGAAAAAATACAGGAAAATGTACGGAAAGTTCAGAACACGATTGGACGCTTTCTGGCACAGTTACATCCCCTCCAATTTTTTTCTTAAAATCCTTTTCTTAATGCCAAAAGTTTCCAATTTATGAATTTTTCAGCAGCAATGTTTTATGAAAATTATTTGACATCGGATTTCCATTTCAAGCCTGTTTGCCTACTAGTCAAAATGGCTTCGAAAACCGTGATAAGGCCTATTTACATGTCAGTTTTGATGTCGGCAATGAGATTTCAGAGTTCTCGTAGAAATTTCCCTAGTTTATTGACGGTATAAAACTATTAATTTTTCTTTACATTACAGCACAAGTATTTCAAGAATAACAATTGTCTCTCAAGTACTTTGAGTCTTTTTTTTTTGTCAGTTATTTCGTCTTTTTCGGAAGCACTTCCAGAGAAATGTTCTACATGCCATTCAAATGCCGAGCTTTACAAAGGAATTTGAACGCATGTTTATTTCATTCTCGGAAATAATAGTCACGCGTGACATGGATTGACTGTAACAAACGAGCACGATCATGGAAGGTGGCGGGGGTGTTCATAGTAAGATCATGCACATTCTAGTTCAAGAATTTGTTAGTTCAAGGAAATATATTGTCTCGTACCTTGTATTTTTTGCCTCATTTCGTTTCTTAGAAGAATAAAAGGTAGTCAATTCACGGAACCAATGTCGGCCAGAATACGGAACTGCATCAAGTGTTCTCACCGATAACCTATCCTATGCTAGTAAGCTTTAGAGACTTAACTTTTTATATTGGCTTTAATCCTTATCTGACACAAATAACCTGTGATGTTGAAAAAAAAAAAAAAGAAAAAAAATAGAAAAAAATGACCCCGACACCGCGTTTTACTGACACCCAGTGTCAGAGGCTGGTTTCGAGATAGCATTCAACCCACCAGCTGACGGCAAATGCTTCTGTTACGCTGCTTCTTTTCAAATCGAATTTAGTGCGACAATATTGACTTCGCTCATCTTTGAGTACTCATTTATCATACCTTACAAGATTGGAATAACACTGACAATCAGTCCTGACGTGTCAATTCACAAAAAACTGAAATATGATGGTTTGCGTTGTCCCACTGTAAGAATTAAATATTGCGATGTTATTCATCTTGTTCCGATGCTCTTGTTCTTGTTCTTATGTGAATGTAAATACAACAAATAAAAATTCTTAACATTTATACCGGTGGCTTGCATGACTCGCGTGACTCGCATGGCTCACACCTTGGCTCGCATGGCTCGCTGACTCGCAGATTTTTATCACTCGAGCTGATTCCATTCTATATTGCCGGAAATGCTTGCAATGTTGATAAAGTTCTACTTTGCAGGTACACTAGCAGTTTAGACTTGCAGAGTTTACAGCAGCTATGTTGCAATAAGGTTAGCAGGCTATATTTAAGGCAATCAGTCATTAGAACATTGCAGTTGGCATGTAAGTTAAATAAGTTTTGAAATTGTTATTGCCAGCGTAATCAATTTTATATTTTTCATACTCAATGATTTTGTACATTGAAACATTCATTTTGTTGAAGTTAATGTAACAGGAATGCATTTTGACAAGAATACATGTTATTGTAGTGTCACTGTTGAGTTGAATACACTGTTATTAAAGCATCCATCATTGTTGTTCTATTGGACTTCCTGGAACTGCCACTGTGTGATTCTTGATTATTTCAACTGATTTCAAGTTTCAAGTAATGCTCTACTCCATAATTTTCAGTCAGGGGGGTGGAAGGAGATGACTAGCCAAAACACTTTTACATTGATCAAAAAGCAGCAATGACAGGAAAGAAAGAATAGGCCTGCCTTCAGACTCATTCTCACTGTCAGTGTCTATAATACCTTCTACCCCATAATTATCTATGGCTGATCCCACCAGTTTAATACCCAATGGATTTTGTAACTGGCCTGATACCCATATACAGATCGGTGAGGATCTTGCAGTTCGCATCCTGTGGCGTTACCACTCCCGAATCCAGACTTTTAGCTTTTCATTAATTAATGGTAAATAAATATGGTGAAGTGCAACCAGGTGAATCTCATTCGGAGGATCAAGAAGTCCTTCGTCTTCCATGAAGTAAAATAGTCTGTAAAATAGTCCTAAAACACTTTCAAAAACATCCCGCCATAGGCGTTCAATTCTCTGAGTCTGTGTGCTTTTTCCAACTATAGCACTCCCTCTATTGATTCCTCTTCTGGAAATCATGTACTCAGCAATGTCAACATTTTCCATGCTCTTGTCAGTTCTTATCCTACTCGGCAGGCCTAATTCATCTACTGCATCCAATAAACACTTCAGAATTGTTTCAGCTCAGTTGTTATCCATGCATGAAAGCATGACAGGTAAGCCGCTAAAACCATCAATGCCCCCTATTACTACCAGATGCCAACGTACAAGCTTATGATTTGTATCTATTTGCCACAAGTGATTGGGACCCTGAACATTATAGGTCCTTCGACGTAGACGTCCTCTCCTCCTGTTTTTGACTCCCTCATGATCGACTCGATGAACGCTGTCACGAGCCTCATCCTCTAAACCTTTATTCCCCGATCTGCTAGTATTTCCTTTAGCAGTCCCTCTCCACAAGAAAGATATTCCCTAGCTACTTCCTCTACAACTTCATCAAGCTCACTTTCTGTTATTTCTGTGAATTGAAACTGACTGAGGCCGAAACGACCCATTCTACGATAAACAGTAATTTCTGAAACAGAAAGTAACGACGCAATTTCCTTAATATTAAAGCCATCCTCCAGGTACCCCCCTAAAACTGACTTGGAAATTAAATACTCAGGAGCGCCACACGCTTGTGTTCCTGGTTTCCTTGGCGGTGGACTGCTACCATAGTTGAAACACTGTAACCTTAAATTCATCATTGCGTTGCGAACTTTCACACCTAAAAGTTTCATTTCTTCACAAGATAGCTTACATATTTGATCCACAGTTACCTTTTCACGCCAGATGTTCTCAATAAGATGCCCAAGGTGCATCTTATCAAGTATAGTTGACAAAGTGTCGTTGCTTGTTCCCGCCATTATTTTGATTCTTCCACACGGGGAACGAGAAGGGATTGGGACCCATCTAAAACCGGTCTAACCAGTTCGTGATAGCGATTAAGGCTGTATACTAGAGCTTGGTATTGCAAGTGAGGCTAAGAAGACAAAGACGAAACCACATCACGTAATGATCGAACCACATAACAATGGTACCAGACCACATAACAGCGTAACCACATCACATCATGACAAGAGCACAAAAAATAGCGTAACAACCTCAATACATCATGATAAAACCAGAACACATAATGAAGTTATTACAAAACGTAATGATAAAAACACATCACGTCAGGACTGCATTACAAAACATGATGAAGAAACCACAAAACGTAATGAGGTGACTACAACACATAATGAAGAAACCACACAACATCATGTATCAACAACCACATAAGAAAGTTATGGCTTTCCATACACTTACGTGAGTCTTTGAAATTGTTCGCTCGATGAACGATGTCAAAGTGTTCCTCGACTCAGAATTTTCCAATAGAACTCTTACTAACTCTTTAGGATTGTCCACGTTCATATTAACTGAAACAATGTTGGACAAGATAAAAAAAAAAATTGAAAAGAAAGGGCAACTCGTACTACACACGGCCAAAACAAGGCTTGACGAAAAGTTACAAATTGCGTCAAATCAACACACGCAAACAAAATGACACGCTATTGAAATGCTGTTGTGTCGTTCGGTGGGAAACTTCTAGTTTTTATATGCACGACTTTTTTCCTCAATCCTTTCAGTCCAGGCCTGAAAAGTTTGTTTTCAAGTTACGATACGCTGTTAAAAAGCAACAAACAAAAATAGAATGGCCGAAACACTCGTGGAGCCGGCTATCGCAAGCGCTTTTGTACCAATTGCCAGGGATGTTTACGTGCACGAAGAACTGTCTACAGGCATCACAAAATGTTTGGGTTTCATGCCTCTGAATACATAAATGTCAGTGAAGAACCAGTCAAGAAAGTCCAAAGTTTAGATGTTGACGGAATGGTTGTGGAACCTAAAGGGTGAGTCCAGTTAATTAATATTGCATTTTCGAATTTTGTTTTTTTCATCGACACGGTCGCACATCTAATTTTGATTTAAGTTCTCTCATTAATACTTATAAGTATTAGCTAGAATTAAATGATATGTTTCTTTCTTACCTTTTGAGCCGCTCGAAGTTGTTATCTTTTCGAGAATTAGTCTTTGTAGCTCTTTGTAGTTTGCGGTCAGGTCGATTGCTTTCAAACGTAAACATTACGCATTCTACAATTGGAAAATTTATCTGGACTGAAATTTTGGATTGCGGATCTTGGAATTGGATTCTTGATTACCTCATTTGAGTACAGTAATATGAAAATATTAAAAAATGAGTCCCTCTCTTAAAAACGAGGATGTTGAGAATGCTAGAAATCAGATTCTAAAATCAGTGGTATTGGTTCTTGTTCATTGAGTGATTTTGTCTGCAGAATAATTATTCAATATTTATAACCACCCTCTACAATCACTCCCACACATCACACAAAATTACCCCAATTGATTTTAATGACTTTTATTTGACAATTGTATCTTTGTTATGTGTAGATGAAAGATGAATTTCCCCATTATGCGGAGAAAAATGTAATGAACTAGAGTTTTGGATTGAAATTTTTTGGAAATGGATTTAATAGAAGAAAAAGTAGAAATATGTAGGTATGTGGATTCAATCAAATGAAAAGACTTGTAAAAAGTTGCAGACAACAAAAATTAGTCCTGATCATTGCACTCTTTCTTTCACTTGAGGACATATAGTTTAAAGATGTAAGATCATAGATGGCTTCTACGGTGGTAATAATAGTTGAAGACATTTTATGGTATTTTTAGTTTTGTATATATGCCATAAAGTTTTTATTATCATACTTTTTATTATTGGAATGTCCTTTTTTATATGATCTCTATAATGATTCTCAAGATATGAATCTTTTGGCCAAGAGTACGGAAGACATGACAGGCAATGAGAATAACAACCAAACATGACATATACTGAATATTTCAAAGGTGGGTTACAGTAAACATTTACATTCATCAAATAAATCTATAATTTATTATTCTGAACCCAGCTTTCCAAACATGGTTTATATCTAATCCCCGGGTAAGGAGAGGATGGGGAGGGGCGGCCCACTTCTTGAAACCTTCACCCCATTTCCGACCAAAATATGTCATTTTTCCCTACCCTATTTCAGACCTGACCCAAAATTCAATACCCTATTTCAGATCACAATACATGTTTTTGTTAATCAAAGCATACTTCTAACCAGATGAATGATAATAAAAAGATGGCGTCTTCTAAAAATCGTACCCCGATTCTAGACCAGACATTATCATATTACAGACTAATAGGGTCACAATCTTTTCAGACCTCAATGGTTCAAAAAGTATACTCTAATTAGGGCCACACATACCTATACAGCTTTTTTAGGAGACTACCCCGACCCCCTCGGATGCAATCTTGGAAGTATTTGTGGGAGTGTATACAGTACGTTTTACATACACTCTATAAAAATTGGAGGCTCTGACCCAATGTTCAAACCCTAATGGGGGGCGGGGGAGATCCTGAGTACTCAGTTATAAACAAGAAGGTGTAAAGGCTTTTTTTGGTTTAAATAAGACATTTGAAGAGCTTTTCCTGGACTAGGCACGGCCAAAAGTGACTCATGGAGTCTACAAATTTAGCCTCATTGGCAGCTTGAAGTCTCTATTAAACAGAATAGACAAGGCTGGGTTCAAACTAGTCTAATACACGCAGACGTTTTTTGGATTTGTCTTGCATTCCAACCCACACACCCATAAACCGTCTGCACAGGAGGATAGGTTGAAGCCTTCACACTACAATAATCCAAATGAGGAACATTTGAATTGAGCAAAATCTTAAGTTTAATAATTTTACGTAGAATTGCTTATTGTTGTGTGAATTAGCTCAAAACATACTTATCTACCAAAATGTGGCCCTTTGATTTTTAAATTATTGCATTGTTTTCAAATCCCTATGAAACAAAATGACAGCAACTGTTATCCTTGACAATCCCATGAGAGAAAATAAACCGAGGTTTTTATTTTGAGATTTATCACAAATGACAATTTATGAAGCGTGCTCAACATTTAATAGGAACAATGACATCCACCAATTTACATATAGAATCATATCTAATAAAACTAAACCCAATTTAATTTACAGTAAAAAAGTGGATCATTAATAACCATGTAAAAGGAACTTTGGCTATTATGGGCATGTGAATGACTTTCACGGACTATTATGTTTTGATTTATTTATCATAATTCCCTCTATTAATAGAATGTGAAAGTTCAGGCTTTTCAGGTGAGTCAATTCAACTGTATTTGCAGGCTGCAGGTGTCTTATCATCCTCAGGTGCCTTATTGGGCTTACCTGAAGTGAACAACAGAAGATATTAAAATTAAATTAATAAAAAATTCAAGATAATACCTTTATGTTAAATTATTGCTCTTTCCATGTAGGAATTAAAACACAAATTGAAATATTTGTTAAAATAATTATTGTCCCAGGTGAGGATCAGGAAGTGGATGTATCCATACATCTGGATATGAGTGACAGTGTTGGTGACAGTAAAGGTAATGCATGCTCAATTTCTGGAAGAACAGCATAAAATCAATTCTGAATTGTTGGTCTCATTATTTTATCCTCTACAGAGTCAAACATTTGCCATATGAGACGCGCTTATTTTGATTGACCTTCTGCAGGTGGTTCTCAGGAATCTCAGCAGAAAGATGGAGATATGGACAAATGATTTTAATGAAATTTGGTACGTAATGAATCAAATAGCCCAGGTATGGGACTCCCATATAAACGGGGCGGGGATGCTCATCTGAAAATTGAAATTAAACCCCTAAAGAGACCAATCTGGGGATGATCCAAAGCTTTTTTCGACCCCTAAAAAAGACCATTTTAAAACAGATCTACAAATAAAAACTACAGTGATCTCTTCGTGTGCAACCCTTGATGATAACTTGGCAGCTAAATCTAATGGTGTTTTATCAAGAACACACTAAATGTGATTAAAATCTGAAATTTACACCCCTAAGCAAGCCAAACAAATGTCCCCACCCCTTTTAACATATAAAAACACGAGGAACACAAATCTCCCCCTTCCCACCACCCCCATCTTCAAAAGCCAACACACACACCGCTCTCAAATAATTTTTGTTGGTAAGATTATACTACACTACACTGTTTTGCCATTTTTTAGGTGAAAATGACAGTGATTTTGAGGACAGTGCTAATGAAGAGGAATTAGGCATTAATACTTTAAAAGGTAAAATATTGCACCTCCTAATTATTATAATCTATAATCTATACTTTTAAATTAAATAAAAATCAGATACTTATGATCAAAACTAACAATGAATTAAAATTATTTGCCAAAATTATTTGCACGCTTTCGTTATCAAAACTTTTTACGATATTTACTTAATCAATATATATATTGATTGAAATATATTATATATATATATGCTTTTGTTTTGTTTGCGGTGTTAGTAATGTTGTAAGTGAAGATAGTAGTTAATAGTGTATACAGCCACATTGTAAGTAATTAAGCTAAGTAATTGTATGTTTGAAACACTATTTTTAATGGCAAATAGAGTTTTGTATTGTTAGTAGTGTAAGTAATCTGTATTGAAAGTATTGTAATGTAATGCAAGTAATGTGTTCTTGAAAATAAAGTCTCATTTTGCTATAAAAAAAAATAATAAAAATAAAAAGACAACAACAATGAATTTTGTACTTAAAACTAGTATTCCAGGATTTCCATCAATAAGGAAGCTAGGAAATGTGTAATGTTATTTAAATTATTCAATAAATCAGAACCAGATATAAATGATGCTTTTCAGACAGAGACACAGGACTTCATACCGGCATACTTAGAGTTGATTCCAATTGGAATCGAATCTATATGACCTTCAGATTACTAGCTAGTTCTGCTGCTCTGCCCAGTAGAAGATCTATATCCAGACTTTTGTTTGAGGGATGGGTTGCAAGCTAGTATAGTGGGACAAAAAGCCACAATTCCATAGGCATAAGAAATGGATGGGTATCAGCTCTACATGCATTTTTTTTTTGCCATTGTATTGTAGAAGATGGCAGATGTGGCGCCTGAGACGTTGTCACAAAATCAATCTTGAATCAGGCTGATTAGTATACAAAAACAAATAGCTAGTCTGGACCCGCCTAAGCTATACTACCCAGCTGCAACAGCTGACTCGTATGAACTTAGACCACTATAAATCTCAATTCATACCATAGAATTATGGTTTCTATCATACAAAAATGCTTTTATAATACCCGACTCATCAACATTCAAACCATAGCAGTGAGCAGGATGCTCAAATTATTACTTGAACCTAGTTTAATGGTGTAAGTTCCCACAAGTCTTCTGTAGCTCAGTGCTAGAGCATCTGAAGTAGTAATCAAAACATCATAGGGTCAACCTTGACTCTCGGTGGAAGCAACTCAAAAGTTTTTTTTCCCTAGATAATATGCATGTTCACAGACTGGGTTACAACATTAATTCCATATATTTTCTTTGGTACGTTCTTTAGAAACTTTACAAACATCGGATTTAGATGAATCAGAAGAAGGTTATGTAGAAGCCCAAGTGAGAGACAATGACAATGAGGACATGGAGGAGGATTTGGAGGAGGCCGACAATATGGATGAAGAGGACAAGGAGAAGGCTGATAACATGGAGGAACAGGACAAGGGAAATCTTATTTGTTGGATTTCGCTATTACTTTTGCGTCTGAAGCTGCAGTATAATCTATCTAATACTATGTTTTCTGTACTGTTAAACCTGATCTATTTTATTTTTTGGGTAATTCACCACCCTCTTCACATCTTTTTTCCCAAAACAATTAATGACCCAGAAATGATCGCAAATTTAAAGGTTCTTGATAAAACAGTAATTTTTGCTGTATGTCCGAACACAAAGTGTTCAGCTCTCTACGACATGAAGGATATTTGTTCAGAAAAGAATGGGATCAAGAGGGCGGCAGTTTATAGAAAAAAAAAATAATGGGTAAGAGGTGTAACACAGAGCTTTCTTTTGAGAGGAACCTATCATTTGGAAAGACTAAAATTGTACCTTACAAAACCTATCCCTTTCTTGCACCCTCGGAGTGGATAAAGTCTTTTTTTTTTAAACAAGAATTTATTACTCTAATAACAACCAGCCTGAACCTTCAGCAACTGAGTATAGGGACATCTGGGATAGGCGAATTCTTCAGAAGTTTCTGATGGACCCAGAGGACAGAACCAAAGCCCTGCTGAAGAACAAAATGAACCTGGCACTTCTTCTCTACTTACTTTTTCAATCCATTCCAACGTGCAGTGTACTCCTGTGAAGCCCTCTACATTAGCGTCCTTAACATCCCAAAGAGTAATAGGTACAAAGCAAAATGGGCCATGCTTATCGGTTTGATACCTGATCCATCTGAGCCAGAGGGTCACATCAATACGTATTTATCGCCAATTGTTGATTATTTAATTACTATGTATGCTGAAATTCGAATCAGGTTTACGCAACACGACTCAAATATTTTTTGCTACTCAAACTTTAGACGTGGATATCTAAATAACCAATCAGAATTTCGAAAAAGCCTGACACCTTTTTGTTGATTGATGCCTTGTGAATAACACTGTGCAGCGATTTCGTTCTTCGCGCGGCATTTGATAACCGATTAATTCAATGGAACGACCATCGGTCGATTCGAGGTTCTACAGGCTCCTGGCACTTAAAAAAGGAAAAGATCGCTCAATTATATTTTTTATAGGAAACTACATTTATTAAGCTTTATAATGATATACAGTTTATTAAAGGTTTATTAAAACTTGCGCGCGTACGATTTTTTTTCCAAAGGACACCCGCGAACCCAGGAAGTATCCTTAAAAGGCTTAAATGGAGGCACAGAAATAAGAGAACACCACCTGGTAAGTGTTGATTGGTATTATTTTGCAAACAAGAACCATGCTGTTGACAAGCTATCTGGGTTACCAGCACTGAAGAACAATTTCTATTCTCGAGAACATATTGTAAATGTAAGGCGGTTGATACACAGAGTGGCTTTACTTCCAGTTAAAAAGAACTACCAGTTAGTGGCAAATCTTAGTTGATGACTTGAATTCTATTCCGTCACCGCACGTACTAAGGGTTCACATGATATAGCATTGCGCCTGCGGGAACTCAGTGTGTTGACACCATTACAGCGAACCCTTTGGTCAATTTTCTGGCAGTCGTTTTTAGCAATAATTTGCTAGCCAACTTCGGGTTGCAAGATGCCAGATAAAGAAACGGAACATTTGACGAGTAAAGAAACGCCGGGGTGGAAGAGAAAAGCACAAGATGCTAAAAACACAGCCGAACACTTTGACGTTCATGTCAATGTCGAGAAGAATGGCGCCAAAGTTGGCGCTTCGACTGGCTCGCCTTGTGATGAAACGCCTTCGACATACCTTGTTGCGGCCGTGAAAGAGGGTTTTGCCCAGCTGTCGGGCAATATGGTTAATGCCATTTCTGAGGCATGTAAGTCTTTTAAATCCGACCTTGGGTTTTCTTTCGAGGTGAATCACGAGAGCTCTGAGTCAGACCACGAGGATGAACCCTCCGCGAAGAAGCGAGGTGACCTAAATGAGCAACGCTTATCTAAAGAATCCAGCAAGAAAACCCTTGATGTCGACAAGTCTGTTGGAAATTTGCTTCAGGGATCTCATAGCGCCTCTTATGAGGGAAAAGCGAAGTGCTTAATAGCCTAAAAAAACTATTTACAAAAGGAGGTAACGGGTCTGAATGTGGACAGCGAACTGGCGAGCATTATAAATACCTTGATAAAAGATGGACTGCCTGAGGAAAAGCTCCAGGACAAAATGAACAAATACCACCGTCCTGGAAACTGTGAAAGCCTAATGAAGGTACGCATTAACCAGGCCGTGTAGAACAATTTAACCCCACCTGTGAGATCACAGGACGTTCGACTTCAAAAAATACAAACGTCACTATTGAAAGGTATGTGCCTTGACTGTCATGATAAACAAACTTGTGGATCAAATACCTTCGTTTCCAGCTGGAAACGAACTGCTTCAAGAGGCTACTGATGCCTTTGCTCTGATTGCTAATGCAAATACTGAGCTTAATCACAGGCGTAGAGAGTTTATAAAGCCTGATTTGCATAATGATTACAAGCATCTAAGCTCTTCATCCCTTGCCATCACAGATCAATTATTTGGGGATGATTTACCGTGGCAGGTTAAAGATTTGACAGAAGACAATTGTGTGGGAAAAAAGATGACCACAAGTAGTGGGTCTTTTACCAGGTCTCAATGTGATTCTAGAAATCCTAGAAACTACACCTCCCGCTCCTCAAGCCATGGACGGGGATACCGGAACACATGGAAGCCTTTTTTAGAATGCGTGCTACAACAATCAACAAACAAACCCTCCAAGGAAGACAAAGCAAGGAAAGATGAAATAGTCACTAAGAGCTGGGATCCTGTTTCTTCTGTTGATGTTGAGGTGAGCAAACACCTACAGTTGTCTAATGACTTTATTGCTGGGTGCCTGAAGCAGTTTTCCTCCCAGTGGCAGCATATTACCTCTGATCCGTTTATTCTTGATAGTGTGCAACACAACAAAATTGAATTTCTTGCTGAGTTTCAATTGAAAAATTGTTGCATAAAGGAGTGATTGAGGAAACAACCCACTGTGTTGGTGAATATATACCTACTATATTTATTCGCCCCAAGAAAGATGGCACCTATAGGCTCATATTGAACCTAAAAAGTCTTAATGATCATGTAGAGTATCATCATTTCAAGATGGACACTTAACAATCTGCTACCAGGCTTATGAAGCAGAACTGCTACATGGCATCTGTAGATTTGCGAGATGCTTATTACTCGGTGCCTATCGATAAAAAGACGATCTGATGTAATCTATTTTTAGAATCTGTGCGCAGCGCTATTCAAGGTGGCTCATCAGTGTCGGAGTTTAACCTGGTTTCTATAGCAGTAAATGACTACTTTCCCACGGATGAAATGCTAGTCCATGACAGGGTTATTTCCTAATGACATTATGCCAATAACATGGAAAGGGTAACTGTGCACTTGGACCACAGACCATATATAGCTTATTTCATTTTCTGTAGCTACATGTACTTCTCTGTGGATGGGATAATCCATCACTGGGCTACCGTGACAACTACACATACCTAAGGAAACAACAAGAACCTGAACTTCTGGTTTTCAGATATGAAACTCATATGCATTCGCTGTAATAACCATAACAACATGAGTTGTTCTGATAAAAGACTTCTTATCATTATAAGAACTGACTAATGATCTCATTACCAATGACTTCTGCAGAAAATGAAGTCAGTCTGTTTATTCAAGTTAGTCGTCTTGCAGTGTGGTGCATATGTGCAGTTGCATACATATGTTTAGATACATGTTCATTTATTACCGTGAACTATGAATTGATGTGACTATTTCTATTCAAGACAGCACAACATGGATATGTTGAAGTGATAGTTAAGTATGGTATTTAATTAAGTAGAACATAAAGAGGTTTTTCTTAGTTGCAAGTAAAGGTACCTCCTGCCTTTCAAGTAATTTTTGTAATCCAAAATAATTTGTACTGTATGAACTCTATTTTAGCTTGATAAGAAACAAGCAAATCTGAGAAGAGCAGACTACATACTGTTTGTGAACTATTATTAAAAGTGCATTTGAATTTTGGACAGATTTGTTACTATACAGCACCCACCTCTCCCACCCCAACCTAAGCCGGATACTTTAACTTTTATAGTACTGATTACTCATTTACACATCCCTTTTTCTACCGTACCAAACGATGTGAAATTATGATTTGGTACGGGTAAAAGGCTCAACATCTTGGTACGTGTAATTTTTTCATCCGAGCCATGCCAAACTTTTTCTGCAGTGTGAATGGGGCTTTAGTGAAATAAACTACCAATCAAATATTCAAGTACAGTACTGAAGCAAGCTTACCATACAAGGTCCATCCATGCAACAATTTCCATATCTTTAATCGTCTGCTTTAAGGGGCCGATTACATGGCAAATTTTGGCCCGGGCTGAGATTTCAGCCCAGTTTCCTGAACAAATCTTCTTAAAACGACGTTCGTGATTACATGAAGAAAGTTTCAGCCTAAAACGGGCTGGAAATTTCAGCACGGGCAAACGGGTTGAAAAACCTCATGTAATCAGAATGAAATTTCAGCTGGGCTTAAAAAGCCAGGCCACCTGGGTAGAAAAGTGACCTGGCCATGCGCAATGATTTGTTTTCAATAAAACAAGATGGCGGCTACCAGGTTTCAGTGGAATAACGGCGATAAAATCGAAAATCTTATTCAGTGCCTGGCGAATTACAAATAAAAAATGGACTACCAGAACAGTGACTTCAATGCAGATAAGGTGAAGCAATATGAAGCTGTTCGGGAAGCGATGGCCCAAATATATGAGGAACCAACCATTACACCTGCCATTACACCATTGCCAGAGCCAGACCAGGTCGACGAAACTGAGATGCCCAATAAAAAAATTGGAAATTGAGTGCTAACAAGTTAAATATTTGATGCCATTTTGATTTCGGTTCACTCTTCCTGCCAAATTTCATATTTGGCGCACGGGCTGAAATTCGCCATGCAATCGCAACAAAATTCCAGCCTGCCTACCAGGATGAAATTTCAGCCTGGGCTGAAATTCGCCATGTAATCAGCCCCTAAATAAAACATTTTCCACGTGAAAAGGTACATATTATTTGGATGGAAAGTATTTTTGTAAACAATTGAGAACAGGTCATACCATAAAAGGTGTCTTCTTTTGCCAACAGATCTAAAGTCCTTTTCACAAAGGAGGCAAAAAATCCATGACCCAACACAAATACTAGAAAACCTCGTACCAGTCCTCTTCATTTTTGATTCATTGAGAATTTGCTCATGCGTTGTACAAGTCACTGGCACAGATGCCGGTAAACTTGCGGTTAAAAAATATTTCAGTTGTTTTTCCGAGTTCAGGTCAGCCATCTTCAGCGTCTAACAGAAAAAAAGTTTTGAATTGCTTTTTCTTTTTTAATTAGGGTTATGATTCCACAAATGATTTCATTACAGTGACGAATCAGCTTGTAATGATTCGTAGTACATGCATTTCATACGTTATGATTCCACCGATGATTTCACCAGCGGATGAAATCATAATACATGATTCCAGTACGAATACTATCAAGCATAATGTACTCATCATGAAGCTCCCCCAATGATTCCCCAGCCTGGGAAATCCATATATGCTAATTCCAACGATACAATAAAATCAGTACATGAATTAAAAAGAATGATTCCTAAGGTAAATTTCCTGTGATGCCGAGTGCAGTCCATGACGATCTATCACGTGACTCTATAGTACAGGGCCCTTACATAAGGCCACTCCCTTTAAATAATAGTTCATTCAGTCATTTCGATGTTAAAACTGCTTCTTTTCGCGTTTGCAATTCTTTGCCCCATCGCTGTGCCGTTCTCCTTGTGGCTGACCAGGTTCCTGTTGTTCCTGACGTTCACCAATTACAAGACGCCCTAGCTGTACTTTCAGCCAAAGCTGGAGCTACGCAAGCTGCTCAGAATGCTGATGGCGCCGAACTACCCGCTGTTGTTGCTCTGCCAGCTCCCCCTTTTCCTGAACAAATTGCTGACGTGGTTGGTAGTTCCTTGCCTTCTGTTGGCCTGCCTCGCTTTTTTTTATATTTCTTAGCGAGTTTCTTTTTCTTGCTTTGGTGAGTTTGTTTAGTTGCTAGTGTTACTGCTACTTTGTTTTACTAAAAATGTTACAGTTTATCGGTCTCACTCAAAGTTCTTTTACAAATTTCTATATGTCATTTTGGCCTCTCAAGTTTGTCTCGGCTCTAGCATTACTTTGAGTTTATAGCGTCCTGGGTGTTGTAGTGAATTTGTTTCACTGTTCATGTTGTGGCGATTTTGTCCTAGTCTGGTGTTGTGGCGAGTTTGTTTTGCTGGACTTGTTATTATCTCGCTCGTTTCATTTCAGCGAGTTGTCTCACATGAAATTCACGCATGGATCCCTTTTAAGTTAAGATGTATCCTAAGTATCGTAATAGTCGGCGTATTCCTCTTGAAATTAGGGACTTTAAGATACAAGACGAGAGGGCTGTAAGGTGTGCGCCGCGAGAGCTGGACGCCAGCAGGAGTAGCTCTTCATGGACGAAATAAGCTGCACATGCTCAAGCCATTGTCATGCTGGGGTGACGTCGAGTCGAGAACTTGGTTTGGCAAGATTTAGCGTTCTTAGTAAAACGTCAGTATTTTATTCTTCTGGCCCCAGCTCCTGGAAAGCCGATTAGCACTAATCGAGGATTAAATCGCCTTAACCCAGGAATAAAATTTATCTTTCGATTAGTTTTTGTTCCTGAAAGCCCAATTAGTACTATCCAAGGGATAAACTAAGGGTTATAATTAACACACCTAGCAAGTTTGATTAACTCACTAATCGGGGAATAAAGTTGATCAATGTTTGTCAAAACAAACGAAATGGTAGACTTAGTAATCCCAGTAATTCCTCCAAAAATACGCAAAAGAAGTTTACATCAGCACGAAATTTTTTTGACGTTTCAGACGAGGAACTTTAAAGCAGATACCGATTTGGTCGAGGTTCTATTGAGTTTTACACGGCAATCCTTTAAAACAATCTGCAGCGACAGACAAAGAGAAGCCATGTCGCTGATGCTACAAATTCTTGTAGCGTTGCCTTTCTTTTTGAGCTGCATCTTTCTACAACTCATCGGTGACATTGTTGGCCTCCCGAAATCCTCCGTCTCAAGGGCGGTAAAAGTTGTGTCGCTTGCGCTGGCCCAGAGGTAGAATGAATTCATTTTGTGGCCGTCTCCCGACGAACTGCGAGAAGTCAAGCGAGGGTTTTATGACAAGGGAGGGTTCCCTGGTGTACTTGGTTGCGTTGACGGGACCCATGTGAGGATTCACGCACTGTGCACAAACGAAAACGACTTTGTAAATCGGAAAGGATTTCACTCAATCAATGTACAAGCAGGGTGCAAACATATAGGTAGGTAACACAAAGTGAAATAAATGAATCATTTATGCTAACATTGTACATATTTCCAAAGTAGGAAAATTTTCAACCAGGGAGAGGGGGTGGTGGTGCAAGCGATCTTTTGAGAAGTTGGATAAGGTTACAAAGTTTCTTTTAAAAGCATTTTTTTCCTCATATGGAGTTGTATGAACAGACACCTCTCGTCTATATTATCTTTGTCGTGTAATTCGCTTGGAATCCCGTCTTACCAGAGAACAGCCTCCCTGAGAACAAATCTAAACCCAACACCTGGCCAGATGTCCAATACGCAAACCTTGCAACGGCCGAGCTTCTCCTCTGGCTCGAGAAAAGTGCAACCATCATCATGGAAGAACTCGGTTGTAGTAGTGGATGTGGGGTATCTGTAAAATGCGGACCAGATGGCAGCGGGTGGCGGATGGGAAAATGCGGATGACAAAATAAAATAAAATAAATAAATTAAAAAAATGAAAAAACGAAATAAAATATAAAGTATAAATATACAGATTAACAAGAAGAAAAAAAACTTGAATGGAAAATGACAACAACAATTAACAAAGGACTAACGTTACCCGAAAAAACCACCAGTAAACAAAGAACGGCGCTGGGAAATCAAGTAGGGTTTGTTCTGCTTCACAGCTACCATGAGCCATCAGGAAACCTTCCTTTTCGTTTGCAAGCTAGCACTCTTGCAGGGAACAAAATAAGTCAGGTTTAAATATGCAGCTTCCAATAAAGCGAATTTCACTTTTTCACATAAAAAGTATACAATCGACGCATTATGAAGAGTATATAAGGAAGCCAGAAAAGGCAACTAATTCCAATAATAATAATAATAATAATAATAATAATAATAATAATGCAAAACTCAACTATGCATATGTAGGTGGCTTTATCGACGTAGGTGGCGAATTTCACTTTTTCACATAAAAAGTATACAATCGAAGCATTATGAAGAGTATATAAGGAAGCCAGAAAAGGCAACTAATTCCAATAATAATAATAATAATAATAATAATAATAATAATAATAATAATAATAATAATGCCAAACTCAACTATGCATATGTAGGTGGCTTTATCGACGTGGCATCTGCCACAAAAAATCTGCCTCAATTGCGCACATGATTGTTTGGCCAGAATGTTACTGTTATCAAAATTTTATCTACCCATTGTTAAAAATATTTTCCCACATGTTTCGCATTTAAAGTGTAAGGCCCACTTAACGCGGGGGAAAGACCTAGTTAGGGCGCTCAGGGTAAGACATTTGCAGGAAAAATAACAGACGAATGTATGGAAACATACGAAAAGCCACAGAACGTTTTTCCTTGTACAGAACGTTTTCTTGTTTCCTCAAATTTTCTGGCACGGCTGATCCCTCAAATTTAGAATTCGTTACCTTCCTATCTTTTGCATAATATTAACAACGAGGCAACTATTTTCGCTAACATTTGAAACATTATCCGAAAACTCAGTTGGAAAAAAGCACTTCTAAACTTCCCTGCGAGACAACCACAAAATGATATTAACCTGAGCCATCGTGGCTCCAACAAACCGGTGCGTGCGTGGACTTCTCTTCCTCACATGTATATTTTGACGCCGTTAATTTGGTTGGCTGGTTGGAATGACGTGAAATTAAAATAAAAAAATGTTCCCGGTTACTATGAAACGATTTATTACGTTTTGTTAACGATTGGACTGACATCAGAAGCGCAAAAATGCTTCAAGCCAAAAGGTAGGGGGGGGGGGGGGTGGGTGATAGGAATTTGTTGCACTCGATTAGTATGAGTGGGTGAGAGAAGGGAAATCAATGTGAGTGCGCGCTTCATAGTGCCAAGATAACGCAGTTTGGGCAGGGGCTATGGTACGATCATCTACACAAAAAAAATCTGAAAAAGTGGTATTTTAGTGAGGGAATTTTTATCCTCACTTATCTCTTCTTTTATAGGTTCGCCTGATTTTAGAATATTAAAAAGCTTTGAATTTACTTTTCCAGTTTCCTTACTATTGTATAGTTTTGTTTTTTATAATTCTCGCAGCGAGTTACCCGAGCTTTGTTTTTAATGCTCTGCGTTTTAGTATACCTTTTTAATGATCCTACATCATATATGCTTGTCCAAACGTGACAGCATCTCAACTGAACAATTTAACAATTAACTAAAGAAGGTTAGTAGTCAGAATACTATAACCCACTGCGATATTTAGACGACGATACTTCATGATATGGACCCCTAATTGTATGGAAATAAATTTCGCATTCAAAATTCTGGCCAAGTGCCACATACGAAAAATATGTTTTCTTCTACGTCCGTAAAATATAATGAATTATTCACATTGCTTTTTGGAGGGTAGACAAAGAAAAAGCTGGAGTTTATTCTTACTGGTGAAAATATAATCTTACTAGTCAAGAAGTGTTTACAAGAAAATAAAATTAAACTTATCAGTCATACCCCAACCTTCGATTAAGCAGCCTGTAATGTTATAAGAAGAACCAGTTGTCAAAGTGATAAAAATTTCTGATCAACAGGAGCTAAGAGACATGTGGTATGTTTAGAACAAGAACGCTTGTCTTTGCCATTATCTGAAATCACACTAACATATTTTATAACATAGCTAGTAAATTTGTGTAATCAAATTCAATTGCGCGACCATGCTTCATATTCCCATTGTGCACGCTGAAGACGTCAAACAGCACCTTTGTTTTTCTTTCTTGTATTCAATCAGACATTAAAGTTTATTTACACGCATGAAGTCACCTGTCAGGTTTTTACAAATCTGAGATGAGATCGTTGAAGCGTAGATAATGTTTTTCTGAAACAAAATAAACAACGCGCTGAAGCGTAGCAGAGGGAATTTCCTTTATTCAACATCTAAACTACCGTGTTGAAAACCTTATAAGACAATTGGTTCAGGCGTCAGCGTGAGTTCATCAAGATATGAAGCGTGCGGGAAGTTTGGAGTGCAAGAAAGATGTGTAAGAATTGCGGCAACTTTAGCTTCTTGAGTAATTATCAGGTTAATAGATCCATGCATATGAATACAAAAGCTAAACGTCTATAAATTCTCTTTAAAACAGTTGCCGATGATTCACAGGAACGACCCTCAGCGCAAGACCCACTCCTTGACAAGAGGAACCAGAAAAAGGAAACTGACATTGGAGAAGAGAAAAAGGAAACCAGCCAAAAAAAACGAAAACTGTCCAAACAGGCTGTGTACGAAAACACGTTTGCCGATATAAAAAGCTACCAAAAAGAGGAAAATGAAAAATTTCTAAAAATGATTGAAGAGCATGGTAAAGAAGATGTTTATCTCAGAAAGCAGGAGCTTCAAACTTACACAGATTCAATGGCTCTGTTGGCCAGTGCTATTTCTGGTCAGAATACTGCCCGTACTCAGCAGCAGTTTGTTTACTGATTAAGAGAACAGCAAAACCCTCTTCAGGTTGTGAAATCAGGTTGTCAAGCTTCTTTAAATCTTTGTTGAAAAGTTGTGTTAAGGACAAGTTCTATGTACAAGGATTCTACCAACTTCACAACAGTTACAATTTGTGTATGGTCTAAAACATTCAGGTTGTGAGAGAAGACTGAACGTTCCTTAACCTGTGAACCTTCCTCTCTAGCTATACGTTGGGTCATTAATTTCAAGGAATGTTTATTGAAAAGCTGTTTTAAGGAAACTTTTTATGTAGAATGACTTTACGTACTTCACAGCAGTTACACTCGTTCATTTATTAAGGTGCTACCGGAGGCTAAAATCGGCAAATTTTGTATAAATTTGTGGATAAAATATTTACTGTAGGATTTGTTGAAATGACCTGAAATTTTCGCATGAAATATATCATTATATATGTAATTCGGATTTTTTATTTTTATTTCGATTAGTTTCATGGAATTTGTGGAATGTGAAGAATTAAGGGGTGTGGTCAAAAACTATATTTTGCAGTAAATGTTCTCTTAATTCTCACCAATTTAATATTACTCAAAATGAAGAAACATGTGCATAAAGATCACAATAATAAAGATTTTCAGCGCAGTCTGCCAAAAAATATTTAATTGTGACAATTTTATCCCCCAAAACTGAAAAAATGTTTATGTCTTAATTCCTCGCCTTGTCGTTTGAAAAATTTTTGGCGGACCAAGGCGGACTACGCTGTAAATTTTCGTCGTCGTATATTCTTTGGCTCTGCCGAGTTTCGTTTCAAAATAATAAATATTCTTGGAGATAATGCTGTTGCAGTAGGATGACATTATGTAGCTGCGCCGATTAATTAGCGAAAAGGAGCAAAATCTTTCGTAGAATTCGTCTGAAAACCAAATTTTGCTTTCGTTGCTTTGGTCGCCATCTTGTGTAAGCCAGTTATACTTGGGTACAGCGGTTAAACGCAAAAGAGGTCGATAAAAATGGTCATGATCGCCATATACGTCTTGCTATTTTTCCCGCGAAACCAATCAGAACTCGAGACCATAAACATTGACACCTTTCCCTGGCAACGGCACCTATATTCCTGCGGTGTCGAATGATTCACGCACGCACGCTGCGCCTTCGCTAGAGATGGACAAACAACATGAGAGTAGAGGTTTAGGCGAAGGTTCTAGGCTCTCTTTCGACTTGGAGAAATTAAAATCGCTAGGCTGGGAAGTAAAAAGAAGAGAATCTAGGTCGTCCGGAACCACGAAGGTAAATTTCAGTTACAAAACGCCAGACGGAAAAACCCTGAAATCGGCAAAAGATGTGGAAAAGTTCCTACGAGAAACCGGAGTATTTTTTCAAGTTGCCGTGGAATCAGATGAAAGAATTCCAGAAGCAAGTTCATCTGCAGTTTCTTCCGTTTGTGAAGATCCGGATTTTCAGCCTCCTAATGCCAAGGTTCTGAAAAAATCTACATCTAATAATAAGCGGTAGGTGTATTGAAGTTCTTCCATCTATCGCGATTTCTCTGCGAACATTATAGCAGATTATAGACTCGCTATGGTTCCCCACTCAATGAAGACTTTACTTGAGTTGCTTCTAATAATTTTACATTTTCCCCACAGAATAGCTGTTCAAGAGGGTATCTTTGTGGGAATGACATCGAGCATCGTTATGCTTGTTGAAGATTTCAACCGATACTTTTGTTGTCCGTCAAACAATCGAACCTGCAAAGGTGAGTGTTCAATATTCTTTGTTTTTGTTTTAATTTCGAGATGTTTGGTTGCCAGAAATGTGGTCCATGATACCGAAGGAAAGTAGTTGCCTGTAAAATGTCCATAGCAATATGGCAGAAAAGTCCTGTGACGACCAAATTGTTTGCATCTGTTATGCTCCAATTTCTATCTATAAAGTTACCGACGCCTAAAGCTAGCATATTGTGCCGAAATGTGTGACTTTTTAATATTCGGCTGAGGCTACATATCAGTTTTTGCCAAGTCCATTTATTTATGTGTTTGTATTAAAGCAAGTAACAAGCGAATACTCTTTACTACTTTCCTTTTGCCAACCAGGAGAAGTGGATGTGTTCGCCTTGTAGCAGTTACCCCAGGCCCATCCTCACTCTTCTTCCATTTAAAAATAACTATTTAGCTGGGCCCAGTTGTTCAAAAGCTGTATGATTTTATCCAGTAGATAACACTATCCAAGGTGTAAAATCTACTTCAAGTTAAAAAATGCATTTACAAAGGTTTTGTTACATTCCCATAATAAATATTATTATTCACATTACCTACTTATTGACTGAGTGAGAGGGCAGGACATATTTTTCCCGGTGTGCACCCTGACCAAGGGCCAAATATTTTCCCAACCGACCTGACCTAAACCCAGTCAATAAGCATTTTATCATATGACCTCATTTAAGAAAAAAATAAGACTTTCTGGCTGTTGGAAAAAAAAAGTTTGTTTCAACTCTCATCCCACAGGGCCGGACGGCTTTTTCCAGCCCTTTTACATCATCGCAAATGGCCCTCGCATGGTAACCTAATGAATACTTTTGCAATAAGTGCACTTGTGGTACCATATAGGTCATATGAAAAAGTGTGTATATTCATTCTAATTCACTGGATACAGTTATCTAGCCTTGAAAAACTGGGACTTGGTCAGGGCTTTTTTTGTGTGGTATAGTTCAACAGAAATGGATCTTCATAAGTTTGGCGCACAAGGTATTAAAGGGGAAGTATCAGGGGGTTTTTGATAGCTTTTGTTAAAAATGCTGAAACAAGACCTTCAATCAGCTGCCAAATAATTCTAGAATGACGAGAGGAACGAAATCAACTCAATTCTTGAAAGAAACAATTTTTGGAAACAAAAATGCGAGAACTTGAAAAACATTAGCCTAATATTTTTCAAGTTTCAATCCAGACCGGCCAGTTTTATTGCACTGGGGTGATAATTTTTAAAAAAACTTGACAATTATTTCGTTGTTTCTGCTGACAGTCAAACATTTTTGGGTTTTGAAATGACAGCAAATTCTCGTGATACTTGCCCTTTAAACCCTTTTTGGTTTTGTGATATCAAGAGTGATGAGGTCAAGGTAAGAGTACAGCTTTGGCTGATAACTCTTACCGAGTATCTCAAAAGCAAAATGTAATTATATAATATTAAGACCTTGCTTATAATTTGCATTAGGAAAACTTGTCCTTGTGGCCAGTGAAAAGAAAGGACTTGGTGGAGCCATGAAGTTCCTGTTTAGTTGCAATGGCTGTTGGCAGGAATCCATACATTACCAGAGTAGCCAGCTTGCCCTAGAGTCACGACGTCATCTGGTGTCCTTAGCCCTATCCTTAGCTTTTTTTATAAGTGGCCATGGGTACGCATCATATAGAAAAACCTTAGGAAGGGGTTTGGGCTTGGGCATTTTATCTGATAAGCCATTTCTAGAAGTTATCGATCTTGCTTTCCCTCACATCAAGGAAATCCTTGATGAGATGTGTGAGGAGGAAAAGGAACACATGAAAGCCCTTCCACCGACTCAGTTGGGGAGTTGGTCTCGAGGAGTAACAACATGTGATGGGTGTTGGCAGATCAGGGGCCATTTTAGTCAAAACTGTACATCTGTTATAAAAAATTATTTGACAGGGGGTCTCCTTTACTATGGGCATTTATCAATGAGAGGGGCAGATACAATTTGTAATGAAGAGTTATGGGAGGGTACATCAAAGGCTGCAGAGGGACATTTGGCACAGGTTTTGTGGGCAAAAGCAAAAGAAGAAGGGTTTAACGTTGAGGTTAATTGGCAGGATACTGACTCATCGTCAGCAAAAGGATTTCGTTAGCATATTCAAATGAGCAAGAATCGAGGATCATGTTGTGTGGGGGGCATGTAGGGAGGGCTCATGGGAAGAAGCTCTTGGATCTTCAGACCAAAAGTTCTTTTAGTAGGGCGTTTATTGACAGGCATAAGAAGGATCACCCCCATATGGACAAACTGAAGTGTTGCTGTTCTGGGAAGAAGCATACATATGTCGCCACACGAAACAAGCCTGCGTGTGGTTGCATAAGCCCAGCTTTCATCCAAAGTGCAAAGCGCAACCATTATTGTGCTTTAGTTCAGGCTGGACAAGATCCAGATAAATACAGGGATACAATGTTGTGCTTGGGGAAGTACCATTCCCGAGACATACACGAATGGGAGGGTGGTTGCTGCCAATTTCATCCTTTAAAGAAGTGTAGCTGCAAGAAATGTCAAATTGATGAAGAGGGGTTTTGTGAGGAGTTAAAGTGCCCTGGGGAAACTTATCATTCTGCCCATGTCTTAAAGTGTGAGTTTCATGCTCTGTGTTATGAAATAGAATGTTCTGCTAGGGCCTCTGAGGCAGAAAAGGTGATTGATCCTGGGTTGGAAAAGGGCCACTCTAACCTGCCAGAATCAACATTTAGTGTCCTTACTAAGTTTAGGGCTAAGGACGTGAATCTTCACCAGAAGCACTACTCTGCTTCAACAAATTTGGGCCTCATTCAGGCAGGCATGACGTGGTGTTTTAAGAAGAAAGGACCCAACTACCACTGGATCGTGGATTTATATTCCAGATTGGGATTGCCATTACTTGATGGCATCCAAGAAATGGTACGTCTCCTTATTCGTTTACATCCTTTAAATTTAAATTGAATATGTGTAATAGATTTATATGAATATGCAAAAGTTAACATTACCAGACCCCTTCTCCTCTTCACATACAGACAATTAATTCTATTTTAGAGGAAAACATTTTCCCCTTGCCTTAGTGAAATCCACCAGCAAAAACTGTAGCTAATTATCTTTGAATATCTCTCTGCAGTGTATGCATGATAATGAAGAAAGAATGAAACGACTTGAAAGAAAGAGGAGTGAAGAGGGAAAAAAGAAGCGGGTTCAGTTGAAAATCAACAGGACTGAGGAGCAAGCACTAAGGTACAGGGAGAACCATTTGAACTATACATTTGATCTAAGAAGGTTATTGGCAACTAAACGATTGGTCAAGTAAATGCCTCTATTATTCCCTTGCTAAATTGGAGGGAATGTGGTAAACTTAAATTCTTTTGTTTCCCCAATTTGAGGGAGTATTCTCTTTCTAAGTTTGTCAAATGTTTGATTACAAGCAACCTTTCTTCCCCAACAAGACTAATTCATGATCCTGATCTTCTCAAGGCTCAACTGGCTTAGTCTAAATAATTTATTGTGTAGTAACTGAAACATAATACATCTTTCTTTTGGCTGAAGTACATTTGTGGTTTTTATTCCAGAAAGAAGTATGTAAAGAACTGTCAAATAAGACATACATATGGTAATGAAGATGAAGATGATGCATGTACTGAAGAGGATGCCCTGCTACTGACAGAATCAGCTATTGCTGATGGAACTGCAAGACCTCCTCCAGCGTTAGCACCGGTACCTGTGCCTGAAGGAGCTACCCTGGAAGTAGGAGGAAAGTCCTGTAAATGGTGTGGCAGCAGAACACATTCCAGAAAGAGTCACAGAGACTGCCCCTTTAACAAGAATGTGTAGTGGCCATCATTATAAACTGAGGTGTTATTATCAAATAATTTTTATTGCAAAGGAATGCTGCATTATGCCATCCTAGACCCCCCCCCCTCCACCAATAAATGTTTCTGAGCCAGTAATAAGTTACTTATGCATGCAAATACTAGCAGTGAAAATAGATGCTAGTTTTTCGATTTCTTTACCATAGGGGAATACCAAAAAAAATAATGAGGTACTGCATGATTTGATGCAAGGTGTATTTTTCAGTACTTGTCTGTCTAAATATCACGCAATTGATTTGCCTACACATTTTTTTTCGCTCAGGGTTGTGAAAGCAAACAATAGAATAACACAAATGGCTTTCACTAACATCTTTTTTATTGTATGCCATATTCTGAATATTACAGTTTGTTGTGATCAGCTCTTTCTTATTGGTTCACAAGTTGTTTCATGGTTTGAAATCATCCAGATAAATAAAATACAGATAAAGTTTCTAATAATTGTAATAGTATTAGTAAGACTTGCTTTAGATCAATGTTAGCTAAAATTTGCGTTTTGGTTGTTTAAAAAGTTGGTGAAGGAAAAACTAAGAAACAGACAAACACTTTTTGCACAGGTTTTAAGCTTTTTCACTCCCAAACTATGTGAAAGTAGCAAATCAAGAAAATTTATGTTTCAGAGTAGTAACAATGTCAGTACCATGTTATATAGGTCCTGTTCAAAAACGTTTCTTCTAGAAGTAAGCGATTGTCATCCGAGACAAATAACTCTTCTATGTTGCCTGTCTCCATAAATGACTTTGGGAGTGAAAGAGCATTTATGTATATATTGTATAACAATAAATTAATGTAAATAGTTGATTTGGACTCAGGTAAAAAAGAAAAATATATTTTTAAGTTGCTTTGTAAATAGATACATTTTTTTACATGACTATTTTTCCCTTGATCACAAATCATTAATTATTATAATAAAACATCACTAAATTGTTACATTCTAATTATCATTACTTTGCCTTGCTTCCAGGCCATTTGGATTGGTACAAGTCACTGATAGTGACATGGTACACCTGGTTGAAAAAAAGATGCAGAAAATATGGTTGGAAAAAAGATTATAAAAAAAAAGAACTTTCACTACTACTCGTCACACATACCCATGAAAGACTATTACAGAGGGAAAAATCAGTATAAAAAAACTTACTGCAGATCCTTTGGGGTCTGGGTAGTCAGCCAGCTCCCCACCAATAGCTTCTCGCACTGCCGCCTTGAGGCAAGGTGGATAGACATAGGTGGGGAGTGTCTTTCCTCTAAATTCCCCTTTCCCTATGCTGTTTCCAAACTGTAGAAAAAAACAAGAAGACAATATTTTGGAAGGGTTTACAAGACATTAGGATTCTAGTATAATTTTTCCAGATCAGAGAAATAGGTTCCAGGACTGATCAGAAAAAAATGTCTTCACGTTACTCAGTTCTGCTTGTTGAATTCGCAGGGCGTATGTAGGGGGGTCCTGGGGTGCCTGAGAACCCCTTCCACCCCCCCCCCCCCCCTGTCAGAGTCAACGACCTACAAACCATATTATTCAGGCGGCGAAAAACGCACGGATCTGAAGAATCAACATGCATAAATCTTTTCCAGTGCTGAATACTCCATTTGCCAGTCCTTCTCGCCACATGAATACTAGCGCGCTTAGAACAGTTATACAAGGCTTGTCCCTCCCCAACGCTCAATGCCCATTTGAAAAATTGTCACTTTTTAAAACAAAGCGTGGATGTCGACATGACAATCTGGCAAGTACCCTGGGTGCGACACATTGTGACCCCCCCACCACCACCACTTTTCAAAAATCCTAGGTACGCGCCTGTTTGGTAAATAATTTTTTTTTGACCACGTGTTATTGAAGCATGTTCGCGTAAAAAATCTTATGGCGGTGTATTCAACAAAGCAATCGTTTCCTTCAAAATTATGCAGTAATTTACAATAGTAAAGAGATAATTTGACGATACTTACCCACAATATGCCAAAAATACGGCAAAGAAGCCGATGCCTGCAATCTTCGCGGCTTTCACCTGGCTTTGGCTTGGCGCGCCGTAAAACGTTCGCTAAACCAGGCGGTGTTCCATCAAATCTATGTCAAAAATTGCGAGCATTTTCTATTAAACCGAAGCTTAACAAGGAATTCAATTTGAAGAAAGAAATCAGAAACTCTCACATACCCGTTCTGACGAAATGCTTCGCCGAGTCTTGCAATGACTTCCTCCATACTCTAGTCGGCTGTCTCGCGAGAAAGAGGGATTTGATATCCGAGAACCGTGGTTTATTTAACCATCAAAGGGTGTATTGAGTTTCATAACAATGATCTACTTGTTGACATGTCTGTCAGCAAAATAATCTTTAGGGATTTCTACATCTGCCCGAAACCACATACAGCGCAGCATGTTGCCTTTATTTTTCGCGCGAAAGGGCCCTTAGATACAAAACTTTCGTCGTTTATATCTCGGAAACGCGCTGCTGCCCAGACTTTAAATTTAGCATGCAGGCTTATTTTGTTATATTCTGCGAGGCCGCAAAAAATTAACACAATCTGAGACACTAAGGTTAGCCTCCGGTACCACCTTAAAATGCTTGTCTAATTTCTTGCAATGTTGAATCTGCCGGGATTGCAGCACTGGCAGTACTTTCATTTTCATAGTCATCATTTACATGCATCTCACACTCCTCCTGAAAATCATCTCCTCTTGTCTCACAAATATTATGTAGAACACAACATGCAGCAATCTTGACAGGCAAATATTTCAATGTAGTATCATTTCTCTTGAGGAGGCAGCGAAAACGACCCTTTAAACGCCCCAAGGCTCCCTCCACCACCATTCTGGCACTGCTCAGAATTAAATTGAAGTGTTGTTGTCCCATGTTCAACTCCCCACTGCCTGGAAAACCCTTCATTAGCCATCATAACAAAGGGATAAGCGGCATCCCCAATGATCACTAAGGGAATATTACATCCACGAACGTCCTTTGTCCACTAGACAGGATAGAAATTGCGATAATATTATGTTAAAGTAAGAGGTACAAAATATCAAAGGCACAAATATTACAAATATTTCTTCTGCATTTTTGGAAGTCCTTGAATACGTTTCTCAAACTCATTACTAACTAATGAAGTTTATGGCTCCCATGAGACACTCGCCCTTGTTGAACTGTTACTTAAATAATTAATAATAAATTATGTGGTTAAATAACATCAAGGTAAAGTGAATATATGGCACTCACATCTGGAAAGAGTTCTCCCTGTTGGCCCTTTGTATACAACCCTGAATTGCTGAAGACGCGTGCGTCATGTACTCGTCCTGGCCATTACAGAAATGATGCAATGTCTGTAGTCACCCACCTAACCCTAACTCTAACATCAACCTTAACCCTCCATATAGTCACCCAATCATCCATATAGTAACCCATACAGAAAAATAAAATGATGCAATGTTTGTAAAGTGTCCATCGCATACATTTATTTACATGAAAAAGTTAATGTTTTACTAAATGTAGTTGGCACAGCACTGAACTAAGCATCAGGATATAAAAAATGGGAAGAGTGTCATTGGTTTCTATTTTGAATGATGTGGAACTGTACTAGCTTGTAGCATCTGAGACTGATACAAACTATATTAAATTTCCCTGTGTCTATAGATGCTGAAAGAAATGAAAACATGGAGGGTAAGTTATATTTATAAAATAATACAACATGGATCATTGGTTTGTTCATTACTAATATTTTATTTAGAAAACTTAAGTTGTAATTTAAACGAATAAGAATACATGTAACGTCAACTAAACTACTGTACAATTTATCTTGTATGAAATTAAGATGAAGCTTCTCGGGGTTTTAAATCCAGAAAAAATTTTGATTAAAGCCATACATTAATTAAGTGGTTAGAAATTTAAAACCATTATACATTGGCGAGTGTTTTCCTCTTTTCTCATGCATTCTGAAAAGTAATCGTTGAAAAGAAACATGCACTGTAATTATTTTTGGGTAGTTCAAGTCCATGCATTACACTGTAATAAAACATGTGCCCTGTGCCAGTCAAGCTTTATTGAGTTATGTACATGTGATTGAATGATACAATACATGACCTAAATAAACGAAACTTTCTTTCGCTTTCAGTCTTACATGTAAAAGAAGCGGATGTAAGTTATTTATAAAAGGAGATAGATGAATCACGTTGTGAACATGTTTGGACATTAGGGAATTGTAAAAGATAACTAATTAAAAATAAAAGTCCCTTTCACTTCAGCTACTGTCAGTAGGAATTATCTCACATTTTAAAAGTTATTTCAGCACAATTTGTGCATTTAGTCTTGTTTACTATTGAATTCCCTAATGTACAAGACATTTGTTTCTTAGCTGACAGAACAAAGATTGCAATGTTATGCATGTTATTGTCATAAAATACCTATAGTAACTTTAGAGTATGAGAAAAATATTATTTTAAAACCCAAATCTCGGTTGAAAGTACTGTCTACAGAGAATAAAACATTAACATAATAATATTATTATCCCGAGAAATTGTACATACTATAACCTAATCCTTAGGCAAGAAGGCTGTAGGCCATTCTGGCTAAAATCACAGGATATTCTGTAAGATTGAGCAGAATAATCATTTTATTATTCAACACATTGATAACAAAGTACAGGTTTTAATTGCAGGAAAGCTGGAGACAATGTGTGTTTTGCAATTTTTCTCCCCAGCAACTAAAATTACATATATGGTATTAAAAATAAAGAGCTAAGAGCATAACCGACTTATGTCGAATTTTAGCCCAGTTTTCGATTTCGCTCGCATTTGTCCCAATTTTTGCTCTCCCTGGTTTTGAAAACATTACGCGGTTTTACAATCGTGTACAAAACTCCTTGAGAAAACCAAACACCAACAGCGCAAAAAACCACTTGCTTACTATTTCTCTCTTGTTAATTCTACCACAGAACTTTACTTCTCTCTCCCACTCCCTCCCCCTACACAATGACAACCGAAAACAGATGTAGAAAACACTCACTCACTGTTTCTCTCTTCTTAATTCTACCACAGTTATTTCTCCCTCCCCCCCTCCCCCTTATGCAATGTTGATTTGGAAGGTGATGCTTGCGAGGAGACTGTTTGTGACCTAGAAAACAACATTGAGTTGGGGGGGGGGGGGGGGAATGTGGTTGTTTCTTTGTTCACTAGTGAACATGCTTGGAAGGGTAATGTTGTTAGAGATGATGTCCAAGTCGTACTCGTCAGTTGAGAAGACTCGGACCGCGCATTCTTGTTGTAAGGTTAAACCGTGTGTATTTGGGAAGTGGAAACATTGGAATGTAAGTTACGGTTTTTGGTCAGCCAGGTGAAGTCCTATGGTGCATATTTTCGCTTTGTGCATTAACGAAGTCAAGAAAGTTACTCTTCTTAGCCGTAGGTTAAGTGTGGCGCAAATAGCTTTCGCGTGATTTAAAAAAAGTGCTAGTTCCAATTTTGTGTTTTCCTTTCGGGGCGATAAAACCAACTAGTAGCATAACGAACTTCAAGCAACACTGTCACATTATTTCATTAACATGGTTGTAACTTTTCACTTAATCGTAAGGGAAAATAACTGCATTTCATACAAAGACCGGTCTCTTGAAAGCCCGTAAGGCCGTAAGTCACGCAGTGCCTGACATAAAACTTGTTTTCTTTCAATGCGTAACAGTTCTCGCCCTCAGTTCTCGCTTATTCAAATCGTGTTGCAGGAAAGGAAATGGCTTGTTTCGAGATAAACTTTTCTCTGAATGAAAAACCGATTTTTTGCCCTTCTATTCTACCCCTTTTGATCACAGCAAAAGTGCGTCTTAGTAATTTGGCAACAGTTCTCGTCCATGTCGCAATAAAGAAACTAATTGAATTTTTAATTATTTTTACGTAATGGGGCAAGAACTGTTGGAAAATAGATTTCCTCTGTGAAACACCTTAAGGAAAGCATTTCAACATGGCGATCTAATGATAAACAAAGCATTTACACGCTGCCAAAGGTAAAACATTGCCAACGAACATATATAAATGACTTTTTAGTGGTGAGAACTGTGGCCGAGAAATGTGCGGACATTTTGATGACATATTGTATCTGAGGTGCATTTCTTACGTTCCTGTCACGCACGTAGTAGTTTGTAACAATCAAATAAAAGTGTAACAGAATTCTTTTCGTTTCTCCCGCGAGAAAGACCGCTTTCGTGTGCCGTGGTTCAAAGACAACAAGTTTATATTTAATACAAATATTAATACTCAATGCATTGTCCTTTTGGTCATCCATAGTGACTATAATGTTATCGATTTTTCTTTAGAAGATGGTAACAATTCCCAATGGCATTAATATGAAACACAAATCGGCGGAAA